>NC_069660.1:47350439-47653469 GCF_027244095.1 Hemicordylus capensis
GTGGAAGGAAGCTTTCATGGTAGAAACTATGGTCATTCTGGACATATAGCTGATATTCCTATGCTAAGGAATATCAGCTAACTCTGAGAAGAGGGTTGTTTTGTAATTCAACTTTTCTAGAGGAATAAAGCAGTTATGCATTTATTATTTGAATCCGTAGATTGTTGTGTGGAACCCCTTCCTAACCCTACACCTGATTTCAGCAGAAACCCATTGATGGAAAGACCAAAACCTTATTCAGACATTATGCTGTACAAGTGTGCAGATGTCTGTACACTCACATATGTTTTTGTGTGAATGACTGTACCTGTGTTCATTTTAAAAGGTGAACTTGTGTACAGGTCCTTCAAATGCGTGGTACAGACAGGAAGTGCACTGCTGTTCCTGTGTTCTAACATAGTGTGTGAATAACTGCACCTGTGTACACTGTAGACTCATACAAGTGCTGAACATAACATGTGACCATTAGTCCTCTTTAGACATTATAAGCATGAGTTTCACACTTACAACTGCAGAAGCAGGAAGTCCCACCCTGTAGAAGCAGGGAGGAAGTCCCACCCTGCCACTGTCACTCACCTCCCCCCACTGGGTACACACACTTACGACTATTGTTTGTCTAAAAGGAGATGTGCCTGAAAAGGGGGTGCTCAACAGCGATTGAACGGGGATGTGCCTGAAAAGGGGCTGTTCAACAGCAAACATCCTAAGAAGGGGATGTTCAACAGCAATTCCATGAACAGCAACTTGGATCGATCAGAGTTGCAGCTCAAGGAACTGCCAGTGAACACGGTTATGGCAAGTGTGTGTGTGCCCAGGAGGAGGTGAGTGACAGCGATGGAGCAGAACTTCCTTCCTGCTTTTGCTGTCATACGCATGAGCTCCACTCATGCTTATAACATCTGGAGATGGTTTAGGGATCCTGTGGATCAAAGATTCTACTCAGAAGCATTCCAAAGACAAAACCACACCTGCCACGGCTACATTTCAAGCAAATATAAGTACATCTGCTCTGTGCTGCAGAATTCAGCTTGTTCGGCTCGCTAACTATTGAGAAGCAGCCTTTTGTAAGTAGTAATGTTACAGCAAACAGACATTTGATTGCTAGTTTGAAAATCACAATTCTTTTCCATTGGCGAATGATTTTTCCCCACTGACTCCAGTTCATTGCACTCCATCTGCGCACTAGCAGTGGCCAAAACAAGGTGGATTTTCATACTTCTGCAAGGAAGACTGTCAGTAAAACAAACCAAAGAAGACTATTTGAAAAAGAATACTGGGCCAAAGGATGACCTCAACACACCTATCACTGGTCACAGCGGCTATCTTCTTTCATGATTAATAGGGGCTCTCTGTTCTATCACACACAACTGTCACATTTCTAGAAAACCCTACAATATGGATTGGCCCCAAAAAAGTTACTGTTAAATCAATACAACAAGTAATTCAGAAACAGATGGTGTATTTTTTTCTGATCAAAAGCATGTCTGCTCAAGGAAAAATATTATTACAGTAATTTCGCTTCCTGTTACTGCTCTGCTGCCATTATCCTTTCAAACGTATTTCAATACAAGAAGGCATCATTCTCCATCCACAGCAGAGGTACTATTACTCCAAAGGGCTACAGTTCAGACATGGTAAAGTGTCTGTAGAAGGTTATCCACAATTTGAATGATTCTGCAAGGGTGATCCAGATGTAGCACAGACTTGCCCACATGAATGCTTTGCTGGATTGAGAACTGTGCATCCAGCAGGTATGCATCAGCATTATAATGGCCAACCAATGAACTTGACTAATGTGTCTGTTGATATGGATGGAGATGCATATTTGCATTATGTACACACCAATTTTCAACATAAGTTTTTTTAAGCAGTTTACACAGGGGGGAAAAGTCATAATAGAAAGAAGGTGATTCCCTGTCCCCAGAAGGGCTTACAATCATAAAAAAGAAAAACACATGCAAGAGAGACATTAACAACAGCACCAGGACTGAATAGGGCTGGTTGTTCTTCTTTGCAAGTGCTTCTTTGCCCAGTTAACAGGGGGAAAGAACCACCACTAGTCACAAAATAATCTGTGTTGAATGCAGCTAGGTCAATCACAGGAAACCATCTAGCCAAACTGAAGTGCTTAAACTTCCATAGTTTTCAACAGGAATTACTTAAGCAGATGCTTGATGCTATTGAAATCCAGGAGATGCTTAAAATGTTTCTTTGGCTCAATTATGCCCAGTCATCCAACCCAGGAAAAAAGATCTGAACGCATCGTGGAAGTAGATGTTGAAGTGCATCTGGATGCACATATCCTTCTGTTGCAGTGAGAAATGCTCATCTGAGACTTATTCAGCTGACTGGATGCATCATATGATGCTAAGGGAGATGTGCATCCACATTCTAGTCTACCACTGTTACATGTGAGATGTTGCCTGCAACGACACCCTGATCAGAGCGCATGTCTTCTGCACTGTTATCTTTTTTATTTGTATTTCCTTGTTCTGCCAGTTTACAAAGTGCATACCTTAATTATGCCATGGTGGCTGGTTTTTATTGAGATTGTGCTGTTTTTTTCTTGTTAACTGCCCTAGGGTCTTGGTATGAAGGGTGATATAAAATAAATAAATAAATAAATAAATAAATAAATAAATACCTGCGACAACAGCAAGTATCCTTAGAAAAGACATTGAAAGCAATCTGATAATAGCTTTTTGTACCAACTCAGTTTATGCAGAGGGTTATTTGATTATGTCTTTGGAATATTCATCAGGCATATTTGTTTTCCAAGTCAGATACAATCTCTTATGAATATTTGGCTCTAATCCCCCTTTTGGAGGGGAAAGACTTCTGTTCTGACCTACAGAAGACAGATTTCCTAATGGCCTCCCACACTAAAGGAACCTTGCTGAGTGAGGGTAACAGGCTTGGCTTGGGCAACTGCAAAGGGCAGAGTAAAACATTTCAACCAATCATGAGTTATCCAGTAAGGGCTTTTCTTTTATAATATGCAATTCATTCTTTTCATGCTTTATATATGTATGTACTCAATTTTCCTCACCCTTTAAAGTTTTGATTTTATCTGCTGAGAGGTTTCAAAACCTTTTCTTCTTCTATTTTTCTGTGTGTTCGTACCGTGCCCTCTGCTTTGTTTATCGCCTATGGTTGGAACAATAAAAGCATTTACGACTACCACCACAATGTTTTCCTTGTTGAATAGTACTGTGGTTCTTTCATAGGACTATAGAGGAACATATTTTAGGGTTGAACTGGAAGTGCAGGTATCATTCCAAGACAAAATCCAAGTACCTTTTCTTTGAAGATCACCCATTCCAAAAATCATGCAGAATGCCATCTTCAGCAAAGAGAGACATACCCAGAGGCGCACCTAAGTAGTTTTGGAGCCTGGACCGAACGACCTTTGGAGGCCCCCACCCCTCCCTTGCAAATTAAGCATCATCATGATCAGCTAGGCAACCACACCATTTGTGACAGACAGAAGAGGATTTGGGGGGCCCCTGGGTCTGTGGAGGCCTGGGACTTCGGCCCAGAAGTCCAGTGGTCAGAGCACATCTGACCTTGGGATATACCTACACTGATCATCCCAAATGAATCCTTATGTAATGATGAATCCACAAACCAAAAGCATCATAGTCCCTAAGTAAAGCTTTTGTGGGAAATATCAGAATACATTGATATTGCATAGAATAGTCTAGAATCTATAGCATCATTCCAAGTCTGATGCATTCAAACAGGGAGAGAACAGAAGGCAGAAAAGGATACACAGAAATGTTCTGTATTGTAGCTTGCAGACATAGTGTAGTCTGAGAGAAACCAGTAAGAATCCATCATAAAAGTTTGGCGGTCACATTGACCCAATCAAGTTTTTTTTCAAGATTAGGAATTTAATCCCAGCTGAGGCCATAAACAGAAAACACGCAAGGCAGCAGTCAATATGTCAGAGGAAAGTTTTAAAAGTAAGTTTGAAAGGGCAAGCAATCAGAAATGAAAGGGGGGAAATCTGCATGTTAAAAAAAAAAGCCTGCAAGAGATATCTGGCACACACTACAATATTTATCAGACAACAGCAAAGGCAGATTACGTGATACTACACCATGTGAACTCCTTGAAGTAATGTAGAAAGCTAGCTAGAAGAATAAGTTACTTCCATGGGTCTTGAGACTGGAAGGCTCCTATAACAGTAACATTCCCATCCATAGATGTTCTTACCCCTGGACTCCCAGTGACTGGGAATTGGTCATGGAACCAACCAGAAAGAAGGCGACCTTGGACTCAAACCTCAGTGGTGCACATGACCTAGTGCGAAATGTCAGTGTCATGGGACCTTTAGGGATCAATGACCATAGTGTGAACAAATTCAGCATATATGTGAGGAGGGAATTGCCAAGGAAGTCTAACAGATACTTTGAACTTCAGAAGAGGAAGTTTCTCTAAAATGAGGCGTTTGGTGATAAGAAAACTGAAAGGGAAACTCAGGAGAGTCACTTCACTGCAGAATGAATGGAGTTTATTTAAAACCAAAATAATAGAAACCCAGTTAGAATATATACCAAAAAGGAAGAAAGGTACCACCAAGTCCAGGAGGATGTCAGCATGGCTAACAAGTAAAGTCAAGGAAGCTATAAAGGGGAACAAAACTTCCTTCAGAAATTAGAAGGCCTGCCCAAATGAAGAACACAGAAAGCAACACAAACTCTGGCAAAAGAAATGCAAGAAGACAATAAGGGAGGTAAAAAGAGAGTTTGAGGAACGTTTAACTAAAAAACTTCTTTCAATACAGCAAAAGCAGGAAACCTGCCAGGGTGATGTTGTGGCCATTATTTATTTATTTATTTATTATTATTTATTTATTTGATTTATATACCGCCCTTCCAAAATGGCTCAGGGTGGTTTACAATTAAAACAAGCCACTAAAACAATAAAAAACTAAAACAAATTAAAAACAATATAGCAATTAACAATTTAAAAACATTTTAAAACAGCAATTAAACAGTTTACAGTAATTAAAAGCCCCAAAATCGGGTTAAAATTTTAAAACCCTGGAAAGCCAGGCCAAACAAATACGTTTTAAGGGCTCTCCTGAAGGCTAATAGAGAATTCAAATTACGGATTTCCGCAGGGAGCGCATTCCACAGCCCCGGAGCAGCCATAGAGAAGGCCCGCCTCCGAGTCGCCACCAGAGGAGCTGGTGGTAACTTGAGACGAACCTCCTCAGATGACCTTAATGTGCGGTGGGGATCACGCAGAAGAAGGCGCTCTCTAAGGATTAGATAATGAAGGAGTGAAAGTGAGATTGCAGAGAATCTAAATGAATTCATAAGAACATAAGAACTGCCCTGCTGGATCAGGCCCAAAGCCCAACAGGTCCAGCATCCTGTTTCACACAGTGGCCCACCAGATGCCTCTGGAAAGCCCTCTCTCTTGCTGTTGTTCATCTGCAACTGGTATTTAGAGGCATCATGCCTCTGCAGCTGAAGGTGGCCTATAGCCACCAGACTAGTAGCCATTGATAGACCTGTTCTCCATGAATTTGTCTAAGCCATCCAGGATAATGGCAATCACCACATCCCACGGCAGAGAATTCCACAGAGTTCTTTGCATCTGTCTTCCCAACAGAGGATACTGAGCATAAACCTGTGCCTGAACCGCGCTTCTCAAGAACAGAGGCTAAAGAACTGAGTCAGATGGGGTGATGAAAGACAACATTCTAAACTGTCGGGGTGGGGGGGGATTAACAAATTGCCAGGGCCACATGGCATTCATCCAAGACTCCTTAAAAAACTCAAATGTGAAATTGCCGACCTCTTTACAAAAATATGTAACATATCCCAACAATCAGGCTTTATACCACAGGACCGGAAAGCAGTCAATGTAACACCAGTATTCAAAAAGGGGGGATCAGGGAAACTACAGGCTGGTTAGCTTAATGTCTGTGCTGGGCAAATTGATGGAAGGCATTCTCAAAGATAAAATTGTTAAGCATATAGAAGAACAGGCCCTGCTGAAGGAGAACCAACATGGCTTCTGGCCTTCTGCAAAGGAAAATTTTGCCTGATATGTTGAGAGCGTCAACAGGCGAGTGGATAAAGGTGATCCAGTTGATACAGTATACTTGGACTTTCAAGAAGCTTTTGACAAAGTTCCTCATCAAAGACTATTGAGTAAACTTAACAGTCCTGGGATAAGGGAACAGGTTCATGTGTGGATTGGTAACTGGTTGAAGGACAGGAAACAGAGGGTAGGTATAATTGAACAGTTCTCTAAATCGAGGCAAGTAAGAAGTGGGGTCCCCCAGGGATCTGTGGGAAGCTGCCTTATACAGAGACAGACCCTTGGCCTATCTCCCTAAGTATCATTTACACTGACTGGCCACAGCTCTCCCAAGGTTTCAGTCTTTCCCAGCCCTACCTAGAGTTGCCAGGAATTGACCTGGTATCTTTTTCAATGCAAAGCAAGTATTCTGCCACTGAACTAAGGCCTTGTCCATCAAGGGGAATATTTTACAGCACTCACATGAAGTCACCCACCCAAAAGCAAACCAAGGCTTAGCGAAGGGGACAATTCATGCTCACTATTATAAGATTGGCTCTACATGCGCCTTGCTATTTGAAAGCCAAAGATCTTTAATCCTTGGTTTGGTTTTTAAAGTGATGCTTTTTCCGTTGTGAGCCAACTTGGGCATTTCAGGAAAACAGAAATGATTTTTTTTTTTTAATTTTAAGGAGGAATGAAACGAATAGCTTACATTCTTTGCATTCTTGTTGCTGCAGGGAATATGGGTAGGGTGGAAGGAAGACAATGATCATAAGCAAAAGGAGGGAAAAGAAGAGCAGCACCAGTACAAGTTGAGGAGGGGATTAAAGAGGGACATAGAGTGATGAAAAGATTACATTTGTAGACTAGCCAATAAAAATGTTAATGCCCACTGCATTCCAAGCAACCAACTTTAAGAGGGTATGTTTTATGCATTACATAATAGGTTTTGGAATTACATTTTAATCTTTAAGAGACTGAATATTTTATACTCTTTTGAAAGACACTTCATATTTTTAAGCCATATGGTTGTAAATTTTGGTTAATTCCGAGTTGCTCCTGAAGAAGAACTGGTCGCTCAGAACACATGAATGTTTTAATTGCAGTATCCTACCAATAAAAAAGCCACCTAATGGCACAGTGTGGAAGTGACACCCAGGGAGCAAGAGGTTGCTGGTTCTAATCCCTGCTGGTATGTTTCCCAGACTATGGGAAACTCCGATATCGGGCAGCAGCGGTATAGGAAGATGCTAAAAGGCATCATCTCATACTGTATGGGAGGAGGCAATGGTAAACCCCTCCTGTATTCTACCAAAGACAACCACAGGGCTCTGTGGTTGCCAGGAGTCGACACCTAGTCGACAGCACAACTTTACGCTATTTAAAAGCCTTCTCAGCATCTTTCTCCTAGCTTTTTTAGTTTTGTTTCTGGGAGACAAAGATTCCAATTGTTTTACAATAACAGTGATGAGGAAAGAGTTCTGTGGGTTCCAGGAAACTAGCAATGCTAGCAAAGTGCAATGCTGTTTAAAGCATGCCTTAATCATATAATTATATACACATGTATTTATTTATGATTTTGCCAGCACACACACAAAAGGCTCACAACCAGAGCTCTGCCTGAGCTGCCCCTCACACCCAAGGCCCAGTCAGCCTCTAAACTGGTGCCACTTCTGACACTTTAGAGAAATTTCATGAAAACACTCCAAGACAGCAAGGGATGACAGCCCGTAGCAGGTAGCTGACAGGAATAAGCACAAACAATCCCCACGTACCACCGAGGCCGGAACACAGAGAGGCTGGTCTCCATGCCGTTTTCCCCATCCACTTGATTTCAGCTTGCTGGCTTTCAAAGAGATCAGGATAAACTACTAAAATAAAAGCAGCAAGCTTCTTCTTAAAGAAATGCTTTCACTGGCGAGTAATTTTGATTAGCCGAGGCACTTGCTTTGCGGTGATTTTTATAAAAGCTCCCCATATATAAGAATAATTCCCCCCTCACCCATAACCTATTCTTTTCTTTTTAAAGGACAGACAGAACTGCCTTTGTAGAACCCCATCATGTTGCCAGATATTTGGCAGAGACAAAACCCTTATTGTTTAGTGTCAAGAGCTTATGAACAGTTAAGGCAAGACAGCGTTTGGGCTGAATGCCTAGAAGAAACTTTTCAGCTGGCCTGGAGAACTCTTGCAGGCCCAGCTGGATGTAGTGGACACCTGAGCTGAGGAGGTACCCCCAGCATGGCCCTGGGCCAAAGCCTGCTGCTGCACCTCTTCCAGCCTCTTCTCTTTCAGCTCCCTTTCCCACATCATATTCTGCCTGCCTCCAGCTCATATCCATGCATTGCCTGCCTGAGGCAGATGATGAACAGGACTAAACAAGGAGGAGGGACCAGCACATCCCTTCCTTACTTGTAATGAACATTATTCAATAATAATGAAACCATATCCATAATAATATGCAAGAGTGCATGTCAGCTGCTATTCAAGAACCTGACAAACTACAAACAGAAACTGTTCCTAAAACGTCAATGTATGGCAATGAGGACAAGCCAAGATATCACAAAGTGCACTCAAAACTTAATCAGGCTGGATGTTTAGCAAAACAAAGAGGGACAATGATGAGGTATACACCTTTGTGTACGCCTTGTTTTATGCTGAAAAAGCACTGTGAGAACTAACAGTGACAACAACAACAAATGATAAAAAGTCAGTTAACAGACTGTTCCACTTCTCAGTCAGTAAAACATAGCTATATTATACATGTGTGTAAGTAAGTGGCTTCTGACCTTTCAGAAGTACAGAGAAATGCAGCATTAATTAATTAATTCAATTTATATACCACCCTTCCTAAGGTGGCTCAGGGCAGTTTACATTAAAACAAAATACACATAATAAAACAAAATCAGAACATATTTAAACCAGATTAAAACTCATTAGAACGAAGACTATATATCATTAAGATATAAGGTTTGGACAATGTTAAGTGTCAGATTTAAGGGCATACAAAAACTGTTCAGTAGCCAGAGGAGTGGACCTAACTTTGTGCTCAGATGCATCCAATTCAAGGTGCTGGTTTTGACCTTTAAAGCCCTTAACAGTTTGTGCCCTGGATACCTGAGGGACTGCCTGCTCCCAAGGGTTGCTGCCCACTTGATGAGGTTGTCTGCGGTGGCACTGTTCTGGGTGCCGACAATGAGGGAGGCTTAGCTGTCGTGCACATGGAACAGGGCCTTTTCAGTCATTGCCCCCCGACTTTGGAATGCTCTCCTGGTGGACATCTGCTCATCACAGTTTTTAGAAAGCTTGTGAAATCTTGGCTTTTAATATGATTATTTCTTTTGCTGCTCCTTCGTTTGAATGAATAGCTTTATTACGATCAATGATCAGTTATATATACAAACAGATACTACATTCAGATAAGTAAATCATAGAGAATACACCAACCTAGAACTCTCATGTAACAACATCTAAAAAGAAGGGCTGGAGGTTAGCTGTTGATGGTTCTTAACAGCAGCTGCCCAAAATCTGGCAACTTTGTTAAGGTGATTTCTTATCTGCAAGGAGGAGTATGGCGTAAAATTCAGCAGTCCAGCCAGCAAAGCGTGATAGCAAGGGAGAAATAAGACTGCATCGGCTATCATTATAAAAAGGACAAAAGAGCAGCACATGGTGGACAGATTTGACCTCACCTGAGCCGTAGGTGAGGCATAACTAACTGGCCAGAGGGGTTTTCAAAAACCTTCCAGATAAAACCGCTGATAAGGTGTCATATCTTGCTCTGAGGAAAACCCTGTGATAGCTTGGTAAAGAGAGGGCAGAGGCATAACTAGGGGAAACGGCGCCCGGGGCAAGCACTGAAATGGCGCCCCCCCACCGCGCCCCCCCGACATACTACATTATACTAGGTTTTTCCTCACAAGCGCCTGCCACCGCCGCCAAGCCAGGCCACTGACTGGCCGCCAGGCGCCAGCAAAGCAATGGGGGGGCGCAGGCGGCGCGGAAGGGACCGCTCGTGGGGAAGGGGGCACCGACGCACTCCCTTGACTGCTGCAGCGCTGCTGCACTGAGCAGGAAACATTTGTATTAACAAAAAAATTTTAAAAAAATTTAAAAATTGGTCATGGCGGCGCCCCCCACGTGACCAGAAAAGATGGCGCTCGGGGCACGTGCCCCCCCTGCCCCCCCTATAGTTATGCCTCTGAGAAAGGGACAATAGATAGCTAGCAGGTTCCCAGTTAAAATCACCAAGGCGCCCTCTTATGCTCTCCAGGATGGAGCTTAAATCATTCTGGTGTTCAATGTCCAAGAAGACCCTCTGTTTGAGGATCTCCTTCGCTTGACTATAATCTAATAATGACAAATGTTCAGCAGAGAGGCTGAGTGATGACAACGTCCCCATCAGTGCTCGTGTCTAGGTGGATTGAAACCTATCAGCCAACATAAGAGGGATCAATCCGAGAGAGGAGAAATGTATCCTAAGCCAATAACTGAGGATTAAAATCCATGCTTTTGTTTCTGCCTCCGGAGGCCCATTTCCAAGCCTCAATGCTGCATTGGAGATACACCGAGGGGCCCTGAATATTGTTCTAATAAACTTGGATTGGATTATCTCCAGCAGCCTATAGTTAGGGTAGGGGTCCAGTTGTGCACCATACAAAAGCTGGGCCAATGATTTAGCAGCTGCTGCTTTGTATTTTTTTATGGTTCTATTGTGCTTGTTTTTTAAATATTTTTATATTCTAGCTTAATATTTTAATTGTGTAATTTTTATAGTCTTGTTTTAACTTTTGTATGAACTGCCTTGAGATTGTTTTAATGAAAGGCAGTATAGAAACTTAACAATAATAATAAAAATACTGCCTCTGACCCTGACAAGAGCATATAGCCATTGGTAGACCTGTCTTCCATGCATTTATCAAATCCCCTTTCAAAACCTTCTAGGTTTTAACACAATTAAAATATTCTAGGTTAGTGACCATCAGCACATCTTGTAGCAGTCAATCACAGCCAGAGAGAGGAGCAGCTTCCTCACAACAAGCACAGCCTGCAGTTCAGCATTCAAACATAATGGCTGCAAACCCCAGGTAGGAGCAGCAAAGCTCACTACAACCCTAGGTTTCAAATTGGAGTTTGGAAAGGGAAACTTTGGATCGCTTTTCAGATGGGACTGGGGTTTCATGAATTCAGACATACAAGAAAGTCAACCTCAGGCTCCTTCACCTCTGGTTTCCCATTATGTGCGAATGCAGCCATTGAGATTCAGCAGCAATGAGGGGAAATGGCCCATCAGTTCTTAATCTGAGCTAGAACTTAGAATCTGGACCTGTTTTCAATGTCAGGCCTTAGATTTGAAACAGTTTGAGTAATAGGAAAGAGCACTTCTGCCCATGCTCCGAGTGTATTTCCCTAACTAAGTTCTGCCTCCACACACTAGGGAATATCAAATGGGAGCTTCCAGGTAGGCTGGAGCTCCTAGTCCTCCCTTTTTAGACGTTAACCGCTGCAGAAGCACCAGAAGGTCTTGCACAAAGGAAAGGGTATGTTCCTGGCCCAATTGAACCCTGGATCAAAGAGTAGCAGTGTACCCAATAAGGGTGCAATAGCTATGGTGGGCACTAGAGGGCAGTAAGATGCCTCCACAGCAGGTCCTCCTTAGAGAAAGAGACAATGAAATCACTGATAAGGTTGTCCGGTACTGTTTGCTTACTCCTGCAGTACAGCATTACCCTGGCAATATCACTTGTACTTTTCATTAGTCATTTGTGACCTTTTACTTCTGTAATCAAACAAGACAACCTAACACTTAAATCTGAGCATTTAGGCCTGACATTTACAATTGGTTCTCAAGTTAGGGAGACCAAATGAAAATTTCCTAGCCGACAGCACATTGTGGGGAGGGGCGAATCAAATAATTCCTTTGCTGAGTAACATGTATGTCATCCCTATTCAATCATCTGTATCTGACTGAATAATATCAGTTGATATTTGTACTGGAGTGGCTGTCATTAAACAGTCAATATTCATCTGGAATTACTAGTGCAGAGAGGTATCCAAGATACCACATCTATTTCCCATGCTGAGTATATGGAGATTGCATCTGATTAGTGCAAAGTACAACTGATATTACAGGGGCAATAGCATTATATCATTGGGTAGAGGAGGTTTTTTGCTGTAAATGTATGGACCTGGTGAAGCAAAGGCACCATTTTCCCTATTTCTGTAATAGGGGGGCTTCACATTAGATCTGGAAAGGAGCAATTCCCCTGAAATGAATGTTTCTCTCCTGAAATTTTCTATTTGTAAGCTACCATTTACTTTGTAAAAAAAAGTTATACTGCTGCAGTCCAATCTTATGGCTTGTCGTGGCAAGAGAGTAGAGCATGAATTTTCAGTCCCAGAATCCCAAAGGATGTATTAAGGCAATTAGATTTCACCTTTTTATAATAATTCATATTCAAGGCAGTTTACACATAGTTGTAGGAAATCAACTTAAAACAGTATTAACAAACAGCACTAGAATTAAGCTTTCCCCTCAACAGTCATCTCACTTTGTCATTTGTGATGATTAGATATGACAGAGTAGAGCTTCCCAACATTGGGTCCCCAGATGTTATTGGACTACATCTCCCATCATCCCCAGCCATAGTTGTAGACAGGGATGATGGCAGTTGTAGTCCAACATCTGGGGACACAAGATTGGGATCCCTACCCCAGAAAGCAAGGCTTTGTACCTTTAGTTGTTATGCTGAAGAGGAAATGCTGACACATGTAGCTTCTCTCCTGTAAAGTGTGGAATGAGTGGGTGCAGAAAGTTGCAGCTGGCTGGAATTCTCACATAGTTTTTGATATGGAACAGGCCTAAACTCCAGATTCTGTTCCCAACATCAAGGCTCCATGCTAGTGTATTGGAAATAACAATAGCATTCTTATAAGCATGTATAAAGCACTTTTGTCTCACTACTAAGAATCCACAGTTCCTTCCTTCCCCCACATTTGAAATTTGGGGCCTTCTGATTAAAGGGCACCACTTGTAGAGAGGTGAGTCTTGAGCTTTCCCATAATAGAAATGTAAGAATGAATCTCTCAACACTATTCAGCCATACATGCACTAACCATTTCCACCAAGATCTGGCTTGGAGGGGAACATACTTTGAATGGCTTTTGTAAGTAGTCCACACATCATCCCAGGTGGGGCCACTAATTAGGATTCCACTTCCAGGTTTGCTGGTTGGCTGACAATAACTCCTTAAGGAGGCCTTGTCCTCCCTGCAGCATTCTTCACAATATCTGTACTAACAGTAATGACAAATATTGTTCTATGTCAACTTGTTGTTTGAAAAGGCAGGCAGGAGCAGCACACAATCATCAACAGATATGCTTGCAGTCTGGAGCTGGAGCTTGCCACTAGTAGTGTGCACAGAACCAGCGCCTGCCAGTTCGAAGGTGGGGGAATATCTTTAAGGATGAGGTAGGATGCTCTTACCCCTCCCACCGCATCCCCCCCATCAGCACTGTCTTTTAAAACGGTCCAGCAGGGTGTCAGCATACCTCCTTGCTGCTCCGGGGCCTCCTCATACCGGAAGGGGCTGGAAGTTAGGGGTGTGCATGGAACAGGCTGGCCCGGTTCAGTTGGAGTCCAGACCGGACTCGAACCTGAGACCAGCCAAGTCCGGTCCGGCCCCCATCAACCCCACCCCCCAGACTGGACAAGTCTGTGAATTTAAAAAAATAAATAAAAATAAATTAAAAATACCTCTAGCCACTTCAGGGGCAGCTTCCTGTAGGCTACGGGGAGGAGGTGTCTGTGAAGGGACCCCCCTCACCGCCGGCCTCTTAATTCACTGCTGCAGCCTGGGAAAATGCTTGTATTTGGCCTGTTCAGGCTTCTGTAAGTGCCCCCGGTGGCCATTTTGGCCACCACCACACATGTGTAAATGGCCCCTGCGAGCCCTGGCATGACCCAGGGCCTCGCAGAGGTCATTTGCGCATACGCGGCGGCCATTCCCCCCCCCCACTGTGCACACTTTTGTTTCGCCACTAAGAATCCACAGTTACTGGAGAATCCATAATTGCCTCCTGCAAATGTTCAATGACCAGTTCAAGGATAGACCTACTACAACACTTCTAGTCCAAGAAGTGGAAAAACTAGTACAGATGGAGCCTCGGAGGAGACTATCTAAAACTACATTTAACTTACGATGAATGTGGGTTTGCCAACAGTCCATAGCTCTGCTCCTAACACAGTTTCATGTACAGTAGTGAGCACATAAAATTTTTCTCCATGCCTATAAAGGCTTCACACCTGATCATTCCTGCATATCAGAATGGTGGTGAAGGCACAGCTGCAAGGGTAACGTGAAAGGTTGGTCACTCTAGATTAATGATGGCCTCCTCACTGCTGTACTGAGATGGGGGCATCTCAGTACAGTGGCAGAACATCTGCTTTGCATGCAGAAGGTTCCAGTTCCCTCTCTGCATCTCCAGATGGGGCTGGGAAAGACTCTTGCCTGAAACCTTGGAGAGCTGCTGCCAGTCAGTGTAGACAATACTGAGTTAGATGGACCAAGGGCCTGACTCATTATAAGGCAGCTTCCCTAAGTTCATCTGGGAACAAGGGCAGGGATTGCACCCTTATCCAGAGTAGGAAATCTCTCAGCTGCTGTGGTATCTTTTGTCAGCAATTCAATATTAGTTCCAATTTTTTTAAAAAAACATAGCATCGGCTGTCACTTCTCTCTGTTTCCATCTTCCTTTGTTTATGAAAAATATTTGTTTTCTCTTTTCCTTTCTCCTTATTGCGCCTATCTGCTGTTGTATTAGACTTCCAGCTCCCATCTTATGTGTGTGACATTTCCATGGCAACAGCTTGTGATGTGAAATTGAATGGATAGACCAAGAAATGAGTCATGAATGAGCTTTTTGTCATCCCATCCCCCAAGCTCCAGTATTAAAGGTAAATCACATTTTGATGAAATGTGGTTTAAATGGATGACATTGTTAAGGAGATTCTAAAACAGATATTGTGTGTGTGATGAGAAGGTGCAGCATTCCGCCGATAATGCAGAAATTGCTAGGCAAATCAAATGACAGGGGGAAAGGGTGTCATTTGGAACTGGAATCAAATAAACTCCAGATTGATAGAAGTGTGGTCTAGTGGTAAGAGACCAAGACCAGAAAAAAAGCTGCCCACCAGCTTCTCTTCTTGGGGATTGCTTATGCCCAATTTCCCTACCATTGAATTTGTTTTTGCCCATCAATTTCCTCTATTCAGCTTCTTCATAGCTTTGGTGATGGAGAATATTAACTCAAGTCAGTTAAGCAAGCACAACAAAGAGAGGGAGCGACCAGAGTCACTGTATCCTTGTGTGATTATTCTGTGTGGATGGGCCTAGGATGGCTTTGCCCAAAGGCAATGATCCAATCCAAGCCTAGGACTCAGCAAAAGAACCCCAGTGGCCCTCAGTGCCAGGTAGAAGTTTCTTAATGGGAGCTAATGGTTAGAAGCAGTGTTCCTGTAACAGAGAAACCCAGATGTTGTTGACTACAACTCCTAGCATCCTCAGCTGCAACAGTATTTGTCGAGGGATGTTGGGAGTTGTAGTCAACATCTGGGATTCCATGTTGGGAGATGTCCAGAGATGGCTCCAAAATATGGAGCCATGAGAATCTGGAAGAAGTGTCCCTCAGCTTGGCGTTTGCAGGGTGAGACATGGCAGGCTGAACTGAGGGCTGACTGAAGGCAGTTTTGGAATATCTCACTGAGGATCTGATATGAGGCCGTAGATTTCCTGCTAGTTAGGAGTGTATGCTGTTTGTCCAAACCTGATACTTAATTTGCAAATAAGCCAAATATTAGAACGACTACAAGTGTGCAGTGATCTCTCCTCAAAAAAGCGAAAACCCTGGGCAGTGCTGCCCCTGAAACTTCTCATGACTCTAGGAAGTGAGGAACGTATAACTATTAGGCTTGTACAATATCAGATTTCCAATATCAGAAAAATCCCGATACTGGCAATATCGTAGATATTGGAAATAATTCCTATCTGATATTTAGAAGGCTATGTTGGATCAGAATTATCCAATACAGTATTGAGGCTATCAGGGAAAATATTGGAAATAATATTGAAAAATTGAATCACAAAATGGCAGCAGAAAAACAAAATGGAGTCTGCATTTTCCTCCAGTTATTTTTTAAAAAAATAATTTTTAAAAAAATCAATGCATGGGACAATTTATTTGCAATTAAATGCAGAGAGTCCTTGTGATTCTCAGATGTGACTCCACATTTTGTCAAGATTCTCAGATGTGAGTACAATTTCCAGGTTACCTTTAAAATTAATTAAAAATCAAGGAATTGGCTGATTAATTCAAAATTAAATACACAGAGTCCTGCCATCCTCCGCTATGTGTGTGCTACCTTTCAGAGCTCTCGGACCAGCCTTTTCCTTTCCTTTTCCTTTCCTTTTCTTTTCTTTTTGGCAGTTCCCTGTAGACTTGCATGCGGTATTCAGATAGTTATCAGATTTCTGATCAGAAATAGAATATTGATATTTGGAAGGGTCAAAAGACTTGATACCACCAATACAATACTTCTGATTGTGCTCAGGCCTAATAACTATGCACTCTCACAAAAGGGATTCTGCATATAATAACCAGCTACAGTCTTTCTCAGAGGTCCAGAGAGGCCCATAAGAGCTTATAACAATAAAAGATAAGGCACTCAAGAAGGAGTTAGACATAATTTGAATATTTTCTTATTTAACAAATGCTTGTCTAGCTTTTTCTGTGCAAATGCATTAATTATTGAGGGGAAAATCAAGCTTTCATGCAAAGTCACAGCTGATAATAAGCTTGCCAAGAAATCAATGTGTCTAGATTTGAGGTCCCTGTTGAGATTCAGGCTAAAGCCAAATGAACCACCCCTACCTCCAAAGGCACTGGCTAGGTGGTCTAGAGGGCTCCTCCTCTAATCTTTGTCTAGAAGAGGGGATTCTGGCAGGTGCAACTTGTCGTGCAAAAATGAAAAAGCTACACCTGCTGAAATTTGTTTTCTTAAAAGCAAAGAAGCCCTGGTCTCTCTGGCTTAAGGTTGCCAGCTTGCCACCCAAAGTGATGAGGCGGCCATCTGGAGCATTCCCATGATAATCTGTAAAGGATTATTGCAACCCAACTTCAAATGTACGTTCTCCTTTCTGAAATGAGATAAGCGAATCAGCTTATCCTCTTCTCTTCTCCTCTTCAACAGAAGAGGAGAGCTAGTCTTGTAGCATGCATGTCTTGTGGTAGCAAGCATGTCTAGTCTTGTGGTAGTCTTGCTAGTCTTGTGGTAGCAAGCATGGACCCTTAGCTAAGCAGGGTCCACCCTGGCTGCATTTGAATGAGAGACTTTATGTGTGAGCACTGTAAGATATTCCTCTTAGGGGATGGAGCCGCTCTGGGAAGAGCAGAAGGTTTCAAGTGTTGCCCCCCTGGCAGCATCTCCGAGATAGGACTGAGAGAGATTCCTGCCTGCAACCCTAGAGAAGCCACTGCCAGACTGTGAAGACAATACTGAGCTTGATCGAGCAATGGTCAGACTCATTCCATGGCAGCTTCCTATGGTCCTATGACTGCTGCACGGATCCTGCCATGGGGGAGTTCCCACAGCACAGAGCTGTAGTGATGCTTTCTTTCCACTTTGCCATTTCTACCAACATAATAACTTCTCTCTCTAGAAGATTAGACATACAAATCTGGCCTGCCTTGCAACTATGTATAGCTCCTGCATATTTTATATTTTCCATAGGTCCAGAAACAACCTGGATTCTACATATTTTTATTTTCAGACACATACACCCCGCCGCATCTAAATAGGAAAGGAATTAGATCTCAACATGCATTTGAGTGGTTCCCCTTCTGCTAACAGATGTTTGCAACCACACCTGAAACCACAAAAAGTTATTCTGTGGGCACCACTATGGGTGCTATTGCATAATTCTTCCCGGTGGCAGCTATAGCAACAACTCCCTTGGACATTCAACCACCACTCCCTCCCAAACGCACACATCTTGGAACAAGAGAGTTTGTTTAATCCAGATGTGGGCTACCAACTACATAAGAAGTTTGCAAGGCAGTGCTTGAATTGCAGGGGCTAGAGGGGGGCCAAAATCCAGCAGGTTTGCCTTTTCCTATCACTGCATCTGCCAGGAGAAGCTTCACCTGTTGAATATCTCCTCATCACAAAGTTGTCAAAGGCACAGAAACCCTGCCAGGAAAAAGTCGGCACTCTTAGATAAGATTGAACTGGCCACTTCTGTAAGGAAAGCATCCCAAGCTGAGCTCCAGAGATTTAAGCTTCCTGCAAACCCTTTTTGTAACTTAGGAAGCACACTCTCTTTTGTCATGCATTTGGGAAGAGTTAGCTTTAAACATTGTAAGAGTATCAAATGATGTTGATTTTCTTTTTTTAAAAATTGCTATGTTCTATAATGCACTTTAAAAAAAAAGTAAATTGCAAATAAGCATCTAGCTGCTTCCGCTGAGAGGCACAGTCTGGAAATTTTAAAGAAAATAAATAAAAAGCAAATATATCCATCCAACTCTCTGTGTACTTCAAGACAGATTAAGGTTTAAAAAGGCTATGCAGCTGAAGGCAGCCAAGCTGACAAGTGGAAGATATAGCCTGATTCCACCACAAGCAGTCTATGAAAACCACACAAATTGGAATTCATTTTATAACACTCATTCAAAAGTCCTGCAGTCCCAAGATGGGATTTAATGTATAATATAGAGAGGGTAGAGAGACAGATGAGGCGCTTTCGGAGTTTCCCATTTATTTATTTATTTGTGTTGGTACAGGCAGAGAGAGAGAGAGAGAGAGAGAGAGAGAGAGAGAGAGAGAGAGAGAGAGAATATAAAATCAATGTTATGTGGCTGATTTTCTTTTTGCCCCAAATGCTCAGGGACAGCAGCTTCTGTTAACAAGTCTGCTGAAGACAGTTCGACATCTCTTTGTAACAAATTATATATATTGTTCCAGATAATAATGCTAGAAAACCAATGAGGACAACCCAGTATGTGTGTGTATGTGGAGAATGAAAAGATGAATGGGGGCGGGGGGGGGGGGGAATAGCAGAATTTAAAACATCCAGAGAGCTCCTATTCCGGCAAAGGGATGTAACCATAGCAACTGACGGCCTCACTGTCATATATATATATATATATATATATATATATATATATATATATATATATATATATTTTCTTTGAGAGCTCTCAAAAGAAAATACACATTTTGTGAAGGTGTATGATAAAATATTGAGCAGCAGAAGGGAGAATGATGTTGAGAAGTCAGGACTATAATCCTGGTAATTCTTCAACGAGAGCAGGTGCTGAAGAGGAGCTTGTTAGTTCAAAGGCTACCAGGCCAATTAGAAGTGCTTCAGACTCCTACACTTAGGTGCAATGAGGACAGGCTGGCACCTGTCAGCTGGGGCATAGATTTCCCCCTCTTTATGGGGGGGGGGAATCCCTTGTTTGGCTCATAGTATGGAACACAGGCAGGGGAAAACTGGAAAGAAGGGTAACAGTGATGAGATCAGAAATGTGATAATATAGAGGATGAGTTCCCAACCTCTCCTCTAACTATCATGGGTAGTGAGTAGATGTGGAGGAGAGCTGGTCTTGTGGTGAAGTAGATGTAAAGTGTGCCCTCGAGTCAGTGTTGACTCCTGGCAACAACAGAGCCCCGTGGTTGTCTTCGGTAGAATACAGGAGGGGTTCACCATTGCCAGCTCCCGCGTAGTATGAGATTATGCCTTTCAGCATCTTCCTATATCGCTGCTGCCCAATACTGGTGTTTCCCATAGTCTGGGAAACATACCAGCAGGGATTTATTTGTTTGTTTGTTTGTTTGTTTGTTTTTCAGTCAAATTTATACCCCGCCCAAACCTATGTCTCTGGGCAGCCAACGACAATTAAAACACATATAAAAGTTAAAACATTTGAATAGGCAACCTCATGCTTGCTAGGCAAATCATTTCCTGCTGTGCCATTAGGTCTTGTGGTAGCAAGCGTGAATTATTCCCTTTGCTAAGCAGGATCTGCCCTAGTTTGCATTTGAATGGGAGACTACATGTGCGAGCACTGTAAAATATTCCCCTTAGGAGATGGGGCTGCTCTGGGAAGTTCAAAGAGACTTGTGAAAGTTCAGAGAGAAGACGAGAACACACACGGTATCATAATATGTCCAGTTATTATGGATATAAGCTTTCATGGGCTTGTGCCCACTGAAGCAGACATACGATATCAGACATAGGATTCATGCATCTAGCCCATGAAAGCTTATGCATAATCAGTGTGTTAGTCTTTTAAGCCTTGTTCAGGCATTCAAAAAAAGAAACACCGTACATACTTACAAGTGCTGAAAGTGGGCCAGAAATCGCAGTGATCCAGGCTGCCATCACGGTTACCGCGCTTTCCTCTTCACACAGGTCCTGCCATTTCCGTGGAAATTGAGTGATGTGCCAGGGCAGGATGTCCGGCCCACTTTCAGCACTTGTAAGTGTGTGTAGTGCTCTTTGAATAGTGCTGCAGTACTTTGTTGGTTTTGCTGCAATGAACTACCATTTCTAGCTTTTCCCATATTAGTGTCAGGGCCAGCCAATACAGGGTAGTTTAGAGACCAGCAAAGACCTAGGAGTTTGCAGTGGGGTGGGGGAGAAGTGCAGAAAGGAACATAAATCAGGATCATAAGGCAAGCCAAGAGTCAGAGCAGAAGCCAGGGGTCAAAGCCAAGCAGACAAGCCAGGATCAGGAGAAGAGTCAAGTGTCAGCACCACATACAGCCAGGAATATAAGCCACAGCATACCAACCAAGCAAACACTGATACTGTGACAAAAACCAAATCCAAGGAGGAAGCTTATATATTGTTCTGGATGGAAGAATCCAATGGACAGCCCAGCTGGGTGGGGCAGCTCTATATTCTGGCAAGGCTGTTGCAGTTCAGCAGTCTGCCACATGGGGCAGCTATATATGGAGTCTGTGGTTCTCCACCTCAGCTCCTGACAATTAATTCCCCTTACTACTTGCTCTGTGCTTAGCCATGGGGGGTGGGGGAGGGACAGTGAACCCTATAAGGAGCTTCCCAGAGTTACCAAACCCTTGGATGATGTGATGTCCCAGCAACAAAAATGCTTTTACTATGTACTCACAACACACACACACACAGAGGGGGGGGGATTTCTGGCAGCTCGAGTACTTGGCCTGTTTCCGTCTGGAGGCACCTGCTGCAAGGAAAGATTTGCCAGTCCTCTGACGTCTCAGAGGCGCCGAGGAGGATTCCCTTGCTTGCCATGATTCGTGAATAATAAACACGAGGAGATCATGCAGTTAAACATGTGGTATCCTGCTGCTCATTCTCATTCACAGCCAGATTAGAACTGCGGGAAGTTAATGACTTTCACCACTTCACACCACTTGGAACAAATCCAGCAGTCTGAAATTCTGGCTGGGGGGAAAAACACCACAGTTTGAACAGAAGATCTCATCTCTCTTCCCCCATCAGGGTCCAGCATAGCCATTAATTCTAGAGCTAAATGATAAACACTGTGATGACCCATGATGTTACTAAGCAACCAATGGTTAGAGGTTCGTATCATACCATGCAATATGGAGAAATATTTAACTTCACAGCACAGTGCATGTTTTTCATATAATATTGACAATGTAGCTAGGGTGCTTGAAATGTGTATTTATCACCTAGGAGAGCTGAAGTCTTTTTATCAAGCCGTATTTGTCCATAGAGAGTGAAGCTTCTCACCTGGACCATGCAGACAGTATAAGAAAAGCCTAAGAACAACCATGCTAAGTCTGGCCAATCGGGCATAGCAAGCTTGGAGTGGGCCCAGAGACAGTATTTTAAAATGCGCCCCCCCCCCACTGAAGCTCAGCTCATGAAGTAAATAAATCTTAAATGAGGCTGAATAGAGTTAACAAAAAGCATAGTGAAATTTATATACACACACACACACCTATGTGCCACAATAGAACAACAGTTATATCTGGTGTATTCACTGTAGTCGAGAAGAAAGAAAAACAAGTCAAAATAATCGACATAGCAATACCAGGGGATAGCAGAATAGAAGAAAAAGAAACGGGGGGGGGGGTGGAATCACAAAATGCAAAGGTCTACAAATTGAAATTGAAAGGCTGTAGCAGAAAAAGACCAAAATAATCCCAGTGGTAATTGGCGCCCTGGGTGCCAACTATCATCATCATCATCATCATCATCATCATTATTATTATCTCTTGTTTACACAGTCAGACAGGTGTTATTGACTGGTTTGTTTTATCCAGACATCGAGTCCTTCCCAAGGACCTAGGATGGCTGAATTTTATTGTCAATTGTTATAGATATCGTCACAGAATATAGGCTGTTCCCAGTAAAGTTGCTTTTTGAAATTCGCTGATGGTGATTTCTGTGGCCCCTATGGTGTTGAGGTGCTCTTCAAGGTCTTTTGGGACTGCACCTAGGGCGCCAATTACCACTGGGATTATTCTGGTCTTTTTCTGCTGCAGCCTTTCAATTTCAATTTGTCGATCTTTGTATTTGGTGATTTTTTCTATTTCTTTTTCTTCCATTCTGCTATCCCCTGGTATTGCTATGTCGATTATTTTCACTTGTTTTTCATTCTTCTCAACTACAGTTATATCTGGTGTATTGTGTGGCAGATGTTTGTCTGTTTGTAGTCAGAAGTCCCATAATATTTTTACATCTTCATTTTCTTCAACTTTTTCAATTTTATGGTCCCACCAATTTTTGGCTACAGGTAGCTTGTATTTTTTGCAGATGTTCCAGTGTATCATCCCTGCTACCTTGTCATGCCTTTCTTTGTAGTCAGTCTGTGCAATCTTTTTACAACAGCTGATTAGGTGGTCCACGGTTTCATCTGCTTCTTTACAAAGGCGGCACTTGCTGTTTATTGTGGATTTTTCTACTTTTGCTCTTATTGCATTTGTTCTTAGTGCCTGTTCTTGCGCAGCCAGTATTAAACCCTCTGTTTCTTTCTTCAAGTTGCCATTCTTAAGCCATTGCCAGGTCTTGGTGATGTCTGATTTTCCACTTATATTGTGCAAATATTGACCATGCAGGGGCTTATTTTTCCATATTTCTGCTCGGTTCTTGACTTGTTCTTTCTTGTAGGCCTGCTTTGTTTCATTGGTGTTGAATAGTTTCGCATTATTGACCATTTGAAATGCATCTTCTTCACTGTCCTTGATATATTCTTCAAGGCCTCCTTTCTCCTCCTCGACTGTTTGATGGACTTGCAGCATTCCTCTTCCACCTGAGCTGCTAGGGAGGTATAGCCTATCTACATCACTGTGGGGGTGCAGAGCATGATTGATGGTCATTATTTTCCTGGTCTTACGATCTAGCGTCTCTAGCTCTGCCTGGGTCCAATCTATTATCCCTGCAGTGTATCTGATAACAGGTATAGCCCAGGTGTTTATGGCTTGTATGGTGTTCCCACCATTGAGTTTGGACTTGAGGATTTTTCTAACTCTCCTGATGTATTCACTTCCTATTTTTCTTTTAACTTCAGTGTGTGCGATGTTATCAGCCTGGAGAATGCCCAAGTATCTGTAAGGTTCTTTCTCTTCCAGGTTCTTGATGTTGCTTCCATTGGGCAGTTCTATTCCTTCTGTTTTTGTTATTTTTCCTCTGTTCATTATTAATGCAGCACACTTGTCTAGTCCAAACTCCATTGCTATATCGCTACTGAATATACAGACAGTGTTTAGCAGTGATTCGATTTCTGACTGGGACTTTCCATACAACTTCAGATCGTCCATGTACAGCAGATGGTTGATTTGACTTGATGTTTTAGATGTTTGGTATCCGAGGCCTGTTTTGTTTAGTATTTGTGAAAGTGGGGTCATGGCAATTACAAACAACAGAGGGGATAGTGAGTCCCCTTGGAAAATGCCTCTTCTAATGCTAACCTGTCCAAGTGTCTCGCCATTGATTGTTAACTGTGTACTCCACATGCTCATTGCTTTTTTTATAAATATCTGAATGTTTTTGCTGACACCAGTTGTTTCTAAACATTTTACTATCCATGTGTGAGGCAATGAATCGAAGGCTTTCTTGTAGTCAATCCATGCAACACTTAGATTTGTTTTTCTTCTCTTGCAGTTTTCTAAAATCATTTTGTCAATCAGCAGCTGGTCTTTTGTGCCTCTGGTGTTCGGGCAATTTCCTTTCTGTTCAACTGGAAGCTGTTTTTTAGTTAATAAGTGTTGCAAGACTTCATCTGCTATTATTCCAGTTAATAATTTGAACATGGTTGGCAGGCAGGTTATCGGTCTATAATTACTTGGAACTGCACCTTTTGCTGGGTCTTTCATGATGAGATGAGTTTTCCCAGTTGTTAGCCATTGTTCAATATCACCTCCTTGCAAAATGTGATTGAACAGATAGTTGTTTATGAAGGCTTGTTAGGTGTTTAAGCCAGAAGCCATGCAGTTCATCGTCGCCTGGCGCAGTCCAATTTTTAATTTTCTTTGCACTTTCACTTATTAATTCTGGTGTTATTATTAGATCTTGCATTTGTTGGTTACATTTTTTGACCTCTTTCACCCAGCCTGCTTTTTTATTATAATCTATTGGATTGTCCCATAATTTCCCCCAGAATTGCACTTTCTTCTTTATTTGGTGTTTCTACGTTTCTTGCAGTTTCTCCTTCTATGCTTTGGTAGAAACGTCTCTGATTCGACTGGAATTGGAGATTCTGCCTGAGTTGTGTAATTCTGGCTTCATATCTGCTAATCTTCTTTGACACTGCTGTTATTTGCTGCTTTATTATTTCCAGGACTTCTCTAATTCTCCTTGAATCTAGGTGGTATTTTTGGATCAGATACTGTTTGGTGTTTTCATTCTTCAGCTTCTTGTCTTTCATATCTTTCCATTTACTAGCATCTGATCCAAGCCTGGAGATTTTATTTTCTAATCGAATCTTCCATTTAGGTGATGTACTACTTTCTTTTTTTACAGGTCCACTGATCTTATATCCGAGCTCTTGTGTTGTTATTGTTGCTGCACTGTACATTAGTTGGTTTGTTTCTTGCAAATTATTGGTTGTTATTTCTGCAAGTGCAGCATTGACATCTTTTAATGCCTGAGCAAGTTGTTTTTTGGCAACTGTTTTTAGAGCTGGAAGTCAAACCCTGGTGGTTGCTTGGTTCATGTGCTCAGTTATTTTTTGCTTTAGTTCTTGTTGCTTTTCTGTTAAACGGCATTTGGGTTTTTGAGGTGAAGGCAAAGGGGAGGTTGCCTGGTTTTGATTTTGAAACAGTTCAGCAACAGTGGCATCCTCTATTTCCAACACCTCCTCCACCTGCGCCTGAGCAACTGCTTCAGTTGGTGGTATTTCTTCTTCCATGTCTTGAGCCTGTGTTGCTCTTTGCAGTTCTTCCAGCTCAACTCCTGTGAATACTTTATTTCTTATTATGAATCTTCTCTGGTCTGCTAGCCTTTGTTCTGTTATTTCTGTGTCTGGATGCTTCTCTTTCCAAATTTGGTACATTCTTTTTAAATAACCTCTTCTACTTGGACTAGACTTGTAATAGCAGATCATTATTTCCTTGTTTGCATTATTATTATTATTATTATTATTATTATTATTATTATTATTATTTACATTAAGCCCTTTCTCACAAGCAGTAAAGAGCTTGACCCATCATTGATGGTGTCCTCTTCAGCGGGTGGATAGCCTGCCCAGACGACTACCAGCTGCTGCCAGTAGCTTGGAGTGCCAGGGTGCCAGAATGCATCGCCCCGCCCCCCAGAGCTCCAATAATGCACTGCACGAGTGTGCAGTGCATTATGGGGATCCCCCTCCCCACCCCTAAGCTGCCTGGGATCTCCTTGGTCTGCCAGCTGTGGCTGCAAGCAACCACAGTGGACAGACAATCACAGAACCGAGGTTAGGAGTGTGAGAATCACAGGTGCAGAGGTTAATCACAGAACCGAGGTTAGGAGTGTGACAATCACAGAACCGAGGTTAGGAGTGTGCTCACTCTCCTAACCTTGTTTTGGAGGGGGGCTGTCTAGGTGGGTTTGCTGCCAAGGCACTGCCAGGATTGGGCCCGATCCCAGCAGAACACACACACTGAAAACCGGGCTGGGCTTTCTTAACAGAGTTTTCAGTGCTTGTGTGAATAGCTTCCATGGCACATCTCAGTCTTCTTTATAAACTGTAAGTTCTTCTAAGCAGAGAAAGTTTCTACATCTATTAGGTTTTTTGCTACTGTTACACTATAAATACCTGCAGTAATTGTTCACAATTCCAGATGCAGCAGCTGGGATAATTAAATATTTCTCAACTCCTTAGGGAATGTTTAAAATTGAGCTCTAAGAGAGGGAAGACGCTGGCCTGACTTCTCTAGGACAGAGCTACTTGTTTTGGTGCAGTTACCATGGGAATGAATTTGCCTATTTTATTTCCAGCATCTGAGGGCCATTTTTGCATCATCATTTTAATAATTGAATTTTCTTCATGTGATCATATTTGGGTATGTGTCCCCCCGCCCCATGGTTGTGCAAAGAAAGCACTGTGTCATACAATATTCAATACAGAATATTGAATAATATTTGGAAACTGCAGTGAATGCAAAATGTGGCACCTAGTATTTTATCCAGAGCTGCCCACTGGGATCATAAAGTGTGCCATCAAGTCAATTCTGACTCTTGGTGCCCACAGAGCCCTGTGGTTGTCTTTGGTAGAATACAGGAGGGGTTTACCATTGCCTCCTCCCGCGCAGTATGAGATGATGCCTTTCAGCATCTTCCTATATCCTGCTGCCAAATATGGTATCAGCGGGGATTCAAACTGGCAACCTTCTGCTTGTTAGTCAAGCATTTCCCTGCTGCGCCACTTAAGATCATATCACACCCATTTTGAAAGAGCTACATTGGCTGCCAATTTGTTTCCAGGTCCAATTCAAGTGCTGGTTTTGACCTTCAAAGCCCTTCATAGTTTGGCCCCTGGATACCTGAAGGACTGCCTGCTCCCAAGGGTTTCTGCCCACTTGATATGGTCATCGGAGGGGTCTCTGCTCCGCATGCCGACAATGAGACTGCACCGCATGCCATCATTCACACAGGACAGGGCCTTCTCAATTATTGCACACACACACACACACACACACCCGACTTTGGGGTGATCTCCCAGTGGGCATTCACTCCTCCATCACAATTTCTAGAAAGCAAATGAAATCTTAGCTTTTTAACCAGGCTTTTAAATGAGTGTTGGGTTGTTGTTGTTGTTTTATGCTGCTGCTCTGTATTTTATGGTCCTATTGTGTATGTTTTATAAACTTTCAATTAGATTTGTATTTTTATATTCCAATTTAATATTTTTATTGTGTAATTGCTGAGCCGGCTAAATGCACAGTGGGGAAGCAACCTGCCTAGAGAGCAGGTTGCTTCCTGTTGGTTCGACTCCCCGCTAGTGTGTTTCCCAGAATATGGGAAACTGCTATATTGGGCAGCAGTGATATAGGAAGGTGCTGAAAGGCTTCATCTCATACTGCGCAGGAGAAGGCAATGGTAACCCCCTCCTGTATACTACCAAGAAAACCACAGGGCTCTGTGGTCACCAGGAGTCAACACTGACTCGATGGCACAAACTTCCCTTACCAACTGTTTTATAGTCTTTATTGTTTTAAAAGTTTTGTAAACCACCTTGAGATTGTTTTAATGAAAGGTGGTATAAAAATCTAACAATCAGTCAATACAGGAACTACTTCACAATGCCTTCCTGGTGCTGTCATAGCCACATAAAGTGGCCATCTACCTACAATCCACATGGTACACTATTTTCTCTGCATGATCAAATCCCTAGGGATGGGCTATGCCTATGTTGGAAGGGCTCTGAACTTTGTTTGTCTTATCAGACATTGTTGATAAGACAGGAGAGAGAGAGAGAGAGAGAGAGAGAGAGAGAGAGAGAGAGAGAGAGAGAGAGAGAGAGATTTAAGCAAACACACTCTGAGTTAGCTTGAATTTCTTCTTTCCCCCCTTTTCCTCCTGCTCCTTGCCAGTGCAAATCATGTTTTTAAAAGTCTCTCCTTTTAATTTCCATGCCTGCATGGGCTTACCCCAGATATCTACATGAGGAAACTGAAATCACTGGGAAAGACAGTATTTCTGCATCCAGAGCAAATATTTCTGCATCCACTGCCAAACAGGGCTGCCACATTTTTTCCTGATGACGATTCTATGGCTGGCATACAGCACAGAGAACTGTAGGTCAAAGAGAAGACAGATGTGCTGCTGTGCAACACTCTAAAGCAAGCCCACACTGCTGCCAAGATGGGGCTGCTCCATGCCTACTAAGCATTATAAAATCACAGCTGCAACGCAACTCCCATCATTCCCAATGGCAGTTGGGTTCCCTACGCAGTGCTGAGCAGAGGCACAGAGCAGCCTTGCCTCCTTAGCAGCAGGGGTGTACTTTAGGGTGCCACACAGCAGCCTCATGCCTCTCTCTTTGATCCACAATTATCTGTGCAGTATATCAGTCTGTGCCTCTGGCAGCTTCAGGAGAAATTTTAATTCAACAGGTGCACAACATTCTCCCACTGCCCCAGTGCATCTCTATTCTGGGAAAAGGTATGCAAATGGAATTTCTAGTTGTCATGTGGCTATTAATTTTGGGGTGGGGTGTGTGCTACTAATCAAAGAAACAGATAAAATAATAATGCAGCAGGTTCTAAACTGGCCCTCTCCACGCCCAGCACAGTACCTCCAGTGATGTTGCTGGTGTCTGTCTTATGTTTCTTTTAGATTGTGAGCCCTTTGGGGACAGGGATCCATCTTATTTATTTGTTATTTCTCTGTGTAAACCACCCTGAGCCATTTTTGGAAGGGTGGTATAGAAATCGAATAAATGATAAATAATAAATAATAAATAATAAATAATAAATGCTCTGTTTAAGTATCATTACAGACTATGGAAGGTCCTTCAATCTCAGAGCATAACCTCCTTTAAGGAGCGATAACCAGGCCTGTAACCTGGAACATCTATTGACAAGAAATCTTATTTGCTGTGGCCTTTATGCCAAAGAGAAGTGAACTTTGTAGAAAATCTCCAAGCTAGGGAAGCCTCTTGAGAATTCATAAATAAATACAGCAGCAGATTGGTAGAACTACAGCATTATATATTCTTGCTCTGCTGTCCAGAAACACTTAATCCCAAGGACATTACCCTAACTGAAGAGACTGAAATATGAGCAAATGGTAATGTTAATAACCTGCTGAACATGGAGACAAAACCAGCCAAGGTTTCTTCTTTTAAGCCCTACGGTATAATGCTATGGATAGATCTGAGAGGAATCATATATTGGGTAGAGCCCAAAACACCACCTGGTCCAAGCCTAGCCCTCTGAAATAAACAGTCCTCCAAGATCCATCTCAGTTTTCAAACATTTTGCAAACACTACCCCTATTCCCAAATTATATTCAATGCATGTACAATCTATGTACAGTGCATGCACATACAGACTGGTATACATGTACAGTTATGCATACGTTATGTTTAGCGCATGTACAGTAGAACACTTCCTATCTGTACCATACATTTGCGGGACTTATACCCAGGTTCACTTTTAAAGCGAACACATGTACATGCACACTAAAACATGTACATGTGTACAGACATGTACACATGTATATTTATGCATGTATAGCATAATGTCTGAATAGGGCTACCATAAAATTGCACAGGATCGGAAATACATGTAATGGTACCCTGACAGCCATTGTCTTGGATAAAAAGCTACTTCAGGTGGATGTTATTGGGCATGAAGAAGCAGCAGGCAGAAGTGGACAACTTGTTCCCCACCAACTGTTCCTCTATCGGAAGTCTGCTCAGAGGCCTGGCCCCTTTCAGGATTCCAAACACACATTTTCAATGGTACACATATTTCCAGAACACCATGGCAGGGGGAAACAACAACAGCTTGTGGGTAGTTTAAAGTGGAGAAACAGCAAGAGAAGAAGCTGTTTTTGTGGATTGTTGTTTTGACTTCTATTTTCTATGTAAGTTGCCCTGAACCTGTAGGAAAAGTGAAAGATCTCCTGCAGCACAATTCTATGTGGGTCTACTCAGAAGTATGTCTTATTCAGTTCAATGGGACCCCCAGGTAAATGTTATGTCTCCAGTCTCTTGCCAAGCTCAACAGACAGATAATTAATGTGCCTATCATCTCTTGGGAATGCAAAACTGAAATGCAGTATACCTATATATATTTATATATTTTCAGAGTGCTAGTCTATGATGAAACAAAAACATCAAGCTCCAAAAAGCTCCATGGAACAGACATCTGGACTCTCAAATTCCTCATTATTTCAAATACTACCATATATTACTCTAAAACACAGTGGCTGGCATACTGTGCGGTGCCTCATGTGCATTTAGCACAAGGCAGGTGCTGCAACATCTTGCAAGTTGTGGAAGTGCACACTTGCAGAGATGCCAAAACTGCACAAGAGACATGCACAATTTCAGCATTTGCTCAAGTTGCACTTTTGCATCCTCCATTAGGAGGATACAGCAACGCCCATGTTGTGCAGTATGTCAGCAGTGGTCAGTGTTCCAACTAAGGCTGCATGCCCGCTATGGGAAGAATTGTCGATGCTGTGGAAGGCTTCCCAATTACTGCAGCACCAGTGCTCGTGTGTGCCTGTGTGTGTGTGTAGGTAGGGGAATCCATCAATCTCCCTTGCCCCCAGAAGTACACTGTACCACATGAAAACATGTCCCTGAAGTCTGTGTGATCCTCGGGGACATTTTTTTCAGGTGACACAGGACACTTCCAGGGGCAAGGGGAAATCTGAGAAATTCCCTCCCCCAATGCATGACTGCCGTGCATGGGCACATCGCATGCAGCATGCATTCAGCCTTAGTCAGGATGTTGGCCAATGTGTTACTACACACCTTTCTTTATAGAAACCTGGAAGTTGTTACTTGTGTCTCATCTTGTAGTGGCTTTCCCCCAATTGACTCTCTGTAAATAACACCACCAGTGAGAGGAAAGTGGGGCTCCAAAACACGCCATCGCTCAGTAACACGCCATCTCTCAGTAACTGCTTCATTATCTTCTATGCTGAGAAGTCAGAATATTAACTGATCTTTGAAAAATCACCCAGGAAGCAAAGTGCAAGCCAAACCTCAGCAACTTGCCTATTTCTGGCATCTCTGTCTAGCAGAGTGGTGGTGTTTGTTTGTTTGTTTGTTTGGGGGGGGGATGTGTTTCTCAGCTTTGGTTTAATTGCCATCACTGCATTACTTGTTTTCAATTTGGTTTCCTCTGCTAAGAGTGACCCCAGCGTTGTATTTTCTTTTTAAACTGATTGAAATAAAGTATTTGAACAAATGTCACCAGCACTTAGAAATCTCTCTGTTTACTCTGTCTCTTGCTTTCATCCTGTCTGTCTACTGCAGTGCCAGCTCTTAAGGTCTTGAGTGCTGTCGATCTAAATTAATGCACCTCGTAGCCAGGATACCATACAAATTCATTAATTGTTGTCTTTTGGAAATATGCCTTTATTAATTCTCTAGGCTTGTTCTTCTGGCTGTTGAACAGCAGAGCTTTTTGTAAAAAGCAGCTGAGAGCTCTGTGCTCCTTGAGATCCATTAGGTACATACCTCTGGGAGACTATTATTCATCTGACAAACGTTTACACTCATTAACGGAAGAACAGGGCCCAATACCTCCTGGAAAATGCCTTCTTTTTCTCCAGATTTCTTGCATGGTAGTGTATGATCTTAAAAGCTGGAAGTCAATGGCATATTGGGGCTGGTGATTTCTACCTGGGCTAGCTGAGTACTTACAAGAAAGTTGCATTATGAAGAGGTTATAATTTTTACTTGCTGTACAACACATACAAAGCTAACAATAAGGGGAGGAGACCTGATCTTGTGGTAGCAACAGGGCCGAATTAAGGGCAACTGCTGCCCTAAACACAGCCCCACAATGGTGCCCCCCCCCGGCCCCTTCCATTGCTTAACTGACAAGACATTAAGACTCAAGCAAATTATTTACTTATACCTTAATATTTATTAAAAAAATTAAAAGTTTTCTTCTAGATTTTTTAAGGTAAAACAAAACAGTTCCACTGCCTATAATTTTTTTATAAATAGCCGCAACAGAAGAAATGATTGAGAAAAATATTTCATCTTCAAGGTCAGACATCATAACATATGGCCATCTTTTATGTGAAGTTTTATCAATATTTTGTACTGCTCTTTACAGTAATCTTTCGCAAATCAATGACTTTTTACTTCAGATACATAGTTTAGTAGTTTCTTGAAACTTTAGTCGCTCATTGAGCTAAAGAAAGCTTTTTTAAAAAAACAATGCAGAGTAAAGTCGAAAACGGCAGATAAAAGCAATTACAAAAAATCGACTAAAGTTGAGTGTGGCAGTGAAATGCAAGGTGGCAAAAGAAATGCAAGGTGACAATAAGGGAGGCGAAATGAGAGTTTGGGGAACACTTAGCTAAAAGTATCAAAGGGGATAATAAAAACTTCTTTAAATACATCAGAAGCAGGAAACCTGCAAGGGAGGCTGTTGGACCATTAGACAATGAGGGAGTGAAAGGGATTATTAAGGAAGATATGGAGGTTGCAGAGAAGCTCAATGAGTTCTTTGTGTCCATCTTGGATACAGAGCATATACCTGTTCCTGAACCAGACTTTTCAGGATGGAGGCTAAAGAACTGAGTCAGATAGAAGTGGCAAGAGATTATGATCTAAATCTAAACTGGAAAAACTGAAAACTAACAAATTGCCAGGGCCGGATGGCATCCATCCAAGAGTCCTCAAAGAATTCAAATGTTAAATTGCCGACCGGTTTGCCAAAATATATATCTTATCCCTGCAATCAGGACTAAGGTAGCAAATGTAACACCGATTTTCAAAAAGGGATCCAGGGGTGATCCAGGAAATCCGAGGCCGATTAGCTTAACGTCTGTTCCAGGCAAATTGATGAAAAGCATCCTCAAGGAAAAAATTGTAAAGCACATAGAACAGGGCCTGCTGGGGGAGAACCAGCATGGCTTCTGCAAAGGTAAATCTTGCCTCCCAAACCTTTCGGAGTTCTTTGACAGGGTCAACAAGTGTGTGGATCAAGGTGATCCTGTTGACATAGTATACCTAGACTTCCATTCGACAAAGTTCTTCATCAAAGTCTCCTGAGGAAACTTAGCAGTCATGGGATAAGGGGACAAGTACATGTGTGGATCGCAAACTTATTGAAAGACAGTAAACAGAGGGTAGGTATAAATGGAGAGTTTTCACAATGGAGGGAAGTAAGAAGTGGGGTCCTCCAGGGATCTGTACTGGGGCCGGTGCTTTTTAATTTATTCATAAAATGATCTAGAAGTTGGGGTAAGCAGCGAGCGAGGTGGCCAAATTTGCAGATGATACCAAAGTCTTTCGGGTAGTGAAATCCAAAATGGATTGTGAGGAGCTCCAAAAGGATTACTCCAAACCGGGGGAGCGTGTGACAAAATGGCAAATGCAGTTCAATGTTGGCAAGTGTAAAGTAATGCACATTGGGGCGAAAACCCCCAACTTCAAGTATGCGCTGATGGCATCTGAGCTGTTGGTGACTGACCAGGAGAAGGATCTTGGGGTCATGGTGGACAGCTCATTGAAAGTGTCAACTCAATGTGCAGCAGCTGTGAAAAAGGCAAATTCCAGGCTAGCAATCATTAGGAAGGGGATTGAAAATAAAACTGCTAATATTATAATGCCCTTGTACAAAACTATGGTGTGGCCACACCTGGAGTACTGTGCACAATTCTGGGCACCACATCTAAAAAAGGACATTGTAGAACTGGAAGGTGCAGAAGAGGGCAACCAAGATGATCAGAGGCCTAGAGCACCCTTCTTATGAGGCAAGGCTACAACACCTGGGGCTATTTAGTTTAGAAAAAAGACAACTGCGGGGAGACATGATAGAGGTCTAAAAAATCATGCATGGAGTGGACAAAGTGGATAGAGAGAAATTCTTCTCCCTCTCACATCACACTAGAACCAGAGGTCGCCCGATGAAATTGATTGCCAGGAGATCTAGGACCAACAAACAGAAGTACTTTTTCACACAACACATAATCAACTTGTGGAATTCTCTGCCACAAGATGTGGTGACAGCCAACAACCTGGATGGCTTTAAGAGGGGTTAGGATAACTTCATGGAGGAAAGGTCTATCAGCGGCTACTAGTTGGAGGGCTGTAGGCCACCTCCAGCCTCAAAAGCAGGATGCCTCTAAGTTCCAGTTGCAGGGGAGTAACAGCAGGACAGAAGGTATGCCCTCAACTCCTGCCTGTGGCTCCCAGAGGCAACTGGTGGGCCACTGTGTGAAACAGGATGCTGGACTAGATGAGCCTTGGGCGTGATCCAGCAGGGCTGTTCTTATGTTCAGTGAAAGAGTAAAGGGCATGATAGCTCGGGGGGGGGGACTCTGTTGTGCTCCCGCTTCCCTTGATGCCCTAAGAATGTGATTGTTTTGCCTTATGGTTAATCCAGGGTTGGGTAGCAAGTAGGGATGTGCAGGATGTTTCAACTCGAAACGGGCCGTTTTGAGTGTTTCAAGCTCAAAACAACCTCTTTAAAAGGGGCTTGTTTTGAGCTCGGAGCAGAACAAGCCAATTTCTGCCCATTGAGATCATCAGGAGAGATCCATCTGCAGTTGCCAGCCACCAGCTCCTCTGGTGGCTGCTCAGGGACGGGCCTTCCCCGCTGCTGCCCCAAAGCTTTGAAATGCGCTCCCTGCTGAAATAGGAGCCTCTCCATCTCTTACAATGTTTAAAAAGTCTTTAAAGACACATCTATTCAGCCAGGCTTTTAATTAAATATTATTTTAATAGTTTTAACATTATTTTAAAACATTGTTATAAAATTTTAAATTGTTGTAATGTTTTAACTTTTTCTCTACCATTTATTTTTAACTAATTTTCTAATTCTTCTGTTATTTATTTTAACTAATGTTTTAACTTTTTCTGTTGTTGGTTGTTTGCTGTGTGGTAAACTGCCCAGAGACATATGTTTTGGGCAGTATAAAAATATGTTTGTTAGATAGATAGATAGATAGATAGATAGATAGATAGATAGATAGATAGATAGATAGATTTCAACTGAAATGTTCTGACATTTCAACTGCTATTTTGGAGACCTGTTTTTCCCTTGGTTGGAAAAGCTTCTGCCAGTCAGTATAATACTAAGCTAGAACATAGCTTCCCATGTCCCTAATTGTATTTTATTTCTTCCTGGCTCTTCTTCAAAAGGAAGAGAATGCATCTTATATAAAGCTGGAATAAAACATAACGGCTGCCATCTTGACTAACGGTGTAGAGCTTTAGCATATACAATAAAACAGTTATGTGGAGATAGCCAAGGCTGTCAGGTTGGCATAGTGCCTTACAATAATATCAGTGTTCTTTCTTCCGTGGTTGCCTGTTCACAGAGATGTCCAATATTAGCATGGGGCATCAATATTACCATCGCGTCTTAAAGGGCGGTGGGGGTGGGGGACCACCTTGTACGTTTCTGATGTATTCATTTTATAATGTGCTTTTGTTTATTGAGTTTACACTTGCTCTTTCCAGAGGCAAGCTAATTTATTTCTGTCCTTTCATAAAAGTCATTGTATGACAGATAAAATGTCAGCTGTAATTAAACAGAATCACTGGGGTATCCCCTGAAAGAAGGAGGGAGAGAGAGAGAGAGGTGCACAAACTCTGTAAGGTCACGATGCTTGGCTTGCTTTCTCCTCCTTTGTCTCTCAGTGTTTAACCCCAGGCATTAGAGGTACCACTACCTTCCTCACACTCACCTCCACTCACCTCACACTCACCTCCGTCTAGCAGCTCAGGATCTGGTTTGAATCAGTCCGACCTCTAGAAGCTTGGCTTGTGTGCAGGAGTGTTTATGAGTGGGGAAGAGCTGAAGGGGAGACTTCAGCTGAAGGGGAATAGGAAAGAGAATGTAAATGTTGCAAATGGGATACTGGCTCAGTGCTTGCTTGCTTTCATGCAGTCATGCATTCATTCAAAAGACGGAGAATGTAGCAGGTTCCAAAGGAGCCAGGGAACTCCTAACCCTGATCCCTTAAACCTAGGTGTGCATAATCTGGCTGTGATCATTCATTGATAATATGGTCACAGAATTCCCTTCCTCAGGAGGTGCATCTTACACCAGTTGTTTCCTGCTTCCACTGACTGGTGAACCCATCTATTTAAGGGTGACTTTTAATTTACATTGATTTATTCATTCTGTGCCATTTTAGGTCTTGATCAGGCCTTATCCAAAGCAGGGGTGCTGAAAGCATGCTCTGAAGCCCCATCTCTGCTCTGACATGCTCAGAAGCTTCACTCCCTGCTATTCCTAGTTACAGCATTCGTCTGCAGAGACAAATGGTGCAGTTGTGGACAGAAGTACGCCATTTTCCCGTGATCGGAAAGCCAACATTCTTTTGACATTTCAGTCACAGGAAGAAGCTATCCATGAGTACAGCATTTGCCTCTGCAGACAAATGCTGTAAGCAGGGAGAGCAGGGGGCGGAGCTTCTGAGCACATCAGTGAAAGAATCGGGTTTCAGAGGATGCTCTTGAGGATGCTAAACATCAATACAGCATCCTTACTGTTTATTTTATAACATCATCAGGGCTTGAACTGCTTGCTGTCTCCTTTGTTCTGTTCTCTGCTTGAGCTGAGCAGATAAATCTGATTTGTTTCATATTGTCGTGAGCTGCTTGTGCATTTTTGAAAATGTGGGATGTGAATACTTCAAATAAATAAATCATGAATAGCCACACTGCACATACTGGCAGACCCCCCTCATCTTCATTAGTATTTTGTATGGCGTAGACAGTAAACAGGTCCTGGGGACGGGTTCAGAGCTTAAGTCCTTGTAATAGGGCTCCTCGTAAGCCCTAACTGGGGAGGAGGTGCCTGGGCAAAAGGACGACAATGTGTGTGTCTGTATAAATCATTTGCAACCACTCTCCCCCCACCCCCGCCGCCCAATTAAAATGCTAATCACTGAAGTCAAGCTTTAAAAAAAAAAAAAAAAAAACTCATTGGCTGACATAGTGTGCAAGACTACATCAGCCTAGTAATGTATTTGTGACATTGTGTTACACAAGAGTGTGCCCATTGTTTCCATTGGAATTGCTCTTATGCAACAGAAGCTACGCAGTTTTGTATTTGTACAGATTATGCAAATACATCAATACTATGCTGATGTACTCTTGCACAGTATGTCAGTCGTTGATATCAATGAGAGAAATATGCTTAACTGTCCCACTGATCTCATGAAAACTCGAAGTATGCAATAATGCAACTTTGGATGGTAAAGTAAAGTGTGCCGTCAAGACGATTCCAACTCCTGGCGCCCACAGAGCCCTGTGGTTTTCTTTGGTAGAATACAGGAGGGATTTATTACCACTGCCTCCTCCCGTGCAATATGAGATGATGCCTTTCAGCATCTTCCTATATTGCTGCTGCCCAATATAGTACTAGTGGGGATTCAAACCGGCAACCTTCTGCTTGTTAGTCAAGCATTTCCCCACTGCACCACTTAAGGTGACCACTTTGGCTGGATCATGCCCTAAACATTAATCTGTCACTGAAATGCATCATTTCCTTAATAAACATTTCCTACATCCAAATCAGTCCTTATGCAGAGTACATTGCATTTCCTTTGTCAGCTTCTGAAACATGATCAATAATTTCATATTAGGTTCAATCCTGACTCAAAATAGCTCATATATTGCAGCAATGCAGATTTAACCTTAATTTCAAATATCTGTTTGTTACTATATACAATGCTTCATACTTCTTAGTAGATATTTACAATAGCAATTGAAGAATTTCTAAAATATCTGACATATTTTCTAAAATATTATGACAGCAATGAATGCACCACGGAGAGACCTTAAAGGCCAAGGATCATCCTGGAGATAATCTTTCTGTGTGGTCGCTAAGAGTCGACACTGACTTAACGGCACTTAATCAATCAATCAAAATGTCTGAAACAATTTCTCATCTTAAGTCAAGTCAGGGTTGGAAACAGAAGTTTTGAAGGCACATCTGGCTTGGATGCATGGATCTGATGCAAGCACCTTGGGTTGAAATGCACATGCTGTGAAGCTTGCCTATGATCAAGGCCCTTATAAGAGAAGAGATCTCAAAAGAACATTAAGCACTATTAGAAGAAAAGCACCAATTTCCAAATTAATTGCTGAGCCCATTAGTTGTATTCATGTGCACTGGAAAGTGTTTGACAAATTAACAAGGCATATTTATTTTATGAATATGCAAGGCAAAGCACTGGGATCACAGATCATCTGTAGTAAAAACTTTTCTCCAGTTAATACACAATCTTTATTTTGCAGATTTCTTTGATGCTTATATTTGCAAAATAGGTAAGATAATGCAGCTCAAGAGAACAGTTCTCCTGCCAGTAAAATAGTGTTATGCCTTTCAAATCCTGGCAGTTGAAATGCTAGCTCCCTTCACAGCCATGGTGTTTGTTTGGGAGTAGGAAGCAAGATTAGGTCTTGCTAAAGCTTTGAAGTGTGAAGACAACCTTTACAGAGCACCAGCTTTTGAAACATCCTCACTATGTTCATACAAACAAAGCTTTCTCCAGTCAAGTTCAGGCGGCAGTGGGTGGGGACTGATTCTGCAGGTTTTCCTCAAAAAACCATACTGGGGTTATTCTGACGATCAGCAAAAATCAGGCTAGCCTCCACTAGCCTGATTTTTGCTGGTCGTCAGAACCACTGGGCTCGCAGCCGAGCCTGGTGGTTCTGGAGCGGCTAACCCGCTCTTGTAGCCTGCCCCTTAGCCTGGGTTTGCGGAGCGAGTGCTCCGCAAACCCAGGCTATCTGCTCGTGAGTAGCCGCACCACGGCTCCGCACCACGGCTCCACGCCACGGCTCCGCACCACGGCTCCGCACCACGGCTACTCGCGAGTAGACCACCGACAGGGAGGCGAAAAGCCGCCTCCCGGCTCGGGGGTCTCCCCAGTATGCCCTGCATATTCGTGCAGGGCATACTGGGGCTTCTGGGGGGCGTGTGGCCCCCGAGCTCCCCAGCCCCTGCCGGCTCCATCTCAGAGCCGGCAATTGTGTGGGCGGCCGATCCGGCCACCCAGGGCTCCCTCCCCGCTTGTGAGTGGGCTTAGCCCGCTCTTCCCGCTCACAGCCCCAAACCGGGTCTCACAGATCGTGAGACCCGGTCCACTGTGGATAATGCCAATTGGCTAGCACCTATGACATCACCATGACACCTCCCTGCAGAGAGGTTTAGCTACTATTTTTAGAATGTTTCTGTTTTGTTAAAAATAAACAAAATTAGTATATGAAGGAGTAGATATGCTGTCAAGGACCGGACTCAACCATCCCCATGATCTTAAGCTTCACTGCAGCCACCAAGTAGACTTGTGTATTTTTTCTAGCTGTGTCTAGTAAAACAGACTTCCAAACCTCTGTTTCCTGCAAAGCTAAGTAGGGTGAAAAGGCTTCTAAGTGTGGGGTGTATAAAACAGACAAAGGCTACAGTAGTTTGTTTGTTTCTTTACTTTACTACACTTTAAAACTGTTCAATTCTAAACAGTAGTTCTTTTGGAAATTTTAGTACAAAGAAACAGCATCCAAATGAGCATAAGGAACAAATAAAACATGAGAAAAACACATCCAAACTAACCTGTACCTAATACTGTGCCCTAACTCAGAATCATTACCAGGAGTCTTCCTATAATCACCTCTAATCAGCTTCTGCAGTGAGCTGAGCTTTCTCCGCCTCATGTCTTGCTCTTTCTATCAAGTTCTGGTGGTTCAAATCCAGACTGATCCTTCAGCTACTTTGAGAGTGATTCAGTTCTCCAGAGAGTTTCAGCTCAACTCTCCCAGTAATTCTCCAGCTCTTATTTGTGCAGCTCTTCTCAGCTCTTCTCTCATGGCTCACCAAGACTCCAGCTTCCACTCCAACTGGAAACTGCACTCATTGAACTCCTTCACTTAAACCAACTTTATGCTGCAGGCAAGCCTCCTTTTACTCTCTTTCCCCCCTCCAATTTTCTAAACAAATCAGTTAAAACAACTCAAGTTCTCTCCATTATTTTAAAACTGATCCAATCGAATCAAACCCTCTCTTCTCTCCAAAATTTAACCAGTACAATTCTTCTCCCTCCCAAACCAAATTGTAGAACAGGAGCTATGAATCTTTGACCCTTGCACTGAACATAGGGCATAAGCAAATACATTTGCAGTATAAAAATCTGTAACACAAAAAGGCACCATAATCCCCACCAGCATTGTCCACAATAGCCAATGCCTGGGAACAGGACCTATAAGGCATACCTGCCAACATTTCAGAATGAGAAATAGGGACCAAAATTTTTATACACCCACCCACCCCCGCCGACCCTGCCAGGCAACAAGCCAAAGCAACCATCTGATCCCAGAAGCTAAGGAGGGTTAGGCCTGATTATTAAATGGATGGGAGACCATCTGAGAACACCAGGTGCTGTAGGCCTGTAGATTATTGCACTGGCTAGGGAGTTAGACTTGATGATCTCTGTGCTTCTTTCCAAACCATGAAATTCTATGATTCTAGCTCTAAAGGGGTAATCTTCATATAGGTCTAACGAAACAAGACCTGTAAAGAATGGGACCAAAGCAGTGTTTGTAACTGTAAGAACAGTCATTTTATAAGCCCAAACCAAAAATACATCCAAATATTGTGTACGTTTTAAAAAAAACAACATTTAATTAGATTTGTATTTTTATATTCCAATTTAATATTTTTATTGTGTAACTGTTTTATAGTTTTATATTGTTTAAAATGTGTTGTAACCTTGAGATTGTTTTAGTGAAAGGCAGTATAAAATCTGACAATAAATAAATAAAATAAAAGGGTGACAGTGAATTGGGGCTTAAGCAGAGCTTGTAACTGTCCAGTCCAACTTAAGAAAGATCTTCTTTCCTTGCCTGCAAGTTTTTATATGTAGCAGGTTTTGCTTTCTGGATTAGGTCAGTGGTTGGTGACCATTCAATGCAGTTCTTGAAAATATTGATTTTAAATCTCATTACTGCACAGAGACTGTTTCTCATACCTGTGTATTCTGCATACACTCCAACTGAAGCATGTCCTTCTGCTGACTTTCCTAAGGAGCTTCGAACCTCAGTTGTATTCTTCTTATGCATGGTAAAAATGCCTCACAGAAAACATTACTGTGTGGAATGAGTAACATATACTTGGCAGATTGAGAGAAGGCTTGAAACCGTGGTTGTCCAGTAGCTGGATCTTGTACTTTGGATAGATGATGCCAAAACTGATCAATCCTGACTCCCTGTGCAGAGGTGGAGCCACCATTGAGCGGACGGGTTCAAAGAACCCGGGCCACCGCCCCTCAGGGGCTGAGCCTCACAGCCCTGACATGCCCCCTGTGTCTGACATCAGACGTGGGGGGCATGATTTCACTCCCGAATGGGGCCACACAGCCCTGTTTGGGAGCTAAACCACACCCCACATCTGACGTCAGGCATGGGGGGCGTAGCTAAATGCTCCCTGTATCTGACGTCAGATGCAAGGGACGGAGCTAGGAGGGCCGTGGCGGCAGCAGAACCTAGGCTGTCACTGGCCTCCCTCCACTCCTATGCCTCTGGAGCCATGGCAGGTATCTCTGTGAAACACAGGAACTCCATGAACTCCATATAAATAGCATTTTGTTTGCTCTGTGGCAATACATTCAGTGAGGAGCTCAGATTTTCTCTATATATAGGATCAAGCACAACTGCTGCCTGCAGTACTGGGTCATTAAACGGGAATTTTGTCTTCATATACCGCAGCATGTTCTTATAAAATCTCCTAGCCTCGGCACGGAACCTGGCGGTTTCAGGTGATCCATCAAGATCCTGCTTTTTGATCAGCTGTGATGCAGCAAAACCTATAATCAAGTCTCGGTCTGACCTCTGAAATCCTTTTGTGGTGATATCAAGAGGCAATGCATCATCTTTATGCTCAAGTATGAACACTGGTTTAATGAAATATCCTAAAAGGTCTACATATAGTTTTATCTACAAAGCAGGATGTAGCCTGTGGATCATTGGTTCCTCATGTTGAAGCAATGCATTGGAGCTCTCCAAACTGAGGTGTAATGGCATACAGAAACAGCATACAGCCGTCCCTCGCCACCCTCAGGTTTCCCAATCACAGTTTTAAGTATTCATGACTGGGAAATTGTGGCAGGTCTCACCAACCACGATCCAAGTATCCACGGTTTGGTGAGATTTTTTGGCAATCTGGGGTGGGGCTTTTTTGCAATTTCTGGGGGTCAGGGGGTGATTTCTGCGGGTCAAGGGTGATTTGGGGGCCTCAGGGTGATTTGGGGGGGCTCAGGGGCAGTGTTCTTTCTAATTTTTTTCCATCTGTGTGTGGAATGAGTTTTGTTCTAGGCGGCAGTATTATTATTATTATTAGTAGTAGTAGTAGTAGTAGTATTACATTTATATCCAGCTCTTCCTCCAAGGAGCCCAGAGCGGTATACTACATACTTGAGTTTCTCTTTCACAACAACCCTGTGAAGTAGGTTAGGCTGAGAGAGAAGTGACTGGCCCAGAGTCACCCAGCTAGTTTCGTGGCTGAATGGGGATTTGAACTCTAACCACTACACCACACTGGCTCTCATCAAGGCAGTGTGTGCACACATGTATTCAGATGCGGCCTTCCTGATTCAGCCTAAGAGGATCTAAAATTAACTGAGCGGACATAAAAAAAACTAGTGAGTGTGCACGCCTTAGAGAGAATACTGCTCAAGGGGTGATTTGCGGGGTTCAGGGGTGATTTTTGAGGCTCAGGGGTGATTCCCCCCCCCTAATTTTAACTGTATTTTTCAGACTTTTCCCGACTGTGATCCCCCTAACCCACTGTTTCCAATTTATTTCTATTGCTCTCCAACCATGAATTTGTCAACTGCGAGGTTTTCCTGGAATGGAACCTGGAGGAATGACTGTATACAGTTTACAAACTGGACCTTTGAATATATTTGCTAGTCTTCTTTCTCAGGTTCCTCCTGTTTTGTGGTGTTTGGATAGAGCGGGCTCTTTATCACCGTAGTGAGATACGAAGTAGCATTTGTGCATCATATAAAAGGCCACATATTGTAGAAAAAAACATATACAAAAAGCAATTTTAAAAAATAAGAAGAATGCTGTGGCCACACTCCTACAAAGACTTAGGCACACTTAAGCCTATTAATTTCAGTCAGCTTAAGTGCACCTGATTCTGTAATGGATTGTGGCCAATTCATTCATGGAATTATAGCAGGCCTGCTCAACTTAGGCCCCCCAGCTGTTTTTGGACCACAACTCCCATAATTCTCAGCCACAGCAGCCAATAGCCAGGGATTATGGGAATTGTCGGCCAACATCTGCAGGAGGGCCGAAGTTGAGCAGGCCTGAATTATAGCCTACTGACAATAAATTGGGCACTAATTTTGCTTAAAGCAGAGGAGGCAACACATTCAGTAATCCTCATTTTTTAAAAGAGTAATTATGGCAATAATAGATTTTCATACATACTGTAACACTTGGTACAGTGTTGTTTTGTTGGACCAATTTGAAGATTACCCCTTTAGGACTAGTAGCATTTGAGCATCCCAAATACTTAGTACCCTCTGCAGTGTGTGAGACATGCTCAGCAACCAAGTAGAAGCATGTCTTAGGATCTTTCTGTTTAATCACAAAATGAAATGTCTTCTCTGAGAAGCTCTTTTCTTTTGGTACTTTTTTCAAAATGATAATAGATATTGATGAGAAATTAAATAAAAGAGCCTTTATCTCATGTTTTGCGGCTAGAGCTGCTAAATGGCACGGACAGCTGCCACCATAACTATTTCCATTGGGAGTGTGCCGAACCAGTTCGAATGGAACCTGGTTTGATTCAAACCGGCCCAGTTCCACCAGTTTGAGCTCAGTCCAGCACCCACCCACCCACCCCCGCCAAGGGGGATGAATTGATTTGAATCAAATCAGGGGTAGAGTTGATCAATGGCAATTCAATTTGAGGTCAAATTGGCCCAATTTGAATTGAGTTTAATCATCCTCAAACTGCAGTGCACATCCCTACTTAAGGCTTTGTGTATGGATGTGTTCTAGTTCCTAGTTTCTTGCTTGTGATTCCCTGGTTCCTGACCTCCTGCTCATTTGACTCTGGTTTAGCTCACCCCTGTTAGACTGAATACCTGGCTTTTAACTCGTGCTTGTTTCTGACCTTGGACTAGTTAGTCCCTAACGGGGGCTTCTTACCTCTGCACTGCCTGGTGGGGACTGCTTTGTTATGCACCTGCCCTGCCCATACACAAGAGGTTCACACTGCAAGTAAAGAATTTGCTATAAGTGTTAAATATTAATTCTTTCTCCACCCTAACCAAACTAAAATGTGCTATTGAAAATAAAAGAAATGGGCACATGAGAAACTTTACATGTAGTTGAGCATGCTGGAACAGATTTCGGCACGATGTTAACGCCACTCTAATATGTTACCAGCATCAGCTGGGCTGTTGGTGATGAATTGTCAGAATCAGATCCTTACAGGTCCACAAACTATATCAAAGTATTAAAGTTTACAGAATGTATAAAAATCTACTATTGCCATAATTCTCTTTTAAATAATGAGGATTACTGAATGTGTTGCCTCCTTTGCTTTAAGCAAAATTAGTGCTAAATTTATTCTGTCAGCAGGGTCTAATTCAGTGAACTGATTGGCCACAATCCAATACAGAATCAGGTGCACATAAGCCAACTGAAATTAATAGGCTTAAGTGTGCCTAAGTCTTTGTTGGAGTGTGGCCACGGCATTCTTCTTAGTTACAAAACATGGCATTTTGTACATGTGTTATGCTGCGATACGTGGCCTTTTATATGAATCCTGTGTGCAAGGTGCTGTTTTGCATCAAGTGTCTTTTAAAATGCTGTAGCCTTTGGTTTATGCACTGATAATCTTGACAAACTAATAAACAAAGATTTTGGATGAGCCACAAGAGGGAGACAAACACCTGTGATCTTGTAGTGTTAGATACCTACCTTTTGCAGGCATATTTGCATCATTCTATGGAAAGAAAGATGTGTCATTAACAGTCTCATGAATTAACCATAACGGACAACTAGCAATGGCAAGAACTGATGAAAGGGCATTTTTAAAGGAAACTGTATCCAGATTTTGTGAAGCTCTTAGGTATGTTGGTAACCCCCATCCCCTTTACAAGTTTGGCACTGAAGCAAGCATTCAAAGTCAACTAAGAACGCTATTAATCCTCATTGTACTGCCATTCATTCAAAGTTTTGCTGATGATGCTCCATTAGAAGCGTATTTTTCACTTTGATTTATAAATCAGCAAGGTGTAGATTTGCAGTTTAATTCATTAATATGTGATGCAGGTACAAAATTCACATTATTAGTGTGTTTCTTGAGTGCGTACTACTGATCGTCGTGCAAAACATTGAGGTATGCAAACTGAGCTGTTGAGTGGTCCACATACTACGCAGCAAGCCTCCAATCCAAGGATGAGGCACACCTGCTACTTCCCAGCCATTCTGAAGCCTGCCCCAAACTGCTTGTGAAGATGGAGATGTTCTGTGGCTACTAAGGAGTGTGCCAACACACTTGCTGTGCTGCTCTCATTGGGAATGAAGGGAGTACCACAGTGACTATGATGACACACTATTTAGTAGCCATGGTGCAGCCCTGCCTTTGCAAACAGCACGGGTGGGGTGTAGAGTGGCTCAGAAGCAAGGAGCGTTTCTCTCCCAACAAATAAATATTTGTTGTTGTTGCTGTTATTGTTGTTTGCACAGTATAGGAGCCACCACTGCCATTTGCAATCAATAAATGGTGGCAATCGAGGTTATTTTTATTTATTTATTTATCTTCAGGTGTTATGTTATAATCCACTGAACACCTGAATCTCAAGGCAGGATGCACAACTTAAAAACAATAAATAAAACTCAACGGAAACAATAAAAACAGTTTTAAAACCATAAAATGTTTAAAAATAGTTTTAACAAAAGCACTTTTTAAAAATAGCTTAGCAAAAGTCTTGAGAAAATAGGTACTTTTAGAGTGGTTTTTTGAAAGTAGTCAGGGATGGAGAAACTCTTCTATTGAGAGGGAGCACAATCCAAAGCCCAGGGGCAGCCACAGAGAAGGCCTGGTCCCCTGTAGCCACCAAACAAGCCGGTAGCCTCTGTAACCAAACTTCCCCATACAATCTCAGTTAGCAGCGGGGTTATCCAGTGATTTGGAGTGGGGGGAATATTGAGGGTGTGGGGTTTGGGGGTGGTATAGTACTCTGTGCTTTGAGGGAAATCAACCTTGTAAGAATATTTTAGGCTTTATTTAAGTTTTCCACATGCTACCACCAGGAAAAATAAACTTTAAAGCCATAATACTTTAGACTCCTTTCAATCTCTCACTTGGTTGGTTAACACAGCTTTGTGTAGCATGATTAGGGAAGTGACAGCATTCACACAGACCAGAGGTTCAAAATAAACTAGAATAAAATTTATTTCTAACAGATGTTTCTAAGGTTTTGTTTATCTCTACAAGGCTGTAGGGTATTGTACTTGTTGATGTTACAAGGTTACAGTTAACTTTCTTGCAACATACTCTTTAAACTGTAATTGAAAGTCCAAACCAGGCACTTCCCCAGAAACCCAGCCTTTATTTCAGGCTGTCTTATTCAATGGGGCTATTCTGACGATCAACAAAAATCGGGCTAGCCTCTGCTAGCCCGATTTTTGCTGATCGTCAGAACCACCGGGCTCGCAGCCCAACCCGGTGGTTCTGGAGCGGCTAACCCGCTCCTGTAGCCCGCCCCTTAGCCTGGGTTTGCGGAGTGAGTGCTCCGCAAACCCGAGCTATCTGCTCATGAGTAGCCACAGCTACTCATGAGTAGACCCCCAACTGGGAGGTGAAAAGCCGCCTCCCGGCTTGGGGGTCTCCCCAGTATGCCCTGCGCGCTTGCTTCTGGGGGCCGCACAGCCCCCGAGCTGCCCAGCTCCCGCTGGCTTCATCTCGGAGCTGGCAATCGTGTGGGCAGCCGATCTTCCCACTTAGCTTAGCCTGATCTTCCCACTCACAGCCCCAAACCGGGTCTCACGGATTGTGAGACCCGGTCCTTTGAGTCGCAGAACATCTCATCTTTGAGACTGTCTCTCAGATGTGCACACATTAGTTCAGACATTAGGCTGTACGAGTATACAGATGTCTGCAAACTCATACATGTATTTGTGTGAATGACTGTACCTGTGTTCATTCAAGTGAACCTGGATACAGGCCCTGCAAATGCATGATACAGATAGGAAGTGTACTGCTGTACCTGCATTCAACATAATATGTGAATGACTGTACCTGTGCAAAATCTCTACCTGTGTGCACTGTACACTTGTAATATTGAACATAATGTGTGAATTTGCCTGGTTTTAAACACTCATGTACCTGTGTCTGGGCAGTCTAATGTAATCAGGTGTATGACATGCCTGTGGGAAACCCAGGTTCAAAAACAGCATCCCCACATCAATCATATGGCATGGATCTCCCCTCACTCTCATAATAGAAGGGCAGGGAGTGTGAGGATATTCTTATGCAGATGGTGATTAGAGATGGGAAGCAAATGGAAGAAATGTGCGTGGCATTAGAACACAGAAATTGCTTTCTGAGCACACATTTTAGAATTCTCTTCAATCTCTTTCTCTTAGCAGACACCTACACTCTTCCTGTTTCTTTCAAAACCGCAAGAGAATAAGTTATGTGAACAACAAACCACTACAGCCCCTGTTCAGATGAGACCTGGTGTGGTTAAGGTGGACCTTTGCACACCAAACCCTTGCTTGTGCATGTGTCACAGGAAACTTGTGGCCTTTCTGAATTATAACAACAGTTCCTCCCAACATCTAAGAAATACATACAACGCCAGTAGAGGGTTTTTTAAGTTCTTGCCTTTCTTGGTCATTTCTCCTCATGCTTCTGCAAGCTCACGCCAGCAGCTCTTGAGTCCCCAACAACTCAGCACTCTTGCTCCAACTCGTGCTTGGAGTTCCTCGCCACTTTCTCACCATTAGCTGTTTCGAGAAAGAGAACGCCCATGGTGTGCTTACTGCAGATCAGCTAAACTAAAGCTGAGAGAAGAGCAGCGGAGCTCCATATTCCACACCAGAGTCTTGCAGACCTCCTGCCTTCAGCAAGACGTTTAACATCAGTTGACCTGCCATGGAAAGCTCGGGCTCCTTCCTAACACCCCCTGCAAGTTGCAGAAGGTTCTGAGGCACCTTATAGGCCAAGTCTTGACAATTCCCAGGCTCCAGCTTGGCTGCCCATGAGAACTGGCGAGAGCTGAGCGTCACCTGCTGGTGCTGTGGTAACAAACCGGCCTACGGAGCCTGCTGGGTAGCCAAGGTTAAGGGTGTGAATGTGCCCTTAACTTGGGTTAACTGCTTGTGTGCAAGCACTTGCTTCTCCCAGCTGGCGCTGGCACTGGTACAGGAGGAGACTCCCAGCTGTTGCCGGGGGGATTCTCCACAATGCACCATGCACTCGTGCAGTGCATTGTGGGATTTCTGGCGGCTGGGACCACACGTCCCAACCCCCATCTCTCCATGCTGCCTGGGGCAGCAACGGACCATCTGGGCGCACTGACCCGCCCAGACCTGGCAGCAGGATCATCTGCAGGGAAAGGGGAGTTTCTGCTGCCTTGCCCACCCTCAAGCCCTCTCATGCAATCGTGAGAAAGGACTCTGTGTGTGATGCTTAAGCGAGGTGATGGACAGATGTGACCAGGAAGAGAAGTGAGCTAGCAAGGCAAGGGAGGGGTGCTCCTTCATTCTGCACATTGGTCCATTGCCTGCCTGAGCCAGATGGACAAGACCAGGAAGAGGAGAAAGCAACTTGCCCCCGTTTTACTTGCTCACTCCTGCTCCTGGTCATGTCTGTCAATAATAACATAAGAACAGAGCCCTGCTGGATCAGGCCCAAGGCCTATCAAGTTCAGCATCTTGTGCCTCACAGTGGCCCACTGGATCCCTCAGAAGCCCACAGGCAAGAGGTGAAGGCATGCCCTCTCTCTTCCTGTTGCTCCCCTGCAACTGGTATTTAGAGGCATCTTGCCTCTGAGGCTGGAAGTGGTTTATAGCCATCAGATGTGTGTGTGTGTGTGTGTGTGTGTGTGTGTGTGTGTGTATGCATGCGTTTATTTAATTCACATATTTCTGTACCGCCCAAAAGTTGCATCCCTGGGCAGTTTACAATTAAAATCATTTAAACATTAAAATCATTTAAAACCCAACATTACAGGTATTAAAACTATAAATCTAGTTAAAAGCCTGGGTGAACGAATATGTCCTCAGTGCCTTTTTAAAAGTTGCCAGAGTTGGGGAGGCTCTTATCTCAACAGGGAGCGCATTCCAAAGCCCAGGGGCAGCAACGGAGAAGGCCTGTCCCTGAGTAGCCAACAGATGAGCCAATGGCAACCATAGATGTACCTCTCCAGAAGATCTCAATGGGCAATGGGGCTTGTAATGGATTAAAGCCTTCGTGTCAGAGCAAGCTGACGTGAGGGGAACTAAAATGTTGAATCACCCCTGCTGAGCTTTCTGGCTCAAGCTTCTCCTAAAACTTTCATCTAATTTTTAGTAGGTTATAAAGGCTGCCACCACCACCTTCTTATTGACAGAGCTTAACCCCGCCCCCACCCCTGGGCATGGGGTGGAATCCCAGAGACACTCTCTTTCTCTTGCTATTGGAAACATATACAAAAATCATCCATGTGCAAGCCTACACGTGGTGGGAAAACTGGTAGTTGCTGAACATCTGAGGATGTGCTTGCACCAGAGTAAGACCCTGTTCCAGGCCCCCCCCCCCCTTCTCTTGAGTTGAAAACCACAGTTGGAAAGTTCTTTTCTAGTAAAAGAAAACAACAAAAAGAAAAACAAGTTTGTTCAAATGCTACAGACTGCTTCTGTCTGAGGCCCTCTCAGCTTTTAGTTACAGGTAAAAATACTCAGTGAGGTGCTTAGCCACAATCCTTAGCCTGCTCTCCCCGCAGACGAGCAGACGCTCATTGCTGAGTGGCCAGATCAGCAGCCCAGATGAGCAGCTGCTCACATCAGGCACTCCTGTGCCCAGCCACCACTCCGTCTGGAGCTCTGGGGGGTTGGGCAAAGGGGAGCACTGCCATGTGGCCCCCTGGACCCCCAAACCCCAGGAAGGCACCGTACGAGTGTGCGGTGCCTGCCTGAGGTCCCCCCTTCCCTCTTCCTGCACCCCAGGTATGCCAGCCACAGCTGCAAGAGCCACGGCTGACACACAATTAAAAAAACCAAGGTTAATGGAGCGCTTGCTCCATTAACCTTGTTTAAGGGGAGGGGTTGTTAGGCAGGGTAGCCTCCAGAGAACCACCAGGCTTGCCAGCGAGCCCGGTGGTTCCCACAATTGATCAAACCGGGCTAGGCTCCATTAGTTCGTTTTTGATCAATTGTGAGAATAGCTTCAGTAGGTTACAAGTATACTTCAAAATGTTGTTGGGGAGGCACACTTTAAAAATCATGATTACCCAGTTGCAAGGAACAGGTATGTAGGAAAATACAAGAGCACATTTAAAAGCTTACAGAGTATTTTGCAATGCCATGGCTGGATGGGCAAAGGCTAGTGTTTCTAAGTTTAGTTATTTTACAGGTAAACAATCATAGAAAAGTTTCAGGGATCTACAAAGCATACGCAAAAGAAAGTGAAAGTCTAACACAAAGTCTGACTAAATAAACTTTCCCCTAGACTAAACTCCCCGAAGCCAAAGCCCTGGCTTCCTTGTCTTGAACTTCCCAAACCGTGGTTGAGAATTCAAGTTTCCTGCCCTCCTGGCTTCCCAGGACCTGCAGATACATTTTCCTGCAGCCAGTTCTCATGGCCACATATCCTCCTCTGCTCTCCTCTAACAAAGAACTCCTTCCTCCCAATGGCCTGCTAGCTCCCACCAACCTGGTGTGCTGATTGGCTGAGCCCTGGAGTTCACCAGCCTGTCAATCAGGACAGGGTTCACTTCTGGTTAACTCTTTAGGGTAGGGATGGCTGATCACTACAGGGCTCATGGTGAAGAAGATGTTCTCTTAAAAGTAGCCATTGATAGACATGTCCATTGCCTGCCTGGCCACTAGGACGCGGCCAGGAGGAGGAGGAAGGGAGCAAGCAAGGTGGGGAGTAAAAAAAACAACAACACACCACAGATGGCATTACTGGGGGCAAGCAGTGAGTCTACCATCACCCTCATGGAGCAGTCTGGCTCCCAAATTTTGGGGCTGGCTCCTAGAGCTAAAGGAAGTACAGTATGTCAAGACCTGTTATAGGGCATATTCTCATTACAAATGGGTTGCCACTCAGATCCACCAGGCCTCACAATTGCCCTGCCCCCACCCCTGACAGTGCCTCCTAAGAATGCACCCTGCATTGCAGGGAGTAACCTATCATAGTGGACAAGCTACTGTTTTATACAGGTTACAATCAAAATAACTGGGAGGCCTCTGCAGGTGCCACCCAAAATAATTTGTAAACCTGCGCTGTTTTCAGATGCAACTGTCCCTGTCAAAACTTTAAAATAACAAAATTGTGTATCTAGGGAGTTAAACTCCACCATAATCTTTGCGTGTATTTTCGAAGTTGACCTGCCTTTTCCACTCCTTTGCTTTTCACCCTGCTACAGTTGCTGTTTCTGCCAGAAAAGTTAACTCAGCACACAGCCAGCCTGTTTATTTAGGGAAATGTAGGGTGTGACTAGATATGATGTAGATATGGGATCTATGATTAGGATCTCTCCGAGGTGTGTGGGTTTTTTTTAAGTGCTGGGGGAGGAAAAGCATAAATCTTTCCCCCCTACGTGCCCCTGTATCATATAATAAATAATAATAAATAATAAATAATATCCCCCTGTAACCTTTCCCCTCTGGGATAAACAGCAGCTTCTGGTGGACAAACTTAATTGAAAAAGTGGCACGGTGAGAGGGGAGGAGGGTTAAAAACCTCTCCACCAGTGGCATATTTTCAGTCAGATTCAGGTCATTCCCCATCTGCCACATAGCTCTGTGTGTGTGTGTGTGTGTGTGTGTGTATAATTTTTTTTAAAAGGCAAAAGCACAGCTCTCCCATGTCTTCTCAGATCCTTAGACCCTTACGCATTTCTCTATTACTAGCTGACCCGCACAGAGCATCTGGGCGCTCTTTGGGGCCGGCTTCCCCCCCTCCCCCCTCCTTCCTGTCCCATCCTCTTGCCCCCCCTCCCCCCACCCACACTGAGCATTTTACCACAGCGGGGGGCCATTTTCAGCCAGACCTCACTGCTGCCACAGGCCCTCCTTACTGGGCGGCGGCCGGACAAAAAGGGCCCCACCACCACCGTTCCTCCTCCCGGGCGGCAAACAGGGAAGTCCCGCCACCCATTCCCCTCCCGCACCAGCCTCCAACAGGCGCCTGGCCTCCGTGGCCGGGCCCGCCGCTGACCAATCCTCCTGGGTGTGCCTCAGGTGCCTCTGCTGTCCAGCCAATCAGCTGGGTGCCGGGACGCACATTCTAAGGTGCACCCAGGAGAATGAAATATATAGATGACAACATTTCTGTATGTATGTATGTATGTATGTATGTATGTATGTATTTATTTATTTATTTTTAATTTCCCAGTCTTCCTCCAAGAAGCCCAAAGTGGTGTGTGACGAATACGGCGACCAATATCTATATACTGCTTTTCAACAAAAGTTCCCAAAGCGGTTTACATGGATATAAATAAATAAAGTGGCTCCCTGTCCCCAAAGGGCTCACAATCTAAAAAAGAAACGTAAGATAGACCCCAGCAACCGCCACGGGAGGGATGCTGTGCCAGAGATGGATATGGCCAGTTGCTCTCCCCCTGCTAAATAAAGAGAATCACCACGTTTTAAAGGTGCCTCTTTGCTCCGTTAGCAGGGTACATGGTTATGTTTATCTTCACAACAACCCTGTGTGGTAGTTTAAGCTGAGAGACAAGTGGGCCAGAGTCATCTAGTGACTTTCACAGCTGAACAGGGATTTGAACTCAGGTCTCCTCAGTCCTAGTCCAACCACTAAACCATGCTGACTATCCCATCCCCTGTGTACAACCATAACATTGTGAGGTAGGTCAGCCCGAGAAAGAATGAGTGACCCAAGGTCAGCTAATGAGTTTCATGGCTGAGTGGGAATTTGAACCCAGATCTCCCCACTCCTAGTCCAGCACTCTAACCATTTTGTCATACAGGCTATACCAGTAAGTATCTAATTCTTGAGCATTTAAAATTTTGAATGTGACATTGTAACTTAATGGCTTATTCAGTTTCAGAAATAAGGATGGAGTTGATTAAGATCGGGATTTGTTATAATGAGCTAGCTATTTTCCTAGGATAATGAGTTGAAATGTGGAGTATTATATAAAGGCTTTGATATGATTGTTTTGGATGTGTATGCCATATTAATCGTATACAAAACAATACTGGGATGAAGCAACACATGATAAATAATGGATCAATTATTTGTACTAGGTTTGACTTTTCTGCATTTTTGATATTGTCAGGAGTAACATATTTTCCACTCATTGAAATACAATGTTAAAATCATAAATAATAAAAGCAAATGTTGTTGGTTTTTTAAGAAAAAAAGATGAATGCCAAAACAAGCAATACCCCACATCTACAGGAACCATTCCAAAAGCACTCTTGGGAGAGATTTTTCTTGCTTGTCATTCGTTTTTAAGCATTTGCATCACAATGTGTCAGACGTGAACATTCATATAAATTTCCCCCTAGAAAATGGATCAGTGAGAAGAATCAGCGAGGAATCTAATATCCTGCATATAGATCTTCCCTGACCAACAATTCTGAGTGTGTGTGTGTGTACTCTTTGAGAGGTGTGACACACACACACACACACACCTCTCAAAGAGTAATTTGGGAACCAGATTCATAAACTTATGAATGGGAACCAGATTCAGTGCAACAAATTATGCCAAAGGATCAGGTGGGTGACTACAAAGTTAGGGGGAAAGCTAGCCTGTTGCTAAACTCGGTGGAATCCATGCTTTCCTCCTCCACACTGGGTGAGTTCTTTAGCCTGAGATCCTTATGGAATGTACAGCACTTCAGCTCCAAAGCCTAGAACATATTTCATGACTAAAGCAGCATAATTAGGCAGAAGAGGGAGAAGCCGCCTGAACAAAAGGCTCCCATGAATCTCTAGTCATTCTGCCAGCTGAACACAGGGCGTTCAGAGAAACAATATATTACCGCAGCTCAAGAAGGCTCTTACCATGGGCTCCTCTGCAACACATGCGCAGCATCTGCCTTGCCATGTGGTCCCAGGATGAAGAGGGATCCAACAATGGAAGCCAAAGAGCGGTCAATTGGATTTTCATTTGTTTGTTTGCTAGGTAGTGTGCACTGCAGTTTGTTAGTTGCATTTGGTTCTAGCTGAGATATCGGCAATATCACATGCTTTGCTCTCTGTCTGATGATCATTGGGGCTAACAGCTGGCCAGTATGGAGAATCACTGGACAGATTGTGGAGCCCTGGATTCAAATCCTCACCCAGCCGTTAAAGTTCACTGGGTGACCTTTGGCCAGTTACCATCTCTCAGCTGAAGCTCAGTCTGCACATGAAGCAGGAATAGGTGGCAGAGTGAATTACTCGGGGAGGGGCCTTCTCCATTGCTGCCCCCGAGGCTTTGGAATATGCTCCTTGCTGAAATAAGACCCTCCCCATCTCTGACAGCTTTTTAAAAGGCTGTTAAAATGCACTTGTTCATCCAGGCTTTTCATTAGACCTATAGAATTCATTGTTGTTTTAAAGTTTTGCATTGTTTTAATGTTTGGTTTTCATTTTGTATTAATCTGTGTTGTTTTATTGTAAACCACCCAGAAACATGAGTTTTGGGCAGTGTATATGTTAAATAAATAAAATAGAAATAAATAAATCATACGGCTTCACATACAGGCAGGGCTGATTCTTCCACTAGGCCTAGACCTAGGCAGTACCAATTCTTGGGCGGGGGGTGAGGGTGGGGGTGCGCAGCTCCCTGCGTGGAAGTCAAATGGACAGGACCCGCCATCTAGCTGGTCTCTGGCCTGCTTTCCTTCTCCTCCCACCTCAGTGAGCTCTGTCCCCACCCTCTCCCTGCCTCGCTCTGCCTTGATACTGCTGTGGCTGCTGACGTGGGAGTCTCCTTCCTAGTTTCTCACATTCCTGGACCCAAAAGAGGAAGTAAGTGGTGTGCACAAAGGTTGGCCTGGCCTGGTTGGGCCTAGCTGGTTGCAGAACAAAGCTTTGCCTAAGGTGCCAGCTCTGCATACAAGCCAGGTGGAGTGGCCGCCATTCTCACTAATGGTGCATCCATGTTCCTAACAGAAGTGAAGTGTAGCGCTCATGCTTGTTTCTGAAGCATGAGCGCTCTTGCACAGGAGAGTGACAATTCCCTCTGCTCTCCTCTTTCTTTGGAAGCACTCTTTGACCTGCAGAAACACATCCCTGTGGGCTGTGTGGCCCTCAAGATCCTCTCTCTGCAGAGTGCTTGCAGAGCAAGTGAGTGCGGCAAAAATGGTTGCATTCTTGCGTAAGAACACCTGGACTTCAGAAGCAAGGAGACTAGTGAAAGAGAGCTCAGGAGGGGAGATGATTTGTTTATCTGCCCCAGCTACTGCAGAAGTAAAGTTCCAAATAAAGTCGTTTATTTAGGAAATCCATCAGGGAGATAGATTGAGACCTACACGCCTCATTGCTAGCTGCATACAGGAAGAGGGAAGGGAGAAGAAGGAAGTCTCTCTCTCTCAGGTGAGAGAATGAAACCTGAGACTATCAGTCTAGCAAAGGGGAAGTAGAGTAGAGAAAGCATGGCCAGAGAGGGAATCTCCTTACTGGCTGTCTCTACCCCTAATGCCCCTACTGGTCAACAGGGTTGCTGGTGTGAAGAGTCGATGCTATGCAGGAGCTGCATCTCCAACAGCTAGTGTTGCATGCAGGTTTTTGCTAGAAGCACTTATGTACCATGGGTTGGGAAATGGGATGATAGGAACATAGGAAGCTGCCATATACTGAGTCCAACCATTGGTCCATCTAGCGCAGTATAGTCTTCACAGACTGGCAGCGGCTTCTCCAAGGTTGCAGGCAGGAATCTCTCTCAGCCCTAACTTGGAGAAGTCAGGGAGGGACTTGGAACCTTCTGGTGCTCTTCCCAGAGCAGCTCCATCCCCTGAGGGGAATATCTTACAGTGCTCACACACCTAGTCTCCCATTCATATGCAACCAGGGCAGACCCTGCTTAGCTAAGGGGACAAGTCATGCTTGCTACTACAAGACCAGCTCTCCATATGTTGGCCACTATGTGTAAATTCTCTCTTGTGCACATATAAACCTCCTGCCAGAAATAAACTTGCACAGCAAGGAGAAAGATACTAATTGCCTAGCCTAGGGATACTCAAATGTGGCTCTCACTACAGCTCCCAGCATCCCCAGCCACAGAGGCCAATAATCAGAGATGAAGGGAGTTGTAGGCTGACATCTGTAGGAGGGCCAAAGGGGAATAGCCCTGGCCTAGCCCATTGTCTGCTAGGCTTGTTGTCTACTTGCAGGGGACATTTATTTATTTATCTAAAATATGTATAGCCCACCTCTCCAGTGCAATACTGCTCGTGGCAACTCACAAAATTAGTAAAACAGATTAAACAATATAAAAATGTAAAATAAAATTTTAAAAATGGACTAAAACCACGACCCAGTTAAAACCAAATCTGAAAGTTCAGAAATGAACATTGGCTTGTTGAACAGTGTTGAACAGTCCTTTGCTTTTATAGGTCTGGGACACATAGCTATCCTGCTTTTCATACAATCCTGTGCTTTTATATTATCTTATATATCATTTTTATCCTTATGTGTTCCATTTTGCTACCTTATTTTCCCTTTTCATGCTTTCTACATTTAACTTTTCCCTGTCTCCTCCTCCTCTGCCTCCTTCCCTTGCTTTAAAATTTTTGCTTACCCCCTCCTTTGTAAAGGTCCTCTGTCTCTTTGTGGAGATTCAAACCTTCCCCCAACCCCTTGAGATCCACGCCTCTTCTAGTCAAAGCATTTATTTCCAGATGCATTATGGTCTTAGGGCATGGATCATTTTCATATTTGACTTCCATTATGACACAGATGTAACTCATTGCAGTTGTAAGACTCCAATACTCCGCCGCCTATCAAATGACTCTTGACTTCCCAGCCACTCCAAGTAAAAGTTTTATCATTGTGAACCGCCCAGAGATACGTGTGTGGGGCGCTATAAAAGTGTAATACATACATACATACATACATACATACATACATACATACATACATAACTAACTAACTAACTAACTAACTAACTAACTAACTGCAGGAGGAGAAGGAGAAGATGATTACCAAGAGAATCCAAATGCACTGCATGTTTTTCTGGCTGCTATAACTGTGGCGGGGACTGGGACTCTTGTTTTTGTTCTATTTTCTGACTCCATCTCAAAATAGTCATCCTGTGAATTCTGATGATTATCTGCGGCAGAACTGAGAACAAGATCAGAGAAGTAAACTTTCTGAAATCTTATTATACTGAAGCCATTAAATAAAATTGCTTAGAGAAGGATGACATTTTAGGAAAATGTGACAACAAGAGGAACTCTCCCCCCACCAATCCCGTGTGTCTCTGTGTGTGTGTGTCTGTGTGTGTGTGGTGGGGGAGCATTTCACAGAACTGTTATGCATAATAGTGCTAAGTGCGTGCCTGTGTGAGGAGGAACATCCCTCGTGGCAGATGTTTGTGATTCACTCTGCCATTTTGTTCTTGCTGTTTAAACCATTAATGTGAAAATAATGTACTTTAACTCAAAATAAAGCCACTCAGTTTTCCGTGAATGCAATCATGTCTGCCATTAGGAAGAGAAGTCCTGATACACTGATAAACAGATACAGTGATTCATCGCCCACACCCCCAAGCTCAAAGCACATATTTTTTCCATATTACTTCCTGGATAGCTCACTAAGCCGCAGGCTTGGAGATGAGAGCTGGTCTTGTAGTAGCAAGCATGACTTGTCCACTTAGCTAAGCAGGGTCTGCCCTGGTTGCATATGAATGGAAGACTAGATGTGTGAGCACTGTAAGATATTCCCCTCAGGGGATGGAGCAGCTCTGGGAAGAGCACCAGAAGGTTCCAAGTCCCTCCCTGGCTTCTCCAAGTTAGGGCTGAGAGAGATTCCTGCCTGCAACCTTGGAGAAGCTGCTGCCAGTTGTGTAGACAGTACTGAGCTAGATGGACCAATGGTCGGACTCAGTATATGGCAGCTCCCTATGTTCCCCCACTGATTCCAAAAACACGACTTGAGGACTGAGGCAAGGCTGTTCCATAATATATCTACTCTACACCTATTTTGCAATGCATTTATTTGTGATATACTGATTTGGAGGGGAACACAGCAACCTAATGGAGCAATCATAACTTGACTTACAGATACATTGCTTGAGCTGAAGGTTTATAGTGGGCTCGTAATTTCAACGTTAATGCTGGAGGATGCATCTAGGATGGCCTTTGGGTGCCTTATACCCAGTCAGATCACGGGTCCATCTAGCTCAGTATTTCCTATATACTAACTGGCAGCTGCTCTCCAAAGTTTCAGGCAGGAATCTCTCCCAGCCCTACCAGATATGCTAGGGATTGAATCTGGATTGAACCTTGGTCTCTCCTTCCCTCTGTCCCTCTGCTGCAGTGACCAGAAGCTGCCACTGGAAGCAGCCATTGTTCTAATAATTATAATGCCTGCAGTCATGATGACATACATAAAACCAAACAAGCATGCTGTATATGGTGTTCCCTCTAACAGGAATTCCCAGATGCTGCTGACTACAAATCCCAGAATCCCCAGCCAAAGGTCATTGCAGCTGGGGATTCTGGAAGTCATAGTGAACAACATCTGGGAATCCCTGTTACAGTGAACACTGGCAGTATATACCATTGCATTTTGCTCTGTATAGTGCCGGTTTCAGAGCAGCTTCAGATTTGGGGAAGACCCAGAAGTGAAACCTACTTGCTCTTCTAGTTCTCCAAGTGTCTTTGTGATGTCTTGTAAACTAGGGGGAATTTAAAATGCCATTTTAAATTTCACCCTCCAAACTACGAATCCTGGGAAAGAAGAGGTTCCAGCAGCAGGGAGGAGGGATTGAAGCAAGCTCCCTTCTCTTCGAAGAAAATTGTTTCCTTCTGATTAGGCAGTAAGTTTCCCTACTCAGCAAGTGAATTGTTTCTTTGGAGGTGGGGGACCAATACCCCCTCCCCATACCCTTTCTGACCTGCCTCAGTTGCCTGCTCTTTCCAGTTATCTTGGACTGGCTCTGGCAAATGCTTTTGGAAAGACTGACTGGGTTCACACAATCACAAGGATCCTGGTTAAAAGGTTAATTAGGATTAGTGAACCCAGTGGAGCTGATTGTGTGAACCCAGAGTTTCAGGGCAATCCTGGTCAAACTGCTAGTTATCTATCCTGGTTTACTAGAGCAGTTTGACTAGGATTTCCCTGAAATTCTGGGCTCACACATTCAGCATCACTGGGCTCACTAATCCTGATTAACCTTTTAACCAGGATCCTTGTGATTGTGTGAGCCCAGCTATTGTTGGCAAGAGTGAACATTTAGTAGGTGGAATGCTGTATTCAAATGACTGCCTTGTCCTTTTGTAGTCCCTTCGGATGAAGCCATTATAAGAAACACAGACAATTATTCAGCATGAAGAGAGGTGCTTTTACTTTTCTACACAGCAACCTATAGCTCTTTCCCCCCACCAGACCCCACCATACACCACTGCCTTTTTACAGCCATAACTATCTCCCTCTTCTGTAAAGCAATGAAATGTGCATCAATTTCATCCTGCAACAATGAAAAGTATTGCTGCTTGCACAAACACACAGGGCACGAGGCTGTACAGAAAATAAAATTTTAATGAAATTATAGTCAGAAGAATTGGATTATGCCTATGTGACTAACTGCAGTTAGCAGAAGAGTGAAACAGGTAGGAGAATCAGAGCTGCTGACGTGATTCCTGGTCTTGACGTGATTCCTGATTTTTTTCACCACTCACAACACCTAAAGCCTTTGTGTGTTGTTCACTGATAATAACAATAAATACACTGAACATGTTATTTAATCATTTCCCAAAAACACATAACAGTGGGTACTGGCCATGACAGCTAAAGGGAACCTCCATATTCAGTGGCAATATATCTCCTAATGTGGAGGACAATAAGAAAGGCCTTTTTTAATGCTTTGTTTGTGAGCTTTTCAGAAGCCACTGGTTGCCCTCTGTTGGAACCAGAATGCCTGACTAGAAAGATATTTATTTGCTGCAGCAGGAATCTAATATTCTCATTTTTCTGCTTCTACTTGGGTGGCTGAAACACTTAAAACAGGGGAGCAAAGAATCACACCAGCCACAACACTTTAAAAATATATCATTTCCTCCAAAACTGCAGAGTAACAAAAACCTTCCCTCTAGTATGTCTGAAGTGTAATAAATGAGCCATACTAGTTATCCCAAGCAATTACTGTGCTAGGCATTATGCTGATTTATCAAATTGTGGTAAGAAGTCAAGAAGAGTTGAGGCTACAGCAATAAAATGTCTCATCTGAAAGCTGATGCTAAATGACCCTCCCTGGCCTGTGCCGTGTTTCATCCAGGAGAACAACTTATGGCACTGATCTCTGCATTTTGGCAATTGCAGCCAAAGAAATAATTTGGCACTTCTTATAGATCTGGACAAGTATTTTATACTAGCTGATCCAGCGCAGAGCATCTGCACCCCTAGTTTGCCTCCTCCCCCACGGCTTTTTTGCATGCCTCCCCCCGCCTGTCTCCTTCTCCCCCCCACCTTCTTGTCTGCTGCCCGCCACCTGCCATCTCCTTTTGTGCCATCTGCCCCCCGCTTTCTGGCTGCCCATCTGCCAGCCTGCCAGCCAGCCGCTTGTTACGGCCACCTGCCTGCCGGTCCCGGTCGCTCAGCCGCCCACCTGCCCACCGCCGGCCAGCCTGGCCACCATTCCCCCCCCCCCGCCCCACAGGCCTCCTTCTGCCCACCTGTTGCTGTTTTCTCCACCGGCCCACTGTTCACTGCTGTTTTTCCCCCCAGCCAGCCGGTGGCACCATTTTCTTCCCTCCCACCCAGGGCTATCCGGCAGTTCTCCAACTTCTTGCGAGAGCTGCCACACATGGGATTAGCCACGGGTCTGTCTTAGAGAATTAAATATATAGATGGGCTCACTGCTTTATGTTTGGATATTTAAAAGGATAGTGGGCATTTGGAGCAAGAAATGGTGACCCTCTGTCTATCTAATGTAGGGGTTCCCAATCTTGGATTTACAGATGCTGTTGGACTAGAATTCCCATCATCCTCAGCCACCATGGCTAAGCGCTGTGGCTGGGGATGATGGGAGCTGTAGTCTAATGATATCTGGGGACCTAAGGCTGGGATCTCCTGGTGTAATGTAGCAGGAAGACAAGCAGCTGCTGAAACAAAAAGTGAAAGCAAAACCAGCATATATTGGACAAATTGCTCCTATTGTAAATACCCTTGAATAGAATATGTATATGTGTGTTGTATACAGGAAGAAATGATGATTCTGTGGTACTGATCAACTGCTCTATCAGGAGCGCAAAGGATTCATCACTGGGTCCTCATCTAGGGCCAGTTGCAGGTTTCATAGGGCTCTTGGCAATCTACCCTCCTACTTAGTGAGTCCTAAGAGAATCGCTAGCCGCCCACTACCACTAAAAGGTTATTGACACAGAGGTGGCCTCAGGAATCAGAGGTGGGCCATGCTGAGGGCCCTGGGCCTCTGAGCTGGCCAAACAGGCCCTCGCCTCAGCCCAGCACAGGGATTCATGTAGGCTTAATTCTCACCAGGGAGTTATTTGCACATGGCTTCATGCTGCGATGTAAATGTTGAGCGAAGCCACTTTGAATTACACTCACGGCATTGAGGGAAGCAGCCCCTCCCCTCTGCTCTCGGGTTTTGATTTGATGCAAGGTCACATGTTTTCCTCTGTGTTTCCCCCCTAGCCAATGGGTGGGGGGGGAGTACTAAAGAGCTACATCTGCATTTCTACAGAGAGTATCCTTATCATGCTAATGATTCTACAGTCAGTGCCTCTCCCTATTTGCTCTGGCGTTTTAAAACCAGGATTTAAAAAACCCGGAAATACCTCAAGATAAGCTAGAATTCACAAGACAAAGCCCAATTTGTGTGTGGAGTGGGTCTAAGGATCTCAACGGGACTTCAGGGTAAGTTTGATTGGTCTGTGAATACACACACTCTCTTCTGAAGGAGATTCGAGGTAAAAGCCCTGCCTATAAAGCCTCCGGGAAACTCGACCTACTCCTGCACCTTCAGGAGAGGGACTCATATGATAGAATTCTCCTTCATAGAGGAGGAAAAACACATCTCCATATCGAGAACAAATAGTCAGGAAGAAGGCTTCCACACTAGGCCAATCTTCTCCCCAAATGCTTGCTTTCTACAGGCACGGTGTTTTTTTGTTTTATTTTTTCAGGAATCTCCTAATCACTGACTTCCATTGATGAAATATCAATCAACTATTCTGGACTGTTAACCAGCAATCCAGCCCACGAAGATCAGGCTGGCCATCAGCCACTGTATATTTTTTCCATGTATTATACTTCCTCTGAGATTTGTTGAAAGCAGTGGAAATATTACTGGACAGCATCTAAGGGCCAATAATATGACAATTGTTATATGAAGTGATTTCCAGGACCTGGGAATTTGGGGGCACTTTTGCAAGACAATTTCAATATGCAACATTTGAGAGCAATTTGTGGGGACTTTCCCACCTAAAATGGCCGTGTGAATCAGCATTCATGTTGCCCCCAAGTTATTTCTTTGAGTCCTATGTGATGCGTGGCTTCCAGGTGTTTAGAATTTATCAAATGAAACCCCTTGTTTTTTGCCCTTTCTGCGTAATATTTTCAATATGGCTTGTCAAGACAGTTTTCACTTCCATTCCATCACTGTCAGAATAATAGCACAAGCATAACAAAGACAAAACACTCCTCTATCAAGCAGAGATTACCCAGCTGCAAGTTGTCAGATGGAGCTCTGTGGTAAAAGCAAGGCACAACACAGACATGAGCTTCCCAGCAGTCAAAGCAGGGCAAGAAATCATGTCCCATTATGTCTGCAGAAATTATGCCAGGAAAGAAGGAACCAGAGATGGCCAACTTCTGCATTCTCAGGGTGGGTGATGGTGGTGGTGCTCTGTTCACCAGACAGTAGTTCAGGGCAGGGGTTCTCAGCATTAGGTATCCAGAAATTGTTGGACCACCACCACACCCCCACATCTGGGATGATGTTGTCCATCAGTCTGGAGACCCAAAGTTGAGAACCTGTGGTCCAGGCGATTGGAAATGTATTTCGCTGCACAATCCAATCCCCGTGTTCGATGTTCAGGCTGTAATGAAAAGAGACACCAGTTATGGGTTTTATCCATAGAGAATGTCTGGGTACATTTGGGTGACTGCTTATAAAAGCTTTCCTGAGGAGTGAAACTGTGGGCAGCTTTTCAAAACCATGATAAAAATTCTGTTGGGCAACCAAGAGGAAGACAGGATTACATGAGCTGACTCCGGTGCATGGGCTGCCATTTGGCCATCCCAAGAGTAGCAGAAAGAACATTCAGAGTAGGAGTCATGATCAAAGTTCTTGGAACAAAGTGGAAATCCCATTAGTCTAATTTATTGTATGCAGTGCAAACCTTCCCGGAGAGTGCACTTGGAGGAATATTTCCACCTCAGCATAGCCTCAGATGCCTTCACCAAAATACCATGACATTTAAGATGCTTAGGTACTCATGGTACAAAAACTCTGAATGCTTGCACTGAAGCATGAGTATCTGAAAATATATTCATACTCCACTAAATTGTTTCTTAATGCAGGCAAGCTGGCTGTGGGGGCTAGATTAATAAACAGGCACACAGGACGCTACCATATACTGAGTCAGACCATTGGTCCATTGGCTCAGTATTGTCTACACCAGGCATCCCCAAACTGCGGCCCTCCAGATGTTGCTGAACTACAACTTCCAGCAGACCCAGCCACAAAAAATTGTGTCTAGGGATTCTGGGAGTTGTAGTTCTGCAACATCTGGAGGGCCACAGTTTGGGGATGCCTGGTCTACACAGACTGGCTGCAGCTTCTCCAGCCCTGCTATTAGCTGTTGGATGAAGGAAGCAAATTTAAGATAAAGAAGTATAAAAGAACCAGTAGCCTTGAGTATTTAGTAGCTAGGCAGTAGACTGAGCAGACACACAAGTCACTTAGTATTCAAACCATCTTATTACTAAATCCACATCTATACATATAAATTAGCATATGCAAATGCGTGCCCTCTTTTCATCCCCATCTGGCCTCTCATTCATTCATTCATGGTGATGTGGGCCTGGCCACTTTAGTGCCACCCTTTCTTTTCAGGTGCAGCATTCCTCTTTCTTTCTGTTCCTGCCAGTAAAAAGATAGATAGTACAGTGTAGCATCGAATCTAATAGAATAAGAAGAGTCCTGTTTGCTTAGGAGCAGCAATACAATGAGTAATGAGGGATTGAAACACGCCGTGCACTGTGACTTAAATGGTTTACTTATTGCCAGTGGAGTCAGCAATGAGAATTGTTAAATCCTGCACGACATTTACCTTAATTCCACAATATAATTAATTAACTCTCCATAATCCAAACCCAATTAGCACGATCTCTGACTGTGCCTCTTAATTGTTCTCCTTGTTATTAGCCAAATGACTGCGAGTGACTGCTTTTAGCACAGTTTCCTGTTTCACTGTGCCACGTACTATAGCCTTGCTTGGCTACAGACGTTGCATCTGGAACCCCATCCTGCATCTCCCATGTCAAAGCAAATCTGATTGATTTCAGCAGAATTTACTTCCCTATAATGGGTTTAGAAAGCAGGTGTAAGTGGCAGCTGAGACTTAATGAGTGATGTTACATGTTATGATATTTCATTTTGTAAAACATTCATTCTTTCCATATCAAAGGTAAACATGTTGGCACAAAGAATCTTGTGGCACCTTGAACAAATTTATTCCAGCATAAGCTTTTGTCTATTTCATCATTAGATGCATGAAGCATTGCCTACACATATGTGTTCACACACACACACACACACACACACACACACACACACACACACACACAGACAGATTTTGAATATTTGTATTGGTATTTTCACAATCCAAAGCAACAAAGTTGTCAAAGGAGAACACTAACCATTATCAGCTCTGCTAAGTGATGTATGTTATCTTTGTATGCTGATGGGGTTTCTTTTGTGGGGGGAGGGGTTCTTAATAATGGCCCTATCCACCCCCAGCACAGTACCTCCAGTGACCTTTGCTGGTGTCTATCTTGTGTTTCTTTTTAGATTGTGAGCACTTTGGGGATAGGGATCCATCTTATTTATTTATTATTTCTCTGTGTAAACTGCCCTGAGCCATTTTTGGACGGACAGTACAGAAATCGAATGAATGAATGAATGAGCAGGGATTCCAACGTTGTGGTTTATTGTGTGTTATTTTAGACTTGTTGATATATTATTTCTTGTTTACACAGTCAGACAGGTGTTATTGACTGGTTTGTTTTATCCAGACATCGAGTCCTTCCCAAGGACCTGGGATGCCAGAATTTTATTATCAATGTTGTTGCTGTTGTTATAGATATTGTCGCAGAATATAGGCTGTTCCCAGTAAAGCTGCTTTTTGTAATTGGCTGATGGTGATTTCTGTGGCCCCTATGGTGTTGAGGTGCTCTTCAAGGTCTTTTGGAACTGCAGACCCAGGGCGCCAATTACCACTGGGATTATTTTGGTCTTTTTCTGCCACAGCCTTTCAATTTCAATTTGTAGATCTTTGTATTTGGTGATTTTTTCTATTTCTTTTTCTTCTATTCTGCTATCCCCTGGTATTGCTATGTCGATTATTTTGACTTGTTTTCCTTTCTTCTTGACTACAGTTATATCTGGTGTATTGTGTGGCAGATGTTTGTCTGTTTGTAGTCAGAAGTCCCATAATATTTTTGCATCTTCATTTTCTACCACTTTTTTAATTTTATGGTCCCACCAATCTTTGGCTACAGGTAGCTTGTATTTTTGCAGATGTTCCAATGTATCATCCCTGCTACCTTGTCATGCCTTTGTTTGTAGTCAATCTGTGCGATCTTTTTACAACAGCTGATTAGGTGGTCGACTGTTTCATCTGCTTCTTTACAAAGGCGGCACTTGCTGTTTGTGGTGGATTTTTCTACTTTTGCTCTTATTGCATTTGTTCTTAGTGCCTGTTCTTGTGCAGCCAGTATTAAACCCTCTGTTTCTTTCTTCAAGTTGCCATTCTTAAGCCATTATTATTATTACTACATTTATATCCTGCTCTTCCTCCAAGGAGCCCAGAGTGGTGTACTACATACTTACGTTTCTCCTCACAACAACCCTGTGAAGTAGGTTAGGCTGAGAGAGAAGTGACTGGCCCAGAGTTACCCAGCAAGTCTCATGGCTGAATGGGGATTTGAACTCAAGTCTCCCCGGTCCTAGTCCAGCACTCTAACCACTACACCACGCTGGCTTAGTTCAAGAAAGGTATCCAACATGGCAAAAAGTTATCTGTAGAGTGGGGGTTGATATGTTTTTTGAGAAGAGATTTTGTCTATAATTAGCCTGTCCCAAATTTTACCGATCCATTCTTTGATCGATGGGATTTCCCCCGCTTTCCCCATCCTTTGGTTAATACAAATTTAGCTGCCATCAGGAGGATATATATATTTAAATTTATTTATTTACGGTACAAGACCAAACATAATGTACATACAACAAGCAGCAATAGTACAATTATCAGAAGAATAAAAGGGGGGGGGGGAGAATAACACATAAAACATCAATTAAAATTAGTTAAAACATTTCTTATTTTTATAGCAGCTGCACAAAATCTGGCCGTGGCCAAGGTAATTCCCTTGTGCAGACCTGACAAGAAGAGCTCAACATAGAACTCATCCTGATGTCCCAAAAATTTGCAGAAATAAGGTTCAAGCCAGGCGGTACACATGGTTTTGTAAAAGGTTCAGTGTAAAAGCATATGTGCAGTTGTCTCAGCCACTTCTGCACCACAGGGACATAGTCGATCCTTATAAGGGACACCCTTATACCTTCCCTCCCGAACCATAGATGGCAGGACATTAAATAGAGCCTGGGAGAATGCTCTCCTTTCGGTCAGAGCAGTCAAGTACATAAGATAAATTGCTGGAAATGGGTAACTTGAGCAGTAATCTTTATAAGCTCCAATAGGGACCCTACTCAGGTCTCTTTGTTTCTCCAGGTCCCAAATTATCTGTCAAAACTTTTTTGACTAAATCTGGGCCTAAGGGGTGTATGAATCACTCAGAAAACCCACAATTACCCAGCATGACCTGTACATTTTCCTTTCAAATGGACTGATATTTGTCCTTTAAAACCAAAAGAACCAAGCCCAACCCATGAGAGTTAATTTTGTGCCAATGATTAATTAAACGTAACCAAGCCTGGGCTACTATCCTGGTAATGCCCGCCTCTAAATGAAGCGATGCATTCGAGACACAATGGGAGTTGGAAAATACCTCGTAGAAATCTCGTTTGAACCCATTCAAGTGATTGTAGATTTCCTGTCCAAAAAATCTGTATTTCATAGAGTAGCTGGGCTAGAATTTTAGTCTGGTAAGCCTTCAGCGCAGCAGGAATGGAATAGGCCCCTTTGGTGTAAAATTTTTTTAATACAGCTGTGACTGTATGTTGAGCCTTAGTGGCTAAATAGTCACAGTGGGGTCTCCATGAGAGATGCTCATGGAGCACAAGGCCAAGATATTTATACATTTTAACTTGCTGAACGCTATTACCATTTATAGACCAGCAATGCTTTTTTGATCTCTGGTAACACCATCACCTTGGACTCCCGTCATGCTTACTGTTGCTCAAGAGCCTTTCCAGCCTAGAGTAAGAAGGGCCCTGCAAAACTAGAAACATGCTGTTGACCCTCAGCAATGTGTTTCCAATCTTGCAGAGCCCTTCCGGAGTGTGGGGAGTGCTCCGGATTCTAAGGGCTCTTATGCAACCATGTGCACACAGGAGGGATTGGCAGAATTGTGTGAGGGTTCGCATTGCATTCCCACCACTCTGGCTGTCCCTCCCTATTCTGGATGTCAGCCTGTGGGATTTAATGTCCATTTGACTCCACAATTAGAATTCTCCCCTCCTCAGTACCTAAGTAGTGTGGATGACACTTCATGCATCTGATGAAGTGGATTATGGTTCATGAACATTTATGCTAGGATAAATGGGTTCATTTTTAGGGTGCCACAAAATGCTCTGTATTTTTTCATTTAGTGCCGTTAAAGGCAAACCTAGCAAACAAACCAAGTAAACAAGTGTATATGGAGTTATTCACACAGTCAAAAATTGTGTTCTACCCTGGTTTGGGAGCTGCGTGTGCTCTCAATTTTTTGGCTGTGTGGAAGTAAGGTAAGAGGAAAACCTGGGCAGAAGTGATTGTGTGGAAGCAAGGCAGGAGGAAAAGCTACCTGGGTTTTCCTCTTACCTTGCTTTCACACAACTGGAAACTGGGAGCACACACAGCTCCCAAACCCTGGTTGAACACAATTTTTGATAGCATGAATGATTGATATGGATTTCTACTAGGAACATTTATGAACTGCTATGAACATTTATATACCACTTTTCAGCTTAAGTTCTCAAAGCAGTTTCTGTTCATTAATCTCTATGAAAGTCAACAGAACAAACATTATCTGGAATCTACATGCTCCAGCTTACAACATTTTGAGGAGATGTTATAACTCAAGAAAGATGCAGCAGAGAAAGATATGGGTTATATCAGTGTCTTTAGTATCATTATCTAGAACAAGGATGGACAAAGGATATATCATGGGCTACTGGTGGCTAATTTTCAGTGACTAATTTTCAGTTGACCATCTAGCACCCACTGGTTGCTGGGACTCTTGCAAAGACCCTTGGTTTATTCCACAAGGTTGAATATAAGAAACTGCCTTATACCAAATGAGGCCATTATTCCATATAACCATAGGCGTAACTATAGGGGGGGTAGGGGGGGCACGTGCCCCGGGCGCCACTTGGCAGGGGGCGCCAAAAAGTGCCCCCGCCAATTTGCCAAAAAAAAATTTTTTTAAAATTTTTATTTATTTATTTATTTATTGGCAGAGTGCTTTTTGAAATTTTTGGTAATTTTTGTAATTTTTTAAATTTTTAAAATAAAAGTTTTCTGAAACATGTGTGTCAGTCAGATGTATGTTAGGGGGGTGGCGGGGGGGGGCACGGAGGGGGGGGGGCGCAATTTTAGTGCTTGCCCTGGGCGTCGTTTTCCCTAGTTACGCCTCTGCATATAACTCAGTATTGTCAACACTGACTGGCAGAAGCACCCCAAGAGGTTTCCAATAAGGGTCTTTCTGGGCCCTACCTGATGATGCCAAAGACTTAACCTGGCATCATCTGCATGCTGTGCTAATAACGTATAGAGGCTCTTCTCACAATTAGTGAGAAGAGCCTCTAGTGGGTTAGCGGGGAGACCGGGCTTAGCTCGCTCTCCCTGCACACGAGCAGCACTCTGCTCTGAGTGGCCGCAGCAGCCGCCCACATGACTGCCAGCTCAGTCATGGAGGCAGCCGAGGCTGGGGAGTTTGGGGGCCATACGGCCCCTGGAAGCTGCAGCATGTCCTGCACGAGTGCACAGGGCATGCTGGAGAAACCCCCTGAGCCGGGAGGCTGCTTTTCAGCCTCCCGGTCAGGGGTCTACTCGTGAGTAGCCATGTCGCGGAGCTGCGCCGCAGCTACTCACAATTTTAAACACCAGGTTTGCGGAGCGCTCAGGGTTTTGAGGGTTACTTTGGCGGGTTAACTGCCTGGAGGCCACTGGGTTTGCCTGCGAGCCTGGTGGTTCTCACAGTCAGGAGAAATCAGGCTAGGCTCCCCTGGCCCGATTTCTCCTGATCGTGGGGATAGCCTCATAGTCTCTCAAGGAGTTAAAAGTGTCCTAAAAGGGTTTCTTCCATCAAACCAATTGGATACTGTCAAAATATTAAGACTATTCACATGAGCAGCCTGGGGCTGGCTAAAGCAGGCCAGCCTGGGCTTGGCTGCCCGTGTGCAGTACCGCGATTGCTCCTGATTCCAGCACTCATACCCAGCCTTGCCCTACTTTTAACCCTAGCCTTTAGCCCGGGTAAAGGGCGCAAGCACGCCCTTAACCTTGGCACTGGAGTCCTGTGTATGCCTGGGATGCAGACAGCCTGAGCATACACAGAGATGGGCACCTAGAGTGCCCATCGCACGGGGTATCTCCCAATGCACTGCACTCATCGTGCGGTGTATTGTGGGATACCTGAGGTAAGGATGCATTGGCCTGGCCTCTGGAGATCCGTGCTGCTTGGAGGATTGTGGATTGTCTGTGAGCACAAGCTGTGCTCCCAACAGCATATTGTGCATCGTTTGGAGGAAAGGTGAGTTGAACCCTGCCTTCCCGGCTGCCTGCCCGCCCGATGTTTGTGTGAATAGGCTCATTGTCTCCAATAATGAAGCTATGTTCAAGAATGAAGACCATGAAGCTATTCCCACCATTGGTAGAAAGCGGGATAAGGGAGCCTAGCCTGCTTTCTACTGATTGTGGGAACCACCGGGCTCGCGGGTGAGCCCAGTGGTTCCAAGGCAGCTAGACCACTTAATTCCCCCTCCCCTTAATTCCCCCTCCCCTTAATTCCCCCTCCCCTTAAATAAGGTTAATGGAGCTAGTGCACTGTTAACCTCATTTTTTTTGCTCGTGTGCCACTGTGGCACAGTCACAGCCAGCCTCCTGGCCTCAGGGGGTCTCTCCAGAATGCCCCCCCCCGTGCTTGCTGGAACTTCTGGGGGCTGAACGCCCCCGATCCCCGCAGCCCCCACCGGCGGGGGGGGAGGATACCAAAGGGGATTTTCTCTTTTGGCTGCTGCTTCACAGAGAAACATTATTTTATTGTATTTATTTACTTATTCAATTTATATACCGCCCTTCCAAAAATGGCTCAGGGTGGTTTACATCAAAGTAAAAACAATTAAAATCACAACTTTAAAACAACATAAAACTAATTAACAGTTGAAACGTTTAAACAGTTAAAAACCCTAGAGCAAGGTTTCTTAACCTTGGGCTCCCTGATGTTGTTGGACTACAACTCCCATCATCCCCAGACATGGCCTTTGCATCTGAGGATGATGGGAGTTGTAATCCAACAACATCTGGGGGCCCAAAGTATAAGAAACCTTGCCCTAGAGAACCAAGCTGAACACTTACAGCAGTTAAAAACAATTTACAGCAAATTAAAAACTCTGGAAGGCCAGGCCAAACAGATAGGTTTTAAGGCGTCAAGGGCAAGATGAGACTCTTCACGGGGTTTTTGTTCCCCCCCACCTAAGCTGCATTGGGATTTAGTTATTTAGGTACTGGGCTAAAATTGGTTTTCTCACTTTACTTGTACATGTTGAACTATAGCAAATGTAAGGCTTGTCCATTTCATAGAGGGACCCTACTTCTTCAACACAACTCAGTCACTGAGAAATGCAGTTCCTATATTCTTTTCACTGGTATTTGTGCATGTGGAACCCACAGTGGATATATTTTGGCCCCAGAGATTTTCCAGATTAATTTTGCTGTACCACTACCTAAAGGGTGTCTCATCAGGGCTTCTGGTATCAACAGCTTCAGTACTGTCCTACTGGCTGACATTCTGACCAAGTCTGTAGTGGCTACTACATTGTGTTGGCTGCTATTGCATTGTGGCGTATGCTTTACAGCTAGAAAACTGTGCTCCCCCTAAACCCTCCCCTCTAAAACTCATCCAAAGTCTTGACATAGCCTTAGGACTCACTTAAGATGTAACAATACTTCCAGAGTGGTTACAAGTGAGCTACAGGTCAGGAAAAGATAAAACTGTGAACAGAAGGTTTAAGATTATTAAGGTCAAGATCAAGGTAGCATGTTTAAGAATCCTATCCCTCATTCTCAACCAAGCCCTGTAAAACCCAACTGACCTGGACTGAATGAGGCAGTCTCATTGTTTTCTTTTGCTGGGTGGCATCAATGGCATTTTGCATACACGAGTCTAATCTACTGTAGTGCTGATGTTTTTTTGTCATCTCTTGGAGGGGAAAGGATATGAGAGTGGAATGATCCAGCCATGTAATTGGGAAATGTAGAATTGCTTGTCATTGCAAAACACAGTTAATCTGTATAGTGCATATATACCATTGGTAAAGGTAAAGTTGTGCCGTCTGTATATATAGCTGCACAGAACTACACACATCAATTGCTTTCACGTGGTATGCAAAAAGGCATGTGGGTGGGAGCTTGGGACCTTCAGATGCTACAGAGGATTGTAATATATCAAAATAACCACATACCTAGATATACTCAAACGAAACTGGTGGGGGGATGAGAATGCATTTGAAAACATACCAAAAAGGCTACAATGAATGGGTAAATGAACCCTTGCTAGCTAGCCATCTAATGGTGCAGTGGGGAAGTGACTTGACTAGCAAGACAGAAGTTGCCAGTTCAATTCCTTGCTGGTATGTTTCCCAGACTATGGGAAACACCTCTATCGGGCAGCAGTGATATAGGAAGATGCTGAAAGGCATCATCTCATACCACACAGGAGATGACAATGCTAAACCCCCTCCTGTATTCTACCAAAGACAAACAACTGGGCTCTGTGGTCTCCAGGAGTCGACAGCACACTTTAGCTAGGCAAAGAAGCATCCTTTAAACTGGTGGCTGCCTTATATTTTCATCCATTCCTGCATAGTGCACCCCCTAATAGCTGTTGCTGGTTTATAGTTTGTGCTGCTTTTTAAGTTCTGAGCCCTTTTGGGACAGGGAACCATTTTTGGGATGGGTTTGCCCCTAGGAAGAAGGCTCTCTTATTGCATAGATAAGAGCGACTGTGACAGCTGTAGCAGCACACCAATCCCTTCCCTTGACTTCTACACGATTTGCATATTAAAAAATCTGAGCTCTAAAGAGACATGCTTCAGAGTTGACACATCCACATCATTTCATTAGTCTAGATGTAATGGACTAAAACATCAGCTGTTACTGGTCTCTTCTCTGTGATTCCTCACACGTTATTGCCTGAGCTAAACATCCTGGGGAATATGGCCTCTTTCCATTTGCTAACCTTCAGTGACACCATGGAATAACCACAAAAATTTTAGCGATGAGGTGAAAAGCTCAGTGCTAGAATATTAATACATTATGAGAGTTAGTCCATTACAATTCACAATCTTGCTAGTAGAACAAGCTGGTATTCTGCAAGGAAACTTGGAGCCCAAACATTTCCTCTCGAGATTATTGGAATATGGCTGTTGCCCTAATGAGACTGAACCAAATCAAGGTATTTTACTGTACTGAGGAGACAGAAAGATAACAACTTGGAACAATAAGATTAATTATGCCTGTCTTTATTTATATATTAGTGAACTCAACTAAATCTGCTCTGCAAAAGATGCTTAAAACAATTTCCATATGCCTCATGTCTGCATGATAATATCACAATCCACATTATGCATGTCCAAATGTTAATGTTTCACACCCCTAGAAATATCCCAAACACTTTTTTTTTGAGAGGGGCGAGGCCACATTTCCCAGTAGGAGAGTCTGGATCTTATTTTTCTCCATTGCAAAATGGCAACCAAAAATGTACACTTTCTGTTAAGTAGCAAAGGTGTGTCCCATTGGATCATCTCTTTTATTTTTGGAAATTATCTTTTGAATTACAAATGGCTCTAGTTATGCCACATTAACCTAATTCCCTATATATCCACAGGTCTTTTTTTAAGTGTTAGAAACAAATAGACCAGCATGCTTATTGCCACCTGTGAAAGCTGTTCAAATGCTGTGCAGTTAAAGGGGAGGGGGCAAAAGGTTGTGACCTCCTGGACATCGTTATCTACTGAGCTTTATTACTATCTGATGCCAAAATAGTTATCAGTTCTTAAACACAGTGTGTAAGATATTGCCAATGAAACCTGTTGCAAATGTAAGCTTTTTGAACTCATATACTGTACAATGTTTTCCAGAGCAAAAATAAAAAGAGGCTCCCTTTGCTTCTAGCCTGGTTGCTGTTCTCTCTCACTTGACAAAGAAAACCATTTATTATTAACATTACAAATAGTTCAGTCTTGTTCTGCTAAGAAAAGCGTTGGGAACTCAGATATTCTCAAGACACTCCTTGCAATCTAGATCTAGTATTTTAGTGTTGCATAGCAACAGAGCACCTTAAGGCCTCCATCCAGACCATTCAATGATTCATGTAAACTTTACTTAGTTACTGTGTTTTCTTGATCTTTCTTTGGTTGAGTTAATCTGCTCTACAATGAGGAGAAGACCAGGAGTCATAGAAACAAACCACCTTTGCTTTAAGGGATTGAGTGAGAGAAAGAGACACTCTATAAACACACAACACATACTTATTTATTTATTTTTATTTATTTATTTTTCTAGGTAAACTGCTTTGGAAACTTTGTTGAAAAATGGTATATAAATAGTATGTATTTGTGTGTGCACATCCGTGTGTCTATATATGTGTCTGCATGTGTCTATATATCTATATCTATGTGTATGTGTGTGTTTACACACAAACACACACACACACACACACACAGAGGAAATCCATGACTTAAGACTCTCCAAGTTAAGATGAACGACACTTAAGAAGACATAGGTTTCCACCTTGTTTCAACTTTACAACTATGTCCCAACTTTACAACCTTTGCCATAGGAAGAGAGGCTCCACTAGATATCTGCACGTGCGCATCTAGAACAGGGGTTCCCAGCCTGTGGTACCCTAGATGTTGCTGAACTACAACTCCCATAATCCCCAGACACAGCTGGGGATTATGGGAGTTGTAGTTCAGCAATATCTTGAGTGCCACAAGTTGGGAACCCCTGGCCTAGTAGATGAGGAAGTAGCAATAGTGGTTCAAGCTCATTGAGACTGGTAGTTCTAGTGGCAGCTGCTGCAGCATCTGAGGCTGTGGAAGGATAGGTTGCTGCACCGCTGCTGCTTCCATTCCTCCTCTTCCAGGCTCAACTGCTGTGCTGTGATGATGAAAGGGAGGCAGTGCAGCCCATTCCCTGCCCACCCTCCTTCCTTGCCTCTCTAACCATTGCCCAAGAGGAGATGGACGTGAGCCACCCAGTTGTCTCCCTTCCTTTCACAGAAGAGTTAGAAAGAGCCAGGAAGGAAGCAGGTGGCAAGGGGGAACAACCTTGGATTCTCCACACCATCAACATCTCTGCTACATGTATGTGACTGGCATAGTGCCTGCCATCCTTGACAGCAGAAGTGGGTGGGGAAAGGATATCCAGCTTTGGGTCAGGAACCAACCCCCCCATTTATAACATGGTTTCCTACGGGAAAATAGGTTCTGAGTGAAGACATTTCGACAGAAGACACAGTTTTCAGGAATCAACTGTGTTGTAAGTCTGAGGACTTCCTGTTCTTGGAATGAAATAGCTGCATCAGCAATATAGAGCAGCAACTGAGGTCTGCTGCCTACGAACTCAATGCATTAAAAGTAGGCAGTTCAAGAAATTTGCAAGAATGTAAGAGAAAATGTTTGGAGAAGTCTTTGCAGTCTGACCTCCCTGAATAAAACCTGTAGTTCTCCAAGCTGATAGCTGGGACTGATCAAGGATTTCTATTTCCAGCCCCATATGCATGACTACTATTAACACACAATTATTTGCTAGATGCATGATAGCCAAGTGTGTCCAAATGTACTGTTCACAAGTTTTCAGCAGTTTTTATTAGCTTTCCAAGCTCCTGGTTTGTTTGTTTGGTTTTTTAATGGATCAGGATCAATAGTGCTGAGGGTGATTCATGATTGCAAGCTTCAGTGGGCATCATTTAGCATCCAAAGGGCTTTATGCCTGTCTTGCTTAACAGCTTAATCGTCTGCTTGCTAAGAATGTGGCTCTGGTATTTCACAGAATTCTCAGGTGGAGAAGAATCTCCACCAGAAGATAGAGGTTCTGCCATGGCACTTTTGACCAGCTCAACACCAGTGAGTCAGGATGGCATGCAGAGGTGTTTTAGCAGTGCTATAGGAGATAACTTGCTTTTGGGGAAGATATGCTAATCCAAAATCTTTGTGGTGCCTGTATGCACACATGCATTGTTGGCTATTACAGTGCACACTGACCTAGTTTGTACAGTATTCCTATAGGGAGCAGCCATGCAGCCTTCCCCTTTGACTGTGTACCCACTGTAATATCATGGGGATGTATATAACTCTCTCTCACACACACACCCTTGTATGGGGTGGGGCTTGGACTGTAGTACAGTGGTAGAGCATCTGCTTTGCATGCAGAAGGCCACAGGTTCAGACCCTGGTGTCTTCAGATAGGGCTGGGAGAGAATTCTGCCTGCAACCTTAGAGCCAGTCAATACTGACAACAATACAGAGATATTGTTTCATGGATCGATTGGTTTGACGGTATAAGGCAGCTTCCTGTGTTCCCATGAAGAACTGAGGGAAGAGCCATCTACACCATGACTCATCACACAGAGTGACTTTGTTACACATTACATTCGGTGTGTGGTGTGAGGAGCAGGAGTATTTGTATGCTTTCCCACTGCAGGAACTGGATCACCTCCAGGAACAAGGCAATAGGGTGCTCGTCTGAATGTTCGGCTGGAGGTGCTTGAATCTGCCTGCCGTGCTTCTCGAGAAAGGTTTTGACAGTCCTGCTGTGACCACACAAATTTGTCCACTAGTATTAAACAAAAACAAAACAAGACCAGGAGCAGATTGTTCCAACTTGACTTCATGCTTTGTAGCTGAGTGAGGTCAATGAAATATCAAAGGAAAATTAACTTTTCCTGTAGTTGTGTAAATGTAGTCCTTACTTGCATGCCTTGCAGCAACCCCTCAATGCTGTCCTTATCTTTTATTGGAAAACCAGGTACAAATGTTTTCTGCATTGACTAAGAGCTGCCATGCAGAAGGCTTGCAATATGGTTTTGATGTCAGAAACTGTGGATAAATTTGGCTTTACATCAAGAGTGAGGGCACGACCAGGACTTGGCCGCTGCGCATGCGCAGAGGCCACGAGCGTGCTGGCATCGTGCAGGGGCAGCTGGGAGACACCCTGCTCGCGTGCAATCATAGCACGCCGGGGGGGGGGAGCACTCCTCCATCTTAAAGGGGCTGTGTAAGCCCTCAGTTTTAAAGAGATTGTGCTGAAATTCAGATGCCGAATCGCATTTTGAGCACATCCCTAATTGGATCACATTTAATGATGCATCTCGGTCCTTATTTACCCTGATATTACTAACTTTTGCACTGTAGTCATGAAGCCTGAGCCACAATCCAGATATGCCAAAGTAACTGGATTAAAGTGAATAATGTTCCATTGAAATCAACAAAACTGCATTGGTTTATATCAGGCATCCCCAAACTGCGGCCCTCCAGGTGTTGCTGAACTACAACTCCCAGCATCCCTAGACACAATTTTTTGTGGCTGGGTATGCTGGAAGTTGTAGTTCAGTAACATCTGGAGGGCTGCAGTTTGGGGATGCCTGGTTTATATGCTATCACTTCATTCTAAAGCCTGATTTGCAGCCAGGTCAGGCAAAGTGTGTCGAATTAACACATGGTGTAGGACAGTGCTTTTCCAGCAGTGGTAGAAGTACTTGTGGTGGCACTTCACAGTATGGTGTGTGGTACTTGACCATGTAGATTATTCTACATGTGCGTGAAGTGCCAACACTGCCACAGGGACTACATAGCACTGCCCTGCCTAGTCTGATCCTACCAGAAGTGGAGAGAAGTCAGGGCAGTCAGTGTGCTGATAGTAAGGTGCAGCTGCACAACAGCTTGGATCCTGCCAAGAGAGGTGCAGGGGCGGTGGCACAGAAGATGCAGAGAGCAGAGGAGAGACCAGGAGACAGCAGTCACTGGAGAAGCCTCTCTCTCCTTGCCGGAACAACTGTGAGGCAAGCAGCCCACACAAGTCATCCCTGAAGGTACATAATCGCAAAAAAAATATTGTATTTCCAAAATTAGCATGTGCAAAAAAAAAAAAAAAAAAAAAAAGGAAAATGGGATCATGCTTGCCTATCTTGTGCATAGACTTGATACAGCATTGTCTTTATTGCTTGGTTTTGCCAGGTAAAGATAATTTGCATGTAATTTGCCCAATGTGTAAATAGGGCTTAAGCTGAATGTTTATTAAGATTGTAACACACTCTTTGCTTCAGATCCTTGCAGTTTGCAGTGGCACCCTGATCCAAAGATGTCAGATTAACTCCAGAACAGTGTCCCTAAAGCCGATTGTGTTTTTGAGTCATTTATACATGATCCACTTCCACATAGACCCTGCCATTTGAATACACAGTAGGAAAAGGTCTTAAATGAATACACCGCCATAAGAAACTTATGTTCCTCATTGCAGGATGAACATGAGAAGCAACACTGCAGCACCAAGATTTTACATCTCTTCAGCTCCTCAAGACTGTGGTCACTTACAAAGAGATCACATATAAACTTTGCACACAATCTGATGGCACCAATCCAATGCAGATTATGAGTAAGGGTGCATATTTGTTTGGGCCAATGGCTATGGTCCAGAGCTGCATGTTCTCTTGGATGTGCACATGAATTCCTGATTGACCAAATTTCTCTATGGATTTCAATGCAGAGGGTAGCTCTGTGAGTACCTCCCTTGGCATATATAGAGCTGCCTCTCCATGAATTTGAAACCAGAGGTTTTCATGGGTAGGGGAACTTAATGTGTGCACGATTGCATCATGCCTGCTGGACTGGAGAAAAAACAGCAGTATATACTCTTAAGGCAGAAAGCAAATATCTTAACTCAAGACCATTTTGCATATTTGGCAAGTCCCTGATCCTGTATGTTTCTATGCAGGTGCATCACAAACCACAGGACTTGGCAGCGTATCAAATGTAGCCGTTCTGTTTCTTTGAACAGTTGGCATTTCATTTCCATCAGTGAAATGTGGCTGCATAGAACAACATCTGTGTGTAGCACACAAAAGAATGAGACAGCTTTGTTTCTACTTTTCATATGTTTTATTATAAAGAAAGGTAAGATAAGCATTGTGAGCCAAATGTGCAGGTACTGTGAAACAGCACCACAAAGAAAATAAAAATAATAATTAAAAAAAATCCATGGAAAACGCACTTTTCATAAACTGTAATTCTGCTTTCTAATTTTTCATAAATAGACAAAAATCCTTGTCAGCAATTTTAAATAGATGGACATATGGCTGAAAAAAATATAATAATGCCATATAGCATGGATATAAATTGTCCATTTCTTGCTGTACAAATAATAGAAACAAGTTTGGCAGGGTTTTTTTTTATACACATCTCCATTCTATGTATAACTAAAAAATGTGCTACAATTAATATAAAATGCTTTTACTATAAAGTAAACTACTAATTTTCTTCCACAAAAAAATCTTAAAGATGTCTTTAGCACAGTTCTAAAACATTTAGTAAGCTACTTACAACTATCCAACAAATTATATTTCTCATGGTCTTTTTTCACATTGTTTCCCTCTCATATTTGCACTTCTGCTTCCCATCTGCTCAGTCCACCCAACCTCCTAACAATAGGTTTTATTTTTATTTTTTAATTTTTTTTTTTGCCAGACATCGGAGGCCTTTTGCATGTACAATATTCACACAGACTTCACATTTGTCTTGCACAAAGTTTAGTGCTGTTTAGCAAGTCAAAAGAGTGTCTCCTCCTGCTGAGCCAAGCCTAATGCCTTTGAGCGCTGTGCCCGGATCTGTGCTGAATCTAAAAAGCAGTTTGCTAGGAAAATGGTCCATAGCTAAGCTGGTGGCAAGCAGAGAAAGGCGTACATAGGCGGGGGTGGGGATAGGGTGGGGGTGGTCCTTTGTAAATTTTGTTCTTCATGATTTATGCAAGGCTGGCTTCCAGGTACAGTAGACTTCTGAGAAGAAAGAGAAAGAAAGGGAGGAGGAGGAGAGGAGGAATAGGCTGCTCTTAGAGCCGGGATATGAAGCCAAAGGCGAGGTGCTCTCTTGTCCATGTGACTTGCTTGATGCCCATCGGGATAGCCTGTATCACAGACCCTCTTTAATGTCCTTCCTTTTCACCTTTGCAGAATGGAGATATCAGGGTTTAAGTGAGGTAGAGTGACTTGTCCCTTGGCAGCATGCTGTAATACAGATGGAAAGAAGGAGATGGGTGAGAATGTGATAAGCATTTTTTAAATACACATACAAAAGTAAGAGTCACCAGGTCAGCAGGCACATCAAGATATTCCCTACCAAAGCTTTGTGACAGTATTTTGTTGCAAAATGTTGCAGATTGGGTTTTAGTTAGTTAGACATAAGAGTTCAAAATACCAGTTCCTGTACTATAACATTCCTGTACCATAAAGTACATATGAACCATGGGATATTTGGCCTATTTGCTATTGACTCCAATGGGACATGGACTACATCATATTTGGAAATATGAAGTTTTAGAAAGGTTGTGTTCTCAAAACGCAGAAAGGCATTTTTTTTGTATGCCTATTTGGCACTTGTTACTTTTCCTTATTAAACTGCTTTAATGCACTGATTGGCCGAACCTTTGCTAGATGATAATCAAAGTAACAAAGATGAGGGACAAACACAGACATGTTAGAGGAATGAAAGCTGTCACTTAATTTGCTGATATATTTATAAAATACATCATTTATTTTTATATTTATAAAAACACATGAATACTGAAGTGAAATTAATCCAGGATAAATATATATCTCATATTCTTCTTAGAGTACATTAGATCCTTCTTTCTTAGACAATGTTCATAGATAAGAAAATCCCTACTAGTTCGTTTGCTTCCCAGAAGAGGTATCAGGCCAAACACATGGTTCTTCTGTGTTCACTATCACGGCTTCACCTCAGGTGTGATGAGCAATGTTCATTTGTTTTATTAATGATTAATTATTTTTATATACTGCTTCTCAACGGGGAAAAAGTTCTCAGAGTGGTTTATATAAAAAAGAACAATAAGGAGAAGATGGTTCCCTGTTCCCTAAGAGCTCACAATCTAAAAAGAAACACAAATAGAGACACCAGCAACAGACATTGGGAGGATGCTATACTGGGGCTGGATAGGGACAGTTGCTTTCCTTCTGATAAATACAAGAACCACCACTTTAAAAGGTGCCTTTTTGCCCAGTTAAATGCTGCCAATGCTGTCTTCATTGCTAATATAACAATCTGCAGAATGTTATGACAGTTGGGATATGTGAAGAGATATCGCAAGGAACCCTGGGAGGCAGGAATTCTCTTACCTTCCCCCCAGTCTATGTAGGCTTCCTAGCAGCGGTGTTCTTGTGCCCACCCAAGCGGTGCTGCTGGGAGAAGTGCAGTGGTTTGGAGGCCAGGGAAATGCAGCCCGGCCGCCAGAAATCCCAAGGCGTGTGATGCACTGGGGGATCCCCCTACAAGCTGGGCACTCTAGGCTGCTTCAAGTGGGGTTTTCACTCATTAAAGGATCGAGCAGGAGTATATAACAAACCTTGTATTAAATAAGTCAGCTTCAACATCCGAGTCCCTCCTGCTCCTATTCCATGCTGTAATAACAAGCGCTTCCTAGTAGCTGTTCTCTCTATTTGTATCTTCCCCCTGTGTTGCTGTGTTATTGTTCCTGACTGCTGCCCCACCTCTCCTACTTAGTTCCACATACATTGATACAGTATATAGGCACCCGGCTTGGTGTAACCAGGGTACCTGAGTAGAAGGGCACGCTTGTGTCCTTCTACCTATGTAAAAGCCTGGGGGTAACCCTTGGGCTACCCAGCAAATAGCCCTACTTGGGTAGGGCAAATGTCATGGGTAAAACAGCAGCCATGAATCATGAGCAGCCCTACCACACGAGGAGCCTTACCTGGGTAGGGCTGTTCGTGTGAACAGCCTCACTGTCTTCCTCTCCCCCATAAGATACCTGTTAATAAAGGCCAAGGCCACCCAAATAAAGGCCAAGGCCACCCAAATCAGGTGGGTAGGTTTTGCTCTTACCACAAGACTGTCCCCAAGTGAAGTGCTTTACTCTACCCATCAGCAAGGTATGGCAATCATTCGCTTGTATGGCAAAAAGTTAAGGAGTTAAACTCAACTCTGCTAAGCAAGGGCCAGAGTTGACTGACTCATGGCTGCTGGTTTACCCATGAAATTTGCCCTATTCAGCCATAGTGGGAAAGCCTTGTGCACTGTCATGAGTGAAGACTGCAAGCTATGACAGGCAGCAGACTCCAAACACCTACACACAGCAAAACAGACAACGTACAGATGATGGTGTGCTTAGTTTCACTTCCCTACATCTGTAGACACCAGTGTACAGAAATCATATGTGAAATGGTTCTTGGGCTACTGCATGACATGGAGCAAGAGTGGCAACTGCTTATAATTAGCTCACTTATCTATATGGATTTGAAGAAGCAAGATCGAAAAAGCATTGGCACTTTTGAACTTTGGTGCTGGAGAAGACATTTGAGGATTCCCTGGACAGCCAGGAAAACAAACAAATGGATCATAGAAGAGATCAATCCAGAATTTTCCTCAAGGCACAAATGACCAGGCTCAAGCTATCAAACTTCAGACACATTATGTGAAGACCCAGCTCCTTTGAGAAGTCCATAATGCTGGGGAAAGCTGAAGGAAAGAGAAGAAGAGGATGACCAGCAGCAAGGTGGATGGACTCGATTACAACAGCAATTACTGCACCATTGAGAGACCTTAAAGGCCAAGTTGAAGACAGATCATCCTAGAGAGAATCTATCTATGTGGTAGTTAAGAGTTGACACGGACTTGATGGCACTTAATCAACGAATCAATCTATATGGAAGATGCTGACTCAGTTGGCAATGCTAACACTGCAAGCACCCAAGTCCAAGATGCCCGAGGCTACAGATGTTACAGAAGCAGCAGAGGCGTAGCTTTTCTGTGGGTTTATCTTACAGTGCTGCCATAATGTGTAAAGGGCTGCTACTCACCTTAAGTGGTACAGCAGGGAAATGCTTGACTAACAAGCAGGAGGTTGCCGGTTTGAATCCCCGCTGGTACTATATCAGGCAGCAGTGACATAGGAAGATGCTGAAAGGCATCATCTCATACTGCATGGGAGGAGGAAATGGTAAACCCCTCCTGTATTCTACCAAAGAAAAACCACAGGGCTCTGTGGGTGCCAGGAGTCGGAATCAACTTGATGGCACACTTTACCTTTACCACGTAGATGGGGCCAACTGTATAGGTCCTCATCCTGCCCCCTTCTCCAGGGACTGACATCCCTGATCATGAATGAGCAGCACTGGCACATTGTCTTTAAATTTTGCAAAAGCACCATTAGAAAAAACCACGGGAAAGCAGCTCCGATCTGGCTACTGTAGCGACCAGGGTATGGAGGCTTTCCCAGTTGTTCCTGTTGGCAGTCCAGTTTACTAAGAAAGCAAGAGTGGCACTCACATGAACTTGTTGGGTTGCCAGCCCTTCTTTAACTGGCAACTAAGGAAGGGCTGGCAGGTCTTGTTGTTTTAAAACCACCTTCATGATGGCTCTCTGCCACTACCCAGCTGAGCTGCAGTCTTGAGCAAGGGCTCCTGTCTTGTGTTTTAATCTTCTGACCTTACGGTCCAACTACTGATTAATCTGCAATGAAATTCATATCTGGACATTTTCATTGTCAAGTGAGCTCCAGTGCTTTAATTTGCTGGAGTCAGCAAATAGTTACATGCAAGTTGCTGATGTGCAATTTTAGCTACTTACATTGTGCTTCTCTATATAATCTGTCTGAGCAATTCACTGCTATTAGATTTAACTGAGGATGGCCCTCTAGGCAAAGAGTTGCTATGGTGCCTCTTCTCTTTTGTAGCTCTTTGTGATCTCAGGCTCTGGGATCCTCATGGGCTGCTACTGTTTAACCTATCTGGGGATAGAACACTGCCTAGAGGCCAAAGGCCATTGTGGCTGGGGTTGATGGGAGCTGTAGTCCAATATCATCTGGGGATCCGCGTTTGAGAATTCCTGCCCTACAGCTGAACCCTTCTACCATCAGTCTTTGTCATTCCTGTGGAAGGGAAGTCTCTCCCATATGTTGCTGCCTCAAGAATACTGTCCACTGAGAGAGTGTCATCCTAGACATTCACTCACTTATGAGCGCTACTGTTCTGACTTGGCAATATCTTATGTTCACATAATGCAAGATTAAATTAATGGTAGAAGACCACAGAGGAACAGGATGTTACTGACATGCATTCAAAGTCCTCTTCCACTTATAGAGCAGAGCATGGGAGAAGAGCTGGTCTTGTGGTAGCAAGCATGAACTGTCCCCTTTGTGAAGGTCTGCTCTGGGGCCACTCAGAGAAGAACATCTGAATGCGTGCATGCAGAAGGTTCCAAGTTCCCTTCCTGGCATATCCAAGATAGGGCTGAGAGAGATTCTTGCCTGCAACCTTAGAGAAGCCGCTGCCAGTCTGTGTAGACAATACTGAGCTAGGTGGACCAATGGTCTGACTCGGTAGAAGGCAGCTTCCTATGTTCCTAGTAGGTAGGAATACAGGACAAGTTTCAAGTTCCTACTAAGTTCCATAGATGGTCCCACTGACAACAACATTACCATGTTAGACCATACAAAGCTTCATTCTGCCTGCTGGTTACATGGGGCAGGGCGGTTACATGGTGGTTACATGGGGCAGGGTTCAGCTTCCCAGTAAAACAAACGAACAAACAAACAAACCTGAAGAATAAAATATCTCCAAGCAAAAAGATGCCATTATCTCTTTCTATAGAGCAACAGAGTATTCCACTCTGCCATTGGTGAAACAAGTGAATTCAAAGGGATCTAGGGCCAAAGTAGGCATAAGAACATAAGAAAAGGCCTGCTGGATCAGACCAAAGGCCCATCTAGTCCTGCATACTGCTTCATGCAGTGGCAAACCAGGTGCATCTGGAAAGCCTGTAAGCGGGGAATGACAAGAAGGTGGCAGGTTATTTGTTTAAGCCTGTATCTGTGTAAGATGCTGGGATGGTGCTGTTTTGAAGCAAGGCTCCCAGCAGCCAGTCTCCAGTGCCTTTCCTCCTGAACTACCTGCTCAAGAACCACCGGGCTCGGCTGCGAGCCCGGTGGTTCTTACGGTCACCAAAAATCGGGCTAGCCTCTGCTAGCCCAATTTTTGCTGATCAACAGAAGCACCCCAGCATTTCCCTGACAATGGCAGAAAGGAAGATTGTAGGAATTGGGTAACCTGGGGGGGCCAGTAGAGGCCCTGCAGGGTCTCTATATAGAACTCACCTAGGCTTGGTTCCCCAGACTGAGCAACACGTTGCATCAAATCACCATGCAAATTCTGTTGCCTTGGTCTGCCTCACATTGCCTGCCTGATCTGGTATTACAGGTGGACCTCATTATGTTTGTTTCTGTGAGTTTCTGTTCCCACAGATTACCGTGGGTAACGAAACCATGGATAATGAGCAATTGAGTCTTTGGGAACGCAGGGGTTAGGTTCTCAGACGTAAAAAAACACCAACATGGGCCAAATAAAGTGCCCTACCATGATCCGTGGATCTCCTAGCATCCAGCAATGCCTTCAAATGTCCTCCAAAAAACCAAAATGGTCCCCAGAATCATGGCTTTCCCCCCATTTTTTGCTGAAATGAGCCATAAAATGCCTCCCATAGACAAAATGGCAGCTGGAAGTAACCTCCACAGTCACTTCCGGCCCTCTAGGACCCATCGATATGTGGGTTTCAACCTTTTCGTATCTGCAGATACTGAAATTGGGTGTCAATTTGACCTCTGTAAATACGCAAATCCGTAGATATAGAATCCACGTACAACAAGGTTCTCCTCTACCAACAATGTCTTCTCTTTCTGGTCCTTTTGCCCCTCTTCTGCTTGTAGCAGAACTGAATCCCCAGCTGTGGTCTGTTTTGGAGCTTGGCCAAGGTCTACCCCAAGGATGCATAAAGCTGGTAAGGACTAGAGATGTGCAAATTGATTTGAGTTCAAATTTGAGCTTGAAACGGGCTGTTTCAAGTGTTTCAAGCTTGAAACAAAACCCCCTTAAAATAAAGGGCCTGTTTTGGACTCGAATTGAAACAGCCCCATTTCGACTCAAAACGTTTCAAATGTTTGAAGCACCATTTTGAGGCCTGTTCTTCTGGGGAGAGCTGGTCTACCAATTGGGGTTGGTGGGCAGACCACTAATCCGGGCTGCTGTGTTAAGTCAGAGGGCGGAGAGGCCTGGTCTACCCACTGCATGAAACCAGAAATGTTTTGAGTGGTTGAGATTGATTAGTTAAAACAGTGTTTCAACAAGCAGGGGTGGATTAAGCTCTTTGCCGCCCATAGGTGGCCATAGATTGATGCCCTAGCGGCAAGGGGCGGGGTGCTTAATTAAATTAATATTTTAATTAAAACTGCCATTGCACAGGAGCGCCCCCCCCCAATTATGACGGTGAGGCAGCAATAGCCAATGAAGTGGAGAGGGCGGTGATAGGCCCTACCCCAAGCCCGCCTACCTTCCAAATGAGAGTGATCGCCCTGTTTCGGGCCTTTCTGTGCACGAGCTCGAAACGAACAGCACAATCCGGTTCATGCACATCCCTAGTGAGGATATGGTGTCCAATTCTTAGAGCAAAAGGGATGTGTGGGCAGAGGTACTTAAGAGATCTGGGCCCTGGGCCCAAAGGATTTGTCCAGAACCCTCTTCTATTTTTGAAACCATTAATCACCAGGACGTTATAGCTGGCGTGTTTTGGCTCACAGTACTTGCTTTATTTTCAAAAACTTCCCACTTTCCCAATTGTTTCTTGCAGTGGCCTTGTCACTGCATGAAATTTGGGAGGTGGAGTTTACTGTGCATTTGTATCTCACCCCTCAGGCTTTACTCATGCATACTCTTTACCACTACACAGTTGTTTAAAACAGAATTTTGGGGGGAATGTAAACTGTACTTTTGGGGGAGGCTAGCCACCTCCTACTCCAAGCTTGTCACCATCACCTTCCCCACTACCTGCTCCCATGCTCAACAGATGGGCTGCCACTGGTCATGAGGGCTGCCTGCCTGGGTAGGAATTACTAAAGCACCCCCACCCCCCAGTAGCTTACTTCTCCACAACTGTCTCCCAGATGCTTTTTTCTTCATCTGAGCTCCAACACAGGAGGTGAGCTTTGCTGGGAGAAAAGCATTTGGGGGAAGTGCCTTTGGGGTGGTAAGAAATTGGTACAGGAATTGCTCAGCTCCTCTATAGAATTCCCTCTTTTGCTCTAAAAACCAGACCTTCGCTCTCTGCTTTTGCTGTGATTGGGGCAGAACCAGATGTAAAGAAATGCAGACATTATGTCTAGTTTGGTTTTCTATTGTGACTAATCTTTGCTGGACTTTGCCCCTGGGGATTTTTTGTTTTAAACCAAAGCAACAACGAGAACATACTGAAGCACTTGGCTGATACATCTGTTTGCAAAAGATGTCAACATTGCATCAGGTCCATCACATTTCCTTCTTATAATTCACTTATCTGTACTTCCTATAATCTGCATTTAAAATGTTCTGTCTTCCTACCCTCAGCAAAGATTTAATATGAATATGAAGCAGCAAGGTCCTCTAGTACCAAAACTTCATTAATTTTACAAACTACTCTCCCAAACACATTACGGAGATTACTATAAATAATTGAATCTAAACTAAGTGCGTTTGCCATGTTTTATCTTTGCTTTTTTATAGTGTTTGTTCACTTACTCAAGTGATTTGGAAGACGGAATGATTGGGAATGCATCTCCCAGTCTCCAGCATGAATTAGTGCAGTCTGTTTTTTGTTTGGACAAACTGACTGTATGCAAGTCAGCAGGTCTGTGTGATTTGCTTCACAGACTAATGCTCTGCTCGGGCTACTTATTCCAGAGTGCTCCCATGACCACTCTGAACTAAGAGGTTTAAAGAACACTGCCTAAATGGCAAAGTTTGAGTAAGATGCTAAGCTCAGAGAGTGGAACATACTCAGCAACAAGGAAGAGAGTAAATAGTAATTAGCCACAAATGATGGTGAAGAGCTGACAATTATTCAGTTGCCTAGCCACCTAATGGCACAGCGGGGAAGGAACTTGCCTAGGGAGCAAGAGGCCGTCCGTTCAAATCCCCGCTGGTATGTTTCCCAGACTATGGGAAACACCTATATCGGGCAGCAGCACTATAGGAAGGTGCTGAAAGGCATCATCCCAAACTGTGTGGGAGGAGGCAATGGTAAACCCCTCCTGTATTCTACCAAAGACAAGCACAGGGCTCTGTGGTTGCTAGGAGCTGACACCGACTCAACAGTACAATCTTTCCTTTTTAATAGCTGATACACAGAGAAGGAAAAAGAAAACACATCACAGCAGCCTGGAGAGAGAGAAAACCAGCAGTCCTGAGCACTATTACAGTGAAAAAACTCCTAGTAAGAAAAAAGTCACAGGAAGCTGCCTTACTGCTGAGTCACACCATTGGCCCATCAAGCTTGGTATGGTCTGTCTACACCAGGGCTTCACAACTTCGGCCCTCCAGCTGTTTTTGGACAACTCCCACCATCCCTAGCCATAGCAGCCAAGAGACCGGGACAGTGGGAGTTGTAGTCCAACATCTGCAGGAGAGCCCGAGTTGTGCAGCCCTGGTCTACACTGACTGGCAGTGGCTCTTCAGGCTTTCAGATGAGGGTGTTCACTAGCCCTCCTTGGAGATGCCAGGGTTTGAACCTGGGATCTTCTGCATGCCAAGCAGAGGCTCCTCCACTGACCTAAAGTTCTCCCAGAATAAGAGAACAAAGATGAATGGCATGATTCTAAGAGGCACGGTTCAGATGCTGGCAGACTTCAGATTCGGTACAAGGTCCTGCAGCCGCAGCAGGGCTGCAATCTGGCAAGATGCCCTGGGCCTGCAACAGGGAAACTGCAGTGCTACAGGGGAGGGGCTTTGCGTGCTCCAAAAGTAATGTAGGTTCCATTTGCATCGGCACAGTACTGACTAACCATGTGACCAATGTGTGTTTCCAACCCAAGTTTCAAACATCACGTGAAGGAGGGGAATGTCTCCATATTTCTGCAGACAATGTTTTGCAGACAATGTACTTGTTCACCTCTCAGTCATGTATTGGGGAGGGGCTGTAGGTCAGTGGCAGAGCGCATGTCTTGTATGCAGAAGGTGCTCTGGCATTTCCAAGTAGGGCTGTGAAACAAAAAGACCCCATCCAAGACTCTGGAGAGAGTTGTAGTCCAACATCTTCTGGGGACCCAAAGTTGGGAACCGGTGATCTATATTGATTGACACTGCCAGTCAATATAGATCACAGGTTCCCAGCCTTGGGTCCCCAGATGTTGTCAGACTACAAGGCTATTCTCATGATGGGGGAAAACTGGGCTAAAGAAGCCCAACCCATTTTTCCCCCATTGTGAAAATCAGCAAGCGGGCGAGCCTGGTGGTTCTCTGGCGGCTAGCTGGCCAAAGTAGCTCTCCCCTTAGCCCTGTCTAGCGGAGCGAGTGCTCTGCTAACCCGGGTTTTCTGATCGTGTGCCACCACGGCGCAGCTGCACGCCATGGCGGCACACAAAGAGACTCCCGCTGGGAGGCTGCAAAGAAGTCTCCTGGGCTCGGGAGTCTCTCCAACCTGCGCGGGGCATCCTGGAACTTCCAGGGGCCACATGGCCCCCGATCCCCACAGCCCCCGCCTGCTCCGTGACGGAGCCAGCAGTTGTGTGGGCGGCCGTTTGATCATCTGCGGGGAGAACGGGATAAGCCCAATCATGTGAAACACCTCTACAACTCCCATCATCTGGAGTCATGGTGGGGATCTAAAAATGCAATGTGTGACATGGCTATAAGTCTCAGTTCCTCCAAACTGCAAGCATATTCGTGTAGTTCTGCAAACACACACACACACACACACTCAGAAAGGAGGCTGAGCATACTCACTTTAGCAAGATGATGGAGACTAGATGACAGCACCCAAGAGCATATGAGCATATGTTGTCAGAAAGAAAGAAAAAATCATGTCTTGCATAGCTAAGTGCAATTTATGCAATTGCTGAATAAAATCATTTTGGACAATGGCATTCATTTCCCCTAGAATGCATTCCGTAAGTAAGATATGTACTTTGTGCCTATGGTCATATCAGCCTAAGCCAGCTGATCCCATCCAAGGTGCATTTTCTTTGTAACATAAAAGCATGATGTCTTCGCTAAATTTTATTGTTGCTGGCTTTATATATGTGATTTGTTCAACAGATCACACGTTGAACAACACCCTAACTTGTGAGTAGGATTAATCCAGGTATGACTTTTGATGGAGACTGTTGTGCATTGTGAACTAGCCCAGAATCATGAAGACCCACGTACGTTCCTACCTGGAACTTTTGCAGCATTGTAAGAGCTACCAAAGTAAGTTCATTCCCCTAATCTGCTGTCGTTCTCTGCATAATCTGTATGGTTTAAATATGATTTTCCAGGAATATGAGATAAAGCCATGAAATCTGACATTTTCACTGTGACAAAGGCATGAAATGTGAGAGCTTTGATCATGAATGGCATGGGGCGCTGTGCACACAATACGGCATCTAGCCAGAATGCTAAAAAGCTTGTTGTAGTGGCACAGATCTCCTACCTGCCCATTGCATTAGTGTTTCATTAGGTTACTTTATCATTCTTCAATATGCCCATATGACAGAATAATGCAATTTTTATATATTAGACTATGTATTATTTTCCTAATAAGCTATATAATGAAGCTGCACTCTGGCTGTTAACCCACACCACCCCCAGACTAGGTGGTTCATTACAGAAAACCTGTTTTCTACAGGAGAGACTACCGTGCAGTGTTCAAAAGCCAGCCTTTCCCCCTGCAGATACAGTCAGATATAAGTAACAGAGCCAACCCAAAATGGCAGTATTTTGGAAGGTCCTGAATGCTAATACCTTGCTTGAAATGGCTGCCTCCCACAGTATTATAAAAATAGCGCATCAAACAGTCATTTTCTTCCTACGGCAAAGTAATACTTTTCCCATAGAAAGTTCTGTGTGGAAATATGTTATCAGAAAGACCCAAAGAAGCATGTGTTTGGCCTTAGAAACTGTTTGCAACAAGTTTGTACTGGTACTTCAACCATCCAGATGATTTTAAAACTGCATCTTTCTCTTAGTGGGGACACTGCAAGAGGTCTAGCTGGCCCTTATATGGCCAGATCCCGTCTCAATATAAGGTTTGGGAGTGGGCAGCCGTGTTTCAGTAGGGTAAGCTTGTCTTGAAAAAAAATCATTTCTTTGCTTTTTCCATTCCTTTTTAATAATACAAAGGGTAGATGTGCATTCCGGATCTGGAGGGGCACACAAGTATACATTAAAAGAAAAGTAAAACAAGCCCATTCTTTGGAAATAGTGGGTGACTACTGCAGTGGTAGCAGGGTAGCCTTGCAACTATTTTTGGGGCCCAACTACAAAAAGGCAGCCAAATGCTCCCACTGTTCAATTTTCTATGAAAGTAATACACATTACTGTAAACATGGTCGCAAAACTGTGCAGGACGGGGAGGTGTGTGCCCACAGGTGATACTCCTGCAATCATGTTTCACGTAGAAGTCAGGGCCAAAATTGGTGAGATGCTAGATGGATTTATGAATTCATGCCAATACATCTGATGCTTGATCAGTGCTCACATTTTAAAAGTAGAAAGTAGCCATGGAGGAGGAGGAAGTTCGATTGGGGACCTCCCCCCACCCCAACTCCATTTTTTCAATCTCAGTTGTCCCTGAAGCTGCTACTTGCCACATAGTAGTTCACACGATCGATATTAGGGCAGGAAGAGCCTCCCTCCCTAATTCTGGAGCCCTGTGCTCTCCCAGTTTTCAATTGTGTGCACAAACCACACCACACAGGACAGACTAAAGAGGATTTGGGGGTCCCAGGGGGTGTGGAGGCCCTGGACTTCAGCCCCGAAGTCCAGGGGTAAGAGCACCTCTGGAGGGGTTTACCATTGCCATCTCCTGCACAGTATGAGATGATGCCTTTCAGCATCTTCCTATATTGCTGCTGCCCGATATAGGTGTCTGGGAAACATACCAGCGGGGATTCAAACCGGCAACCTCTTGCTCCCTAGGCAAATTACTTCCCCACTGTGCCATTAGGTGTCAACCTTCTTTTTAACTGACACACCATTAGGATAGGAGGCTTCTCCTACCCCAATGTCAACCATGTAAACTGCTCTATAGGTACTTGCATGGTGCTTGTGAATTTGGTGCAGGAAAAACAGCTTGTGAATTTGGTGCAGGACAAATAGCAGCTGGGGGAAGAGTTAGAATGGGGAAATGGCTTGAGGAAGAGGGTGCATCTCCTTCTCTAGGGCCACTCACTAGATCTGGTTCTACATTGTTTGGAAAGGGCTTAGATCCATGCTGGACCATTTTCACAATCCAACAGCTTCCATTTGAGATTCAGCAGAATTCATCTCCAATCGGGGAAGAAAAACTGTGAACCTGCCTAGAATGACTAACACTAGGGACAAGGATTTTATAAGCTATGTATGGGGTTCGTGGTGTCTTTTTAATAATCTGAGTGATTCCATGGCCTGAATTGGGCTTCTAATGAGAACCTAATCACAGTTTCTAGCTTAGAAAGAAGTTTGTTGCTGCTCTTGCTGAGTTTCCTTGGTTTAATACACCTTAAGATTTAACGAACTTGAACTTGATTTGTTCTTTTAAGACAAACTGTTTGGTCTGGAGCTATAAAGTGTACAAAACAGAAGAGGTTGCCTTGCAGTGCGTCAGACCGCAGAGTCCAACTATGTCATTACTGTTGACTCCAGGTTTGTACAGACATACTGTACATACAAACCACAACTTGCTGTGCCTGGCTTCCTACTACCTTTGCAACAAATATTGGCCAGTGAATTGAACCATGATTCAGTAATTTTCTTGCTATTGCTCCCTACTTCAGGTGGGCTTTCTACCTGTCCCGCCGCTTTTAAATTAAAGCATCATACATACATACATCCATTCAATTAAATGTACATTTGTTATTGTCACCCCTTATCTTTTGAAAGCAGAATCAATTTTTAAAAGATTGGAAAGCTCCTTTGGGGCAGAGGAAGAAAGCTGAATAGCGACCTGACCTGTCCAAAAACAATCAATACGGTGCTCAGCAGCTTCTGCTGCAAAAAGGAGGGGTGTGTTCCTTCAGAGTTAGATCCAGGGGAGAAGGTCATATGTCTGACCAAGCATGGTGGGTGTGCTTCCATAGCAGACTCACACTAAAACTGTGTATGTTTGGCAGTCGAGACATTTTGTGCCTTAGGCCAGCATTGTTCATTGTAAGAACCAGGGGCCAGTGGCCGCCCCCATCAATCCTAAGTGTGGCACTTAACTATTTATTGGGCCTGTGTGAAGTTTTGGCCAATACTCTGCAGAGTCCCGCTGGCACCATGTAGAAATGACCATTCTCACTGTGTAGTGCTATGCTGTGCTTTGCCCAGCACTGGAGGGAGGGCTGCTTAAAGGGAAACGGAGCCCCTGCAACATCTTGGGAGGCATGCACAGCGTGCTGGGAAATGTAGCCTTTCCCAATGCTTTCCTCCTAGAGCTCCACCTCTCTCAAAGGGCCCTCCCAGCACTGAGAAAAGCACGGTACTGTGCAAAGGGCAGCAAAGTGGGGAAATTGCTCTCATACTGAAGATTTTTTTTGCTGAAGTGGCCCCTGCTTGAAAAATAGTGACGATCACTGCCCAAGGCAGTTTGAAAATTATGCCCCCAATGAAACAGTATGAGACGATGCCTTTCAGCATCTTCCTATATCGCTGCTGCCCAATCTTACTTCTCAAAACTAGTTCCTGCATCGATTCCCGACTTCTACCCAAGGTTCTCTGCCCAATGTGTCACTGATATTTGAAGTCGGGTGAAGGATCTCAGCTGAAAGTCAAGTGAAAGTCTGGAACCAGAACAGGAACTGGAGATTGGCAGGTTCAGACAACATGCCCATTGAGACTGAGTGCTCCCTGGGAACCTCCTCTTCCTGTTTTGTTTTAGGCAGTTGTGTGATCCAGCCCTGTAGGTAACAGGATCCTGCTCCCCCTTCCTGCCATGAAGAACATATTTACAGCTTTCCTGAGAAGCAGTCAGATCCTGTGTACATTTCAGGCTGTAGGATTAGTGAATTATTGTTGAGAGGAGGGTGGGATTCTTGTTTCGCATTGTAGCTATGCCCGCCTGCTTTTTGTAATTGTTTGGGCAACCCCTCCCTCCCCCAGACTGCAAATAGTCAAATATCCACGTGGTACTATCCACTTAAAGGCTTTGGGCTTTCACCTTAACACCTGTGACCTGAATCATCACAAAAGATATGCTACAGAGCGAGGCATTTTCTCATATTAAAAATATGTTTAAAACATAACACTTAATAGCTGAAACTGTCATGTGTTGCACCCTTCTGCATGGCAGCGGCTTCACTTGCCTATCCCTCATCCCAGCTCTGTTGTTTGGACACATCTCTGAGTCGTAGCAACTCCCAGGTGTCCAGCAAGGGTCTTTCCCAGTAATGTAACCTAAGACCCTTTAACTGGAGATGTCAAGGACTGGGATCCTATACATCCAAAAAACGTGTATTACCACTAAAATAAGGTAATTCGGATTCAGACAATGTCCTGTGAGTCTATTTGTTCAAGGTTTCTCTCTCTCTCTGTGTGTGTTTTAAATTAATGTAATGAGGAAATGGAGAGGAGTTTTAACATGATCTAATCTAAAACACAATATGCTATAAAGCACAATATGCTATATAACAAATGTTGAAGGCTCACAATTCTGCCTGAGGATTACAACTTTGCTTCTAGCTAGGCACCTGCAACACTTGGCACTTAAAAGAAAATGTTGATAACGTTTTTGTTTTTAAGGGATGCATTTGGCTAAGTAATATTTAAAAAACGGCCAGCATTTGAAAGTAGGTGCTTAACACCTCTCCAGTTGAAGAGCCACTTAATGTCAGCATCTAAACACTAGTAGCTAACTTTACACAGTCAAATGTCAATGCTTTTGGCCTTAAGCATTTGAAACAGTTTTGGCACTGGAGAAATTCTTCAAGTTGTCTCAAAGGACAGCAAAGAAAACTTACCTAAGTTTCCCGAGGGGGCTTGCAACCCCAAAGGATAAACGGGGAAACAATCCCTGTAGCAAAGCAATTTCAAAGCAGACAGAAGTAATCCAAAGGGACCAGCACAATATTTACTTGTGCCAAAGAAATGAAGGGAAGAAGCTCTCTCTGCTGTAAGAAACTACTGAGAGTGCACTGCTGGCCCAGATGAAGGCTATCTTTCTGATAGTATGATAGTATGATGTCACAGCAACATCTCAGGGCTTCAATACCCACTGCAATCTTTTCACAGAAACACCAACACCATTGCTACACCCACTTATAAATGTTAAACAGACCCTTACTAACACGGAAAAGAGTCACTCTTTAAGGCAGTGGCTCTCATATAGGAGAGGAGCAAGCATAAATTGTCCCCTTTGCTAAGCAGGGATTGCCTTGGAAGACTACAGGTGAGTGCTGTCTTCTGTAAGGTATTCTCCTTAGGCAATGGGGCTATAGCTCAGTGGTAGAGCATCTGTTTGCATGCAGAAGGTTCCATGTTCAGTCCCTGGAGCTAGGAAAGACTCCTGCCCAGAACCTTGGAGAGCTGCTGCCAGTCAATGCAGACCAGGGGTTCCTAATCTGTGGTACTCCAGATGTTGCTGAACTACAACTCCCATCATCCCTAGCCACAATGAATTATAGTTGGGGATGATGGGAATTGCAGTTCAGCAAGAGTTTTCCTTTCAGACTGTTAGTCTTTTGAGAACTGTATTGAGAACTTTTTGTTGTTGGAAAAAAATGGCGTGCAAATAAAACCAAATGAGTTTTAAACTTATTTAACTGTCATGGAGCCACTCAAGGTACCCTAGGAATTGTAATTTTGTAAGGGCACTGAGAGTTATCAAAAAGCATTGTTGAGGTGTCCCTAAGAAGCGTAATCTCAAGATTCCTTATTGGAAGCAGATACACTTGCCAGTAGTGGATACGTGCCTGAAGAAAAAACTATGTTATTCCCTCCATGCATGTTTACGGAAAGGGGCAACTTATGCCAATGAATGGGTGGCTAGTCAGTACTTGGCTGAGTTATTGCAAATAGCAGAGAAGATGGTACGCCTGGGTCTGGGCTGTATCACTTCAGACTCTAGAGTAAGTAAGTAAATTAAGTAACTAAGTAAATGATGCAAGTAGGAAAAAATGATGCAAATAGAAAGAAAAAATGATGTCAGTAGAAAGACGAACTTAAGTCTTCTTTCAGTTTGGATTTCTGAAATTGATAAACACTATTGAACACACATACAATTGGCTCCTGGTGCCATTTTCTATGCCTTCTGTTCCTTGCTATGCATTTTTTGCATCAGTGGTTGACATCCTGACTGATGTGCTTGTGAAGCAAACAAAATTGCTCTAGTGAAAGAAGGTTGTGTAACTGCATTAAATCAGAGGGATTTTTGGAACTTTACTCTTGTGGAAAAGTTCCCCACAAAACACAAGTGGCATGCCACAGGTTGCACACCTTCGTACTCAAACATTTTTGGACAAGCACACATGCATCTGGAATGCACATTCTAGACTTAGTGCAATTATCCAGTGCATCCTTGCACTGCATGATGAACTTTCACATGCACAGCATTACTTGGGATCTTGGCTTATGTATGTAATAAGCATGAGCTATCATGTGCAGTGAAACACTAGGAGGTGTCCCCCCACCCCCCAAACTATGTAATGGTAACACTAGTCTGGTACTGAGAATGTGCAGTGAGGCTCCTGTACATGACTGAGACAACACGAAATCTAGAAGATAGGCATTAATTTACTCAGCAGTGTATCTTTGTTTTGCAAGGAAAACAAGATGAGCATGAGCAGGCTGGAGAGGACTTTAACTGAGGACATTTAACTGTACAATAAAAGGATTGTTTGTTGCAACTGTGCATACGATTGCGTGCTAAAAAGCATTGCCTATGTTTCGATGAACACAATAGCTCAGCCACATTCCTTACATGAATGGAAAAAAATCATGGCAAAGAACAAAAGGAATGGAAAAAATGCTGCAAGAGCAAATGTTGCATGTGCCAATTGTGAAACTAATTCTAGAAATTATTTAAGAACAATTGGAAGACAGGCAGAGCAGAATACTGGGCAAAACCAACCCCATCTAGTTTAGTTCTGAAGGACTACCATACACCCAGTGGCGGCTGGTGGGGGTGCTGCCGGGGTGGGTGGCGGGAGGCACCTTTAAGTGTAAATTAGTAGATGCTCACCTCCCGTACTGCCACACCTGAAAGCCCTTCCCAGCAGTGGCGCACTGCCTAGCCTCCGCTGCGGTGGAAGATCGGCTCCGCCACTCAGCTGGCCTCCGCACATGCATGGAGGGCATTTGCTGGCCACAGAGATGGCTTCTGCCAGCTGAGTGGCAAAGCTGATCCTCTGCTGCAGCGGGTGCTGGGCAGTGCACTGCTGCTGGGAAGACCTTTCAGGTGCGGCAGTAGGGGAGGCAAGTTTCTACTAATTTACACTTAAAAGTGCCTCCCATCCCCCCACCCCCGGGGGCACCTGCATCAGCCGCCACTGTATACACCGGACATGCCGTGGAAAGAAATTACAAACTCATTATTTTTAGCGAGCAGAGATTATGGAGAGCCACGAGGAAGGCAAAAGCAAAGCAAAGGCATCTGGGTGAAGACATACTATCTTTCACGTTCATGAGTACAAACATAACAGATGTTCTGAATAGTGAGGGATACTGGCAACTTCTGTGATTGTCAGCAAGTAGAAAAAGTCTCCCTGTGATAATGGAAACTGGGTAATGTGGTTAGTCAACAGCTGTGATCTCCCACTTATCCCGTTATCGCCCCATGTGGCCCCTTTACATGCAGAAAGGATTAGGCATTGGATCTGTGTATGGAAAGTGAGCAAGGACCAGCTGATAAGTAAGGGCAGCAAGGAGGAAACAGCCCTTGTTATTCTCCCTCCTCTTTGCTCCCTCGTGCTGCTTAGTGATGACATGTGAGCTTCTCCCCTGAGCACAATATAGACTATGTGTGGGGTTTTCTTCTGCCAAAAGACAAAAATATAGCCAAAGGTAAATGCTGGGTTTTTGTCACATCAAAACAGGACCATTTCAGTCCGGAACCTCACAGCATTGTTTTGGGAACAAGATAGCTCTATTTCTTGGAAAGGCAGGATACTAAATAAGAACACACTCATGTTCCAAACAAATATGAATGTTTTTGGAACATGGTGTTTTGATTACATCATTCATTCTCTCTTCTTGACCTTAAATGCCAAACTACCATGTTCCTGATTGTTCAAATCAATGCAGCTTAGATGGCCCTCTAAATGGGCTGCCTTCTCTTATTTTGTCTACTGGCCTGCAGTGGTTAATCCCACACTCTCTGCTGGGGTACTCGTTGTCCCACTCGGTATTTCCCGGGGGGTTTGATGCACCAGGTGATCGCGGTCCAACACTGTTCTGAAACTCGGGTGAAATATGTGAAAAGTCCTAAATGAGGAAGACAAAAAAAGAAAGAAAAGGAGTCACACACATGGATCTGGACAGAACAATTGGACATTACGTGCAGCCTATTATAAAAAAACTTAGCCCAAACACAGGAAAGGAAAGTCCCAGCTGAGCAAAGTTCTTAAACATACAGATAGTGATAAGCACTTGGGCCAATGAGATCTGAATATGTGCTCAAGAATTTTGTTTAATCAGGGCCAAAGTGGAGATCTCTCCAATAGTCTGTTGACTCTGTAAAGTAATCAGCTGCTTTCTTACTTGTTTTACAAAGTGATGTTTTGGGAGAACTCTATTCCATGTTTAGTGGCCATATCATACACACTGATAAAAGCCTTTGAGTGTGTCTAAGCATTTTTGTTATTGCAATCATAACCACTTTTCCCACAAGAGGTGCATCTTTCACTGCTGTAATGTATTAAAGTTGCCAAACGTAAAGTGACATGGTAAGGAAAATCTTTACAAGCATTGTTTCTTTATCAGATGTCACTTTTTGACAGCTTAAAAGGACCTGAGAGAGAGTCCCATGTAAGACGCTGTTGCAGATGCTGGTATGTCTGTGTGCAACCTAATCATAATCAAAAGTATTAACCAGGGAAATGTGAGATCTGAGCAGTCACAAGGAATTCAAACAACAAGCTATACTAATCAGTCACCATAATTTGGGCCAATAATGTAAAATACTCAATAGACTTGTTCACATGACCACCAGCAGTGTAGGAGCAGCATACTTGGGAAGGAAAGCCAGGCATGCTCTAGATTTTCAGTTGTGTGCTTACAAACATTGGCAGCTGGGTAGGACAATTTTTCCTCCTACCTCGGTAAAAAGCTGGGGATGGAATCTGGAGAGGGTGTGCTCATCCTACCCAGCAGCTGCCGGGGAAATGAGGATCATTCTCCCTGCTTCCTACTTTCATGCCTGCAAGCACACAGTCAAACGCTGGGAGTGTGCTCAGCTTTCCTACTCTAGTGGCAGTTGTGTGAACAAACCTAATGTCTACATTTCCTGTTCTAAGATGATTAACTCCAGAACAGTCCCACTGACTCCAATTACTATTAGTTCAACATCACCACGATTATCCAGGAGTATATGGGTTTGAGGATTTTGACCTACATTAGCATACGGTAATTTACAATAATAATAAACCATGACGACAGTTCACATTAGTGGGTGTAGACCAGTTTTCACATTTAGTCTCAAAATGGATGCTAGCAGCACTTAATACATAAATGCTATTGATACTTTAAAATACAGAGAACTCTGGAGTGAGATTTAGTAGGCAAAGGGATATCTGCAATAAAGACATTTCCATCCCCCCACTGATGTCACTCAGAGTACATCTACAGCACAGGTCAAAAAAGGAAGGATACACACCCATGGAAATTCAATTTCCATAGTCCAGACACACAGAAATTTCAGCCCATTGGTCCCTGGTTATGCCTATTTATAGCACATATGGGCCACTGCAAGATCAGTAGAGGCTGACTTCTATATTCCAGTGTAGAGCAGCTCTGGGACATATATACTTGCTTTCCCTCACAGTACTTCTAAAGTGCTGAGCACAAACTATGGACAACTATCTTTCAGATATATCTTTACACTCTGAGTGATAAATCCAGGGGATCTGCATTGATTAACAAGCATCATTGCTACACCTCACTAAAAGCATTTGAAAATGAACAGACATAACTTTGGTATGCTTTCACAAATAAGACCTTTTGACAGGTGTGCTCTTCATTAGTTAGACCAACAGTGCTACTACCCCGTGAATAACAGAACTAACAGGCAATGGAGCACTGTAAATTGTGACTTAATGCCACTGCTCCTGAGTTGCTTGAGTATATTGGTCTTTTCAAGAGCAGAGAACGGGAACCTTCCAGGAAAGGTGATGCATTTCATTAGAGGACTCAAACGACTGTGATATAGAAAATAATGGTTGTTGAGAAGGGCTTTCTGTGCCATTTGAACAAGCAGGGTATAAAGTGTAGCAACCCTGCTTCAGAAATGTCATCAGGGCCCAAGCGACTCACCTGCTGGCCTGGTGGTGAAGAGTTCATTGGGGGCTGTACCTGTAGTGCCATGGAAGGAGACAAGATGGGCTGCTGGGGGACCTGCTGCATGCTGAGGGACTGGTTGAGGATGGAGCTCTGTGGGTGGTGCAAAGAGAGCTGCTGATGGAGAGGGGGGCTGATCTGGAAAGAAGGAGGTGGAGAGGCACTGATGCTGGGCAACATGGGCTTGGAATTGAGGGTCCTGGAGAGGCTGGGGTGAGGGTGTCCACGGTAGCTCTGCAGATCTGATGGGGACAGGAAGGAGCCCAAGCCGGGATAAGGTGATGAGGCCTGCGGTGGCATTGTATACAAGGGCTGTTTTGGTGGGATCATTTTTGTTGGTTGATTGGTTTGGGCACTTTTTGTCTCCCCCTGGTCAGCTGAGCTCTGTGGAGAGGCAGAGAGAGAGAGAGAGAGAGAGAGAGAGAGAGAGAGAGAGAGAGAGAGAGCGAGCAGATTGCAAGTGAGTCATTGAAATGAAGCAAACGTAACTGGAACATTTGGATTACTGAAAGAGATTGTTCACCTCCCCCTTTAAGGCTTTGTCTCTGCTTGTGGATGTTGCAAAGAAAAGCAATCTAAAAACAAGTTGTAAAAACACATTTAATATGTTTTCCCAATGTTTGAATCTCATAATGAGATGAAAAAATTCAATTGAAACCAATGTGGTATGGAGAATTCTTCCTCAGCTGCCTTCACTTTTGTTTACTTATGATCCAGGGCTACTGAAGCAGGCAGACAGCTGAATGAGTATGAATACCTCATGTTCAAAACATGTTACAGTACTACTAAGGCATCCAGTGATATCTGCTTCTCTCTCTTTCATCCATCCACCCCTGCTTCAACATTTGGGACCTTTTGGTTGAGAAAAAAAGATGACTAAGGAAGACATGATATTGCTTTATAAAACTACGCATGGTTTGGAGAATGTGGATAGAGTGAATTTCCCCCCCTTTCTCACAACACCACAATCAGGGGTCATCCCATGAAACTCACTGCCTGGAAATTTAGGACTGACAAAAGTACTTTTTCATGCAGCACATAATTAATTTATGGAATTCTCTGCCATGGGATGTGCTAATGGCTACCAGCTTAGATGGCTTTAAGCTGGGCTTAGACAAATTCATGGAGAACAGGTCTATCAACAGCTGTATCTGTGTCTTGGCAGATACAGACTACTTCCAGGCTCAGGCAGGATGCCTCTAAAAACCAGTTGCAGAGGAGCAACAGCAGGAGAGGAGGCATGTCTTCATTTCTTGCCTGTGGGCTTCCCAGAGGCATCTGGTGGGCCACTGTGGGAAACAGGTTGTTGGACTAGATAGGCCTTGGGCCTGATCTAGCAAGGCTCTTCTTATGTTCTTAACTCTGCTTGAGATTCCACAATACTAGTGCCAAGTATATATTTATACGACATTGAGCAGCATCCAGATGAACTTACACCCTAGTCCTACTGAAATCAAGTAGTTCAATAGAATAACTCCTGAGTAGCATTATGGAGAAACTTAGTCTGGATGCTGTGCACTGCAAACTGTAAGCTCAGTGGACATGTTTTCCATAAAAACCTGCATAAGCAATGTAGGAGGATACCTGAGGCCTGCCTTTTGTTTGGCTAAAGAGTCCTACTGTGAAATGCTTAATGTGGAGGATGTAGATAAAACATACATTGGAAAAAGGACCTTGCTTACAGCAGTCCAGATAAGAAAGAGATCAAGTTTCAAAAGTTCCTTGCTTTCCATTCACTTTTCAGAGATCTAGCTTGGCTGTCCTTCGGATGTTTTCCAGCTGCAGATGCTGTAGCACACAAGTCTAAGTTCCCCTGAAGGCCATTTCATCCTACACTCTAATCCTACAGTTGCACTGCCATAGGCTACATTTGGGAATAGCTGCATTTCCCATAGTAACAGGTTGTGATGCAATTGAGCCATTTTGGAAGGGCGGTATATAAATCAAATAAAAAAATAAAAAATAATTAAAAAAAAATAAAGGAAGGCTTACAATTATAGGGGTCAATCAAAGAAGCAAAGTGAAAAAAGGATGCATCTATTCTATACAAGGAACATCCAGCATTTCCCCCATGTTTCACTCAGGGAACTGTGGAATCTAGAACTTCCCACTCATAACATTATAACAAGTCTTAACAGCAGCAATGGAACTGTGGTTTATAAAATGTAGTACTTTCTTAAATGTTTATTATGACTTTATTTATTCTGCTCTTTCAGCTTGTAGGGTGCGTTAAATTATTACCTTGCTCATCTTCACAATGTGATGTAGATCATCATCATCATCTTGCATTTGCAAACATGGACTGAGATGGAGTGACAGCTTCACATGGCCACATGGCCCATGACAGACTAAAGGTTGTAATCCAGGTCAAAACCCATACACTTTATGCTGACCCAAAACTGCTCAAATGTTGAAAAATATGGGATGGGGGAAGGATGGGGAATGGTAATGGATCTGGAAAAGTTGGACCAAAAAATTGGTGGCTAGCATTCTGCACAACCTAATCTTGGCATTAGGAAGCCACCAGTTTCTGTGCACATTAAAAAGCAAGCTTGGGGCTGTTGTGGGGGGCTGCTGCAAATCTCCTTAAAACAGTGTGTGAGCCCTTACTTTGCCCTACACACATTGTTTTATGGAAATTCATAACAGCCCACCTGTGTAACAGCCCTGGGGCTGCCTTTTATGGGTGCAGCAGTTGTGGTGCCTTCTGAATGCTGAGGTTAGGTTGAGCAGGATATTAGCCAATGGTTCCTAGTTCTGGTGGCCTTCGTGTCTAAGCAATGGAGGCGCTAAGGCCCAAATTAAGGGAGAGTTTGGATAGAACACTGTGTATGCTATCTAGCATGCCACCTGCTACATTTTGTGGATTGCTTCAAACGCAGGGTTTTTCTAACAAAAAATTACTTATTTATCTATCTAAGGCAACAGAAGATTTGAAGGGATTTGCTAGCAAGGATTCCCCCCCCCTTGCCTCTAAATGTCCTCATTTCAGGTTTATTTAAATATGAAAGTCACCTTTTAAAACTCTTTTTTAAAAAAGCCCACAACAGTTATTATTACTGCTTTACTGAATGCGGCAAGATACTGCGCCAATGAATTATATGCAGCATGAACAGAATACCAATATCAAAATATCCAACCTTAAATACATTCAGTGCAGTTATGAATCTTTTTAAACACTTAAACCAATGAAAGGGACCCAGATTATTTCCTTTTTGACCTTTTCGCCACAGCTCTTAACCTTCAAGTATGGCTCAGTTAACTCCCCAGGCAAGGTTCCTTGGCACTCACTCCACAGCATGAAGTGTATGTTTACCTCAATTTTAATTATACTGAAATTAAAATTATGTAGGTTTTTTTTTCAAAGTAGATGTAATTCACGCAATATTAACTTAAAAACTGCAGTCTTTGCCTGGCCATTTGCACAGCTGACTCTAGTCAGTTTTTGAGCACTGCTTGCTACAAAGGGGCCAGTTCCAGTCAAAGGAAGTTTATGATTCAGTCCTCTCCCTTCACTGCACAGCTTCAGTAGTGGCAACCTCCAGCCTAAAGCGTCCCTACCTGATGGCTCTCCAGGGAGCATGTCCAAATGGCCCTATAGCAGGTTGCCTGCCAGTTGTGGTCAAATAATCAAGGCCTGCTCCTTATGCCCTCATCATGAGCTGTTAGAACTGCAGCAGCTAGAAGCAGGGCCTTTACCACAGTGGCCCCTGGGCTCTGGAACGCCTTGGCTTTAAAGAGGAGCCCATTTCTGGCTGCTTTCTGTTAAGAACTGTAAGACTTTTAAAATTTTGTCAGACATTGACTTGATTTAATAATTTTCAGGCTAGTTTTATATGGTTTTGTTTTATGACTTTATATTACTGTATTGCTTTTAAATATTGCAAGCATAGGAGGGCATTGGGCCTCAGCCTCTACTGGTCTTTCCACACTCTACATGGCTGACAGGGAACAGCACCAGGTCAAGGGTGGGTGTCTGTGGATATGTATATGAAGTTGGTATGGCTGGTTTCCAGAAATGAGTAGGGATGTGTCAAATCTGAATGGCCGGCACGATCTGCCTTCTTGAGAAAGGGACGCAACTGGCGCACTAGCAGAAGCCGTGCAAAGGCACCCCTGGCCACCGTCTCCACCTGAGCTTCCAAAAGCAGAGCCGGGTTATGGAAGTGGTGGCGTGTGGGAGGAGCAGGTATGAACCTGCTCTCCTTGTTAAAGAGACTGTGGAAGCCCACATTTTTAAAGGAATTGTGCTGGCAATTTGGGTGTTAAATCGTGTTTCGGCACATCCCTTGCATGAGCATGGTAGTGTCTCTGCCTGCCTACCTGACTTCCTTTGGTTTGTTTGCTATGCTCCCGGCTGAGCACTGAAGTGCCTCATGCCTCCTTTCAGATGAAACTAATCAGTTAGCGATCATATATTTGTTAGTTATAATGCAATGACAGTAACTATTTGAGGATGGACATAATTTCAAAACTCAGCAGAAATGTCTGTGAATTTCCAATATCAGTAGGATTTTAAAGGGTCCTTTAAAAAAACATCATTATTATCTCCCCATGTCTAGAGGACCATATTTTCTATTTTCACCAGCATCCATTCAGCCATACCATTAAAGATACTGCTCCATCTGATGTTTTCTCTCAACTTTCTACAATGCATCTCTGTGACTAGGGATATTGACAAATAATTATTGGAACTTAAGAAGGGGTGAACTTTGAGCCCTTCTCTGAGCTTCTCACACCACCCCTTGCCAGCCTCCCCATCAGCTGCCCATACTTTACTTGTGAGCCCTGGTGGCATCAGGAGAGAAGGAAAATCAGCAGCGCTGCTAGTAGTGGTGGGGAGAAGAGCTGGGAAGCTCCCCCCTCCCCACTGCATGGGTCCCTTGAGACTTTTCACCTCCTCCTCTTTTTTTGTTGTTGCTCTGAAGAACAGCATGTAAGAATGACAACTGGAAGAGGAGAAAGAAAAAGGTCTCATGGGCTCTATTTTGCAATGCCACTGCAATGCTTGGCGTGTTGGGGGCTTCGCTCCTCTCACCGCAAGCACTGCTGCTGATTTTCCCACTGTCCCTGAGACTATAAGGAAAGGGCGGGGTGGGGTGATGGGGTGATTGGTGGGAGGAGGTGAACTGACTGAGCTGCCTGGATTGGCTTGACATATCATCTGAGTTCTTCTGGATTTTGGGGTGAAGGAGCTGGATCATTTTGAGGCAAATTTGAGGCAAACTCTAGGGAGTTTTGCTCATATATATCTGTGACATCAGCCTGCAATACTATTTTGAGTACTGCACAGAATGATACTATGAGGGCGGGCTGGTGGGCCGGGGGAAAGGCTTGGAAAACTTTCCTTCCCCCTAGGCAATCGAATTATCTGGATGAGAGTGTAAATCACGTTTCCAGATGAGCAGCACTGCATGCTTGCAGCGCAGAAGTGTTGGGGTCAGGATGACACGTCCTGGCCCCTGGAAATCCCACAATGATCCCCTCAGCGACGGGCGGGCACCTGTCAGTATCAGCACTGGTGGAAACAGGGGCGTAGCAAGGTTGGAGTGGGCCCAGAGACAAGATTTTAAAATGGGGGCCCCCCACTCAAAGTCCAGGGCCTCCGCACACCCCAGGCCCCCACGGATTTAAGTCTGATATTCCAAAATAAGTATGCTGCCTGGAAATACATTTCACTGAATACACACACGCACACGTCACAATATATAGTGATATACATTGAGTACTATACATTTGTTTTACTTTTAATGCCTAGAACACACTAGAAAGATGAATGATTAAAATGGGCCCCTCGCTGCAGATTAGCCAAGGCGACTTTCAACCATGCAGGGTGAGCCTATGTTTGTTTTCTCAGAATTCTGAACAAATTCAGTCAAGTTTGATTCCAGGAGGTTTTTCACAGGAGGCTTTTAAAGCCCTTTAAGACACATCTCCTCTGGAATAGAGGTGCTGCATTCACATGCTGGCCAGATTTACCCTGAAGTCCCTGCAAGTTATTGGGGAGCAGTTCACACACAAGAAAAATAAAATAAAATAAAAGCAGAAGACATGCTTCACAGTTCTCACTCAGACCTTCTGGGTTGCAAAACAACTTGAACATAAGTGCATTTATAAATGAATGAATAAAATAAATATAATACTGTTTCTTCCAGAAGTTTTTGTAATTTTCTGCCATGAAACAAGCCACTTATAGGGCTTTTTAGATAGTTTTTTTTAAGCCAGCAAATTTTCCAAGCTGTTTTAAAATAAATATTCAGAGACTTCTCAGTCCCTCCCTCCCCCCCATATCAAAGCCCTATGGCAAGCAGATCCCTATATATCCGGGTGGGGTGGGTGGGGAAGGTAACCACAAAAAGGAGTTCACACTCTACCTGGCAGCAGGGGGTCTTCTGCTGCAGAGAACAGTGGAGGCCTCTCTGGCTGCCTCCTCCTTCCTGGCTGGCTTGGGCCCTACTGGAGTTCAGGCTTCACAGAGGCCTACACCAGACCTCCGTGGAAGCCCCGCCCACCCGCCGATCAGCTGAGAGGCGGGAGAAAAGTTGCTCTTTGCAGCGTGTCTGCTGCTCGATTGCCGGCCAGGAGAACAAGCTGGAGAGACGGCGAACAGGGCAAGTGGCTGAGGGGCCTTGGGGCTGGGCAGGGGGCAATGGGGAGTCACGTGAGGTGCCTCTGGGGGGCCCCTCCAGGCAGTGGGGCCCCCAGACAACTGTCTCCCCTTGCCCTATCGTTGTTACGCGCCTGGGTGGAAAGCAGATATCCAAGGAAATGCAGTTGAGGGAGTGCTTGCTCCTTTAACCTCATTTAAGAGGTGGGCTCCCTAGGTGGGTTTGCCACCAAGAGCTGGTCAGTTCCCATGGGCAGCCAAACCCTGCTTAGCTGCCATAGCCTGGTCTTGGTTGCTCATGAGAACAGCTTCAGGTGCCTGCCATTACTATGTACAAGAAAGAGTGAGCAACTGTATTACTATTCACCCCTTAATGATTAACAAGCGGCCAATGGACTACATTGTGTAGCTCACTGCAACAGCTGCCTATTAGATTAATTCAGAAATGGACAAACATGTACAATGTAAAGCTGCTCATTTTAACTTTTAAAGATTTTTTAATGCCAGTCCACTGTCATGGCTCAGACTTCTGACTCAGAAGAATCAGAGCAGGAATGGGAGGATTCGCCTGCTAGTGAGGGCTCAGAGGCACAGCAACTGAGCTGAGGATTCGCAACAGCTGCCAGACATGATTTCTGATGGGGAGGAGCTTGGGATTTCACCTGTCTTGAGAAGACGGCTCAAGAGGGAGGCTCAGTGCAGGTAACGCAGGCGCAGGAGATCACTAGAGAGGAAGCCGAAGTGCTGACTCAGGGAAGCCTGATTGTCTGCTGGTTCTCTTGAGCCATAGATATTTGGTAGTCTCTCAATTGCTCAGGTGCTGTTTGCAATGTTCGCTGGCTGCAGACAGTGTGCCACTGAATTCCCAAACTTTGTCCGGGTTCCAGTTTGCCTTGTTTATGCTTCCTGCTTTGTTCTGTTAATTCCTTGCTTCTGTTGTCCTTCGCTATTTTCATTCCTTTGCTCTGTGTTTTCTTCACTTATTACTCAGTTATTGTTAGAGGGGGGTACCTAGTGCAGTTCAGGGGGCTTAATTCATTTACTGTTTTTCTTTGTGAGCCTTTTATTTTTCACTCGTGCAGTTCCGCTGCCGCTTTCTGTTAACTCACCGGAGAGTGCTGAAGGGGGTTGTAAATCCTGTTGGGTTAGCCGAGCTAACAGATTTACAACATCCACACATTTCTACTTTCTCAATTCACTCAGAAATTTCCTTTCACCACATCTCATCCTCTTTTCTTGTGGTCCAGAGTACATAATATGGCCTCTTTTCTGAAGCTAAGCAGATCCAGCTCTGATCAGTGGGTGAATGGGTGACTGCTTGGGAAACCATGTATGCTGCCTTGTGTACCATGGCATTGGAAAGGTGGGATATAAACGTAATAAACCATGTCAGCTTCATCAGGCAATGGCATAACTTTCCTAAATGCCTGCCTAGAGGCAGTAATGGGCTGGATGAGGGTTAACAAATTGAAGCTGAATCCAAGCAAGATGGAGGTGATCATTGTGGGGAATTGGAATTTGAGGGATGAGTTAGATCTTCCTGTGCTGGATGGGGTTATATTCCCCCAGAAGGAACAGGGTCGCAGCTTCGGAGTGCTCTTGTATCTAGGCCTCACCCTGGTATCCTAGGTGGAAGCTATGGCCAGGAGCGCTTTCTATCAACTTAGGCTGATCCAACAGCTGCACCCATTCCTTGAAGAGAATGATCTCAAAACAGTGGTGCATCAGCTGGTAACCTTCGGGCGTGACTATTGAAATGTGCTCCTCGTGGGGCTGCCTTTGTATGTAGTTTGGAAACTTCAGTTAGTTCAAAATGTGGCAGCCAGACTGGTCTCTGGGGTAACCTGGAGATACCATATTATGCCTGTTCTCAAACAGTTGCACTGGCTGCCAATATGTTTTCGGGCAAAGTACAAAGTTATCACCTTTAAAGCCCTAAATGGCTTAGGTCCGGGTTAGAGAACGCCTTCTTGTGTATGAGCCCTATCGCACATTGAGGTCATCTGGAGAGGTCTGTCTTCAGTTACCACCGGCACGTCTGGTGGTGACTCAGAACTGGGCCTTCTCTGTAGATGCTCCTGGGCTGTGGAATGAGCTCCCAGCAGATATCCATAGTTTGGGCTCATAGTTGGCTTCAAGAGAGCCCTAAAGACTTACTTGTTTGGCCTGGCCTTCCAACATTTAAAAATTGTTTTTAAGCATTTTAAATTGGTTTTAAATCGCTTTGGTTTTAAATTTTTTATATTGTTTTAACCTGTGTGTTTTAAATGGTGTATTTTACTTGTGCATTGCCCAGAGCCTTTGAATGGGGCAGTATAGAAATGTTAATAATAATAATAATAATAATAATAATAATAATGAATAAAATCCCATCTGGACATTGGTTGACATCTGAACCAGCACTGTGCGGCTTCAGTGGTGTTGCATTCCATACTACCACTGTGCTGGCATGTGAGTGGGGGAAGGGGCAGGCTTTGATGATCTTCCCTTCCCCCTGAAGACCACTGTGCTTTACCAAACTATTCCACGAAGGTCATGAGACCCTCAGGGACATATTTTCAGGAGGCACAGTGGCTTCAGAAGGAAAGGGAGATTGTCAAAAATCTCCCTTCTTCCCATCTGCATGCCAGGAGAGCGGTAGTCTGGAACTCAACGCTGGTGCACTTGCACAATATCCACTTTCATTATCCCGCCTCTATGTATTACACCTACTTGTATCAAATTCAAGCTGGCCTTGTCATGGGAGGCAATTTTTCTTCCCTTTCCTCTTCCTTACTTTATTCCTCACATCCATTTACTATTTCTCTGAGCAGATGCATATCATGAATGACAACAATATTTACACATTTTGTTCTCTGTTCCTCCATCTTTGTTCCCTTGGATGTGGGTTCCTGACCAACTTGTTAAAATAACTCTTCAAAACAAATGTCTCCTAGGAATGTAAGAACTTCCTCATTGGATCAGATAAAAGTTGACCCAGTCCAGTATTCCATTTCCAGATATATGAGGCAAACAGAAGTAGCAAATACTCAAATGATGCAGTCTCTTCTCTAACAGCTTCCTTGTCTCTTTTTCCTGATTATTTTCCAGCACTTCCAAGCCGCAACAATCTTGCCCTTTATCACCGCTCACAACCCTGCCAAAAAACCTCACCCTTCTGGAAGGTAATACAACATGTACAACCAACAGTGACACAACTTTGACTGAGTTTTTTTGTAATGGAATTTGGAATTATTTGATGCAGAATTCTCTAAGTCAAGGGTTCTCAAACTTGGGTCCCCAGGAGGTTATTCACACTTGGCTTCAGGGTAAATGTTGAGTGAAGCCACTTGGGAGTACACTCGTGGCATTGAAGGAAGCAGCCCCTCCCCTCTGCTCTCAGGTTTTGTTTTTGCAAGTACACATGGCAAGCATCAGTGTTTTCCTTCCTAGCCAATGGGAGTGAGGGGTGGGGGAGAGACAGAGTTCCCTGCAGAGATAGATCTGCATTTCTGAAGAGACCATGCCTCTTATCATGCTAATGATTCTACATCAGCACCTCTCCCTGTTTGCTCCTGCATTTTCAGAAAACGTAGCTTAAAACCAGCATTTTTAAAATCCAGAAATACCTCGAGATAAGCTAGAATTCACATCACAAAGCCCGACTTGTGTGTGGAGTGGGTCCAAGGATCTCAAATGGACTTCGGAGTATGTTTGGCTGGTGTGTGAATGCACATACTCTCTCCCGAAGGAGATTTGGGGCAGAAGCCCTGTCTGTAAAGCCTCCAGATGTTGTTGGATTACAACTCCCATCCACCACAGTCCAACATCATCCGGGGACCCAGGTTTGAGAACACTTGCTCTAAGCCCTAATAATTGGTTCAGATCTTCTGCTCTAAATCAGTCTAATGAGATAAACCTCTACACTAAACATATCGGTGGTATGCTTAGTTCACGGAACACTTCCTTGGCTCTTCCTTGTCAAAATGCTCTTTATAAACCAAAATTAATTTGAGTATTGCAAAGAACACTACAGGTCTGACATGGTTTACCTGTGGACAGAACCAATTCAATAGAATTTATATTGGAATAGCTGGGCAGACAATCAAGTCTTTCTCTGATTATGTGCGTAAATGAGTATTCACTGGAACCTTATCTAGACCTTCAAATGAAAGTTACAACTCCAGTTGTAGAGAAAGCAATCCCAGAAGTCCTGCCTCCAAATATTGCAATATTCTGCAGTAAACTAGGTCTTATTGTGGTGCAACGGGGGAAAAGCTGGCATCCTTACAATGAAGCCTTGAACCATACCACAGAGTATTTCCTTTAGCTCTCGCAGAAGGTAGTTAACACTGAAATTAGTTTTGATAGCACGGTTACAGTGCATTTCTTATAAACGTGCTCCTCCCCAGAGATTTCCATGAGTTGCAACTAATTTATCATTGCCACATCCACAGAGATTCACATATGAAACATACTGTTACCTTGGAAACCAAGCTGGCCCGGTAGGCTGCTAGTGCTTTTAGATACTCCTTCTTTGCTGCTTCGGTTTTCCTTTTATATGCCTGAAAGGGCCAAGAAGAGAATATTAATTAAACAAACAGACTAGGATGGCACTTCTCTGACTGTAACGTGGCTTACTTCTTGCATATTGCCCAAGGGTCCAAGGGGTTCTGATTGGTTGCAAGAAGGGACTTCATGCATGATTGATGTGAAAACACAACTGATCTGCTATTTCCAAAGGCAGAAACTCAAGTAAAAAAACAAACAAAAACCAAAATAATACCATATCCAAACAGACACAAATTAAAAAGAAACTGGAAACCAAAACTGGCACCTGGTTTGCCTGCTTTATCATGCATTTGTCCTGTATGCTTTCCTGGTGTATGAGAGCTCCACTAGTTGCTTAAAGTGGTCATGATTCTGCCTCTAATAATTTCTCCTTGACATTGTTCAGTACTTGTCATTCTGGAAAGAACAATTTTATCAAGGCTATCTATCTATCTTTCTTAAATGTATGTATATTTCTATATTTGCTAGGTCTTCATCCTTATCAGTTAATGGAAAGCACTACAAATACATTGTAGTATTTGGTACATAGGCTTGGATCCAAGATGCCCTTCTGCTAATGGAAAACTTCTTCTGCTCATGTGCTGACATAGTGGAAGAGCACTGCACAAGCTCTTGTGCGACACTCCGTAGAAGCGATTGTCAAGATCTTTTATGGCCCACGAGGGTTTATATGCTACAGCCTATAGCATATACACCTCTTCCACCATTTTTTGTGTACTGTACGCAACCCTCAATCTGTTGTAGCACTGCACTGCAAGACTTCCACTGGCTCTTGTGGAAGAATACACTAATGTATTTTCTCCTTATACCCAATGGTTTTTTTGGATCCCAGCCCATAGCCATTAGAGCTGAAAAGCTACACTACGCTGAATGAGTTGGATTTTTGAATTGTTCCTTGAAATGGGGTGTATGTGTGTGTGTGTGCTTGCTGTACAAGCAAGCACACACAAGTTCAGAGGGATCAGATATTTGTAGTGTTGGCACTGATGTGAGCCAGTTGCCCCCAAATCAATTGCCAACATAGGGACTAATCCTGCACCAACATGCCAATGTTTTCTGTTGTGTGAGAGGGAGAAGACTAACCCCACTTCTCTCTGCAGCCACTTGGGCCTCCCAAAACTATGTCCCAGAAGGAAGCTGGAACCACTAAATATTGTGCTGCCCCCCACCCCCCACTGCATGATGGAAAACTCTGGCACATCAGCACAGGATTAGCCTGGGTATTGGCCAGTGCTTCTGTTTTCTGGCCTAGAAACTGTGAGTAACGAGGCAGCCAAAATTGATAAGGACAAATCTGCTGCTACTTATGATTTTTTAAAGCCACAACTGAGATATAGTTCTGCCCAAACTTTTAACTAAGAAACACAATGCAAGTTATGAGCCTGTGTCAAGACTCACAAGAGCAGTTCAAGTAGAAATTTTACTTTAGACCACAGAAGAGGTACAGATAGTTGCTGCCAAATAACTTATAAATAATTGTGGAAAAACTAACAAGAGACAAGTGCAGTGATCTCTCTAATTTTTTAAATCTCTGAGCAGAATGAGTTTTGTTCTGGGCAGCAGTATCAAGGCAGCGTGTGCGCACATGTATTCAGAGTGGGGCCTTCCTGATTCAACCTGAATGGGATCTAAAATGAACTGAGTGGACATCCAAAAACTAAGGCACATGCCTTAGAGGGAACAGTGGACAGGTATCATCTTACTAATCAATAAGCCTCATATGGTTTATTATTATTATATGGTTTATAAACCTCATATGGTTCATATAAGCCTCATATGGTTAATAACGACAGGAGATCCTGAGACTATCAACTGAAAAGTTTCTCTTTCTAGACTAGAAATAGTCATGAGGAGTACGTACAACATGCACATGCATACCCTGCAACTCACATTTGGGCAGGCTGGACAGGTAGTATTATCTCAACTGTGCACCTGAAGCTTCTGGTCTTGCTATTTTGATCAAACTAAAACCTACACCTATTGCATGGTTGGGAAACTGCATGCTTGAAGTTTCAAATATAAATAGCAGCCACACAGAGCCCTGGTCTGGATCAGGACTATGGTGTCAGGGAAGGGGGACTCTAACTGTTTTCAGCCACTCCTAGTCACCCTACCCCTACAGCTTCTATCTGACTGCAGAAAAAGTTTCCAACGTGAACTTTCCCCCTTGTCAAATAACTGCCACAGGGGAGGACCTGTGACCACAAGGGAGCCGAAGGGTTAAAGTCCTCCTCTCCTATGCTGCGATCCCAGTCCAGACCATGGCCCATGCAACTGATCTTCACATTTGACATGTTAAGCGCACAGGCCCCAGTCATTTGATAGGCATCTATCCCAGTTTGGCTCTTTATGATGAGAAGAACTGCAAGAAGTGGGCTTATTCCCCATTGAAAAAGAAACATGGCATGTGAACAACCCACCACAAACACTATAGTGGCCTAGCAAAAAATGGCAGCCACTTGATGCAGTGGCCACAACCTATGAAACATTGCACCATATAGCCATCAAGAGGAGTTGAAGAAGGCCCTGTTTGCATTAGAACATCTCAGCAATTGGGATGTTTTAATTTGCATAAAAATTACAAGAGATAAAAAGTAGATTTGGGCTATTTATATGTAGTTGAAATTGAAGTTTCCAAACTTCTTAACAAGAAAAACTGCTTTGTAGTTAACAAGTGAAACCAATTTGAGCTTCAAACATCCATCCCAATTTCTGCAGAAGACCCCCAGGAGAATATTAGGTTTGTCAGTGAATATATTTCTTACTTTAAAAAAGAAGGAAAAGAAACTACTTTAGTTACACTCAGAAAGATTTAGCTCTAGGGAGAAGTTGCAGTTTTTGTAGATAATGATCCTCTCTCTCAAGGTAAATTGTTAGAAGTAAGAGCTTAACCAACATTTGATCTCCTTAATCTCAAATTGAATTGATGCTCATGTGCAGCAAACTCTTAAGAAAACCAAAGAAATCCTGGAAAAACAGTTATATGAAATGATACTGAGGAGTATATTAATCATTTTCTTGTCTTTCAATGTGGGCAGTCCCTTCTGGAATATTCTTTTTCCTAGCTTTAGTAGCTTGATAATTGTACAAAAATAATTGAGGAAGATGGAAGAATTAGCCTTGCACGCAGTTTTCCTGAATTTTAATTGCAACTGCTCCCCATGATCTAATATTAAAGAGATTGAGAAACTGACTAGATCAAATTCACAAGGATATTCTGGATAGTCAATTCCACACTTACAGACATGGTTTCCCTGAAGATGGAAAAGCAAGTCTGAACTTCAAAATAACAAAACACATATTTGCAGTAATGCTCGAAAAGGAAAAGTATACAATGTTCATCTTTTGTTTATTGATTTTTGTAGTCTTGCAGCAGATTACTGTCAAAATTACAGGGTGTTAACTAATAATCTTCTGTGTTGGCTTTACAAGAACATTATGCAATTTATCTGTTTATTGCTGTAATGGACTGTTCAATATCAAGTATTCAAAGATCAAAATTATGGTGTTTGGCTACCAAAGAATGAAATATCAATGGTCATCCAATTCAGCAGCTATTGAACTTCCCTTATTTGGGAGTCCTCTTTTCTTCTTCAAGCAAACGGGGGAAAAAGAGCCTGTTCTAGGTCAAATAAATTGTCCATTACATATTTTATTACACAGGAACTCTAATTAAGCCAGCTTTAAAATATACTTGGCTAAAACTCTAATGTACCCACTGATATGGCGCCCAAGTCCATCAAATGAGGTAAGAATCCATGCAAGATCTTTTTAAAGCATCTCTTAGGTTTTTCTAAAATTATTGCAGAGTATCTGCTCAGGACTGAGACTGATGTGAACCTATTATCTAGGACTGCCAAAAGGACCACTAGAATAACCACTAGAATAAAATGGAGGCCTTTCTCAAGGCCAGGAAAAATCTATTTACACTTGGTAACTTTCATCTTTTGCTTGCAAAATCAAAGCCCTGATCTAAAGATCATTGTGTTCAGATCTTCTGAAAGACATGGATCTTTTGGAGTCATGTAATCTGATTCCAGATCACAATCTATGTCCATCTCCAGTGTAAAAATAAAGCCAAGAGTCATAAACCTGCCCCTACAAGACGACAGGGTTCTAGCTACTAGCTCTCAACATCAAAAAATATTCAAGCTGCTCATAGCATTTGAACTGCATTTGAACTTTTACCAGTTCCTCCTAGGACCAATTCTCATGACTGCCTGTGGTGCGGTAGGTGCTTCTTTCATTAACCTTTAAACTATATATGGAAGCTGGTTGCGTGCAAGGCACACAGAAGTGTACACAGAAGTGACTTTGGGCATGCCGCTGAGAACAATCTGTAAACCCAATTTCAGCAGCATCCTAAAAGTCAATCTTGTGGAGTCCTGCACATGCCATCAGCCCACATGTGATCTTTTCTGTGGGTGGCACCAGTGGGTTTAAGTAAGCATAAGCAGCAGCTCCTATGCTGGGGGACATCATGAGAAACTGGCTTGTAGGCTTTCATACTCCATTTACACTACCAAGATATAATGTTACTCAGCTGATAAAATGGTTGGTTTATCAATTGAAGCTCTGATCCTTGGATCATTGTGTGCAAATACACACATACACGACAGTCAGTGTGATCATTTGCTGGCGTATGCTAGGGGAGAAGAGCAGGCCTGAATTCAGCCCTCATTTCGCCCCCGCAAAGGTGACTGGCACTGTTAGAACCAATCACACAGACCAGGGATAGGCAACGTGTGGCTCTCCAGGTGCTGCTAAAGTACAACTCCAATCACTCCCAGCCACAATTTATGACATCTGGGGATGATGTATGTTGTAGTTCAGCAACATCTGGAGAGCCACATGTTGCCTATTCATGTGTTAGGGGGCGTTGGCACAGCTCCAGTCTAGCATGGGTTACTGCACTGGGATTTCTACTGTGTGCGGATTACCTGTGCAGGATTGTTATTTAATGCTTTAAATAGAAGTTAATTGATGTGGCTAACAACAAGAAAAAGCTCCCTTCTCCTGAAAGACTTCCCCTCCATGCATGCAGTCTGTACAGACATTCTTGCCCTATGCCAATGTGGCAAAATATGTAAGACATTTTTTTCCTTCCAATTTGTATCCAAAGCTAGCAGACCATTTGCCTTTTTGGGATGAAACTAGTAGTTTCCTTCTGACAACAACCACATGCAGCTGACTCTACCATGCTCAGTTTAAATAATGGGTAATACATCTTTCAAATTTTGCTCCATAATTCTAATAGGTCATAACTTTTAAAGATCCTATTGTGACTCTTGTATGTGGCTGCATCATGCTAATGAGGCAAGGTAAAGTGGTCACCTCAAGCGGCAAACTGGCAGAGATAGCAGACTGGCTGCCTCACAGACCTACCTCTGGTAGGCAACAGACCTACATCTGGCTGCCTCACGCCACCCATCACCACCCCCCAAAACATTTTTTCTTATGGCATGTCAGCTGCCATCACTGAGCATTGCTCCTCTGCCTTTCCTGCCACATCCCGTCCTCTACCTATTCAAGAAGCAGAGGGCTTTTGAACAGGCAAAGTATAGAATGCAGTGAGGAAGAGGAGGATGCCATTTCTGGATGCTGCTGAGGGATCCATATACCTGCCTTGAAGTAAATGAATGAGAACTTGAAAAGAGGTTCTTCTGGGAACTTTCTCACCATTCTGCTTCCCATCTTCCTGTCTTACCTTACCTTCTGAGGATATAAACGTCAGGGGAAATGCTGAGCTCAGGGGGCTAGTAAGATATATAAGGAAGGTCTGCCTTCTCACTTTGCAGAAGGAGCTCTTCAGTCTAATCCAGAACTTTCAGCAGATATTTGATCTAAAACAACCTTTATTTAACTGGCTGACAGTAAAATGACAAATGTTTGTGTTCCTGCCCCAGGTAAAAGTGTTAACCTCTCATGCTTCCTTTTTGATTATCTACTGTAAATATGGCTAGCCACTTCATTTTCCTTTCTTTGTCCAGGAGAGAAAAAGTTTTTTGTGTGTGTACGTGTGCTAAACTCAAGACAACTCAAATCAATTGCAAGTTTTGCCCTCCTCTCTGGCAAGATCAGAATGGCAAATTCAAACAAGTGCTATTGTTGATATTCTCTACCGTGTGTCTTTGCACATATGTGAATGGCCTCCACTCACATAACACTTAGCACAGTATGTATTAACGCGATTTACCTGCCGCCATATTTAGAAACCCTACTTATTATAGTGTCCACTTGGCCTTATTGACCGTAATGAGCAGTATGTAAATAAAACCCTACTTGACACTCTGACATCTAGAGAGCAAAATGTGAACAGCAGTTCATAGAGGGGCAGCTTAAAAGCCATCTGCGTGGAAAGCAGCTTTGCAACAAAGTTCATTTAAATACTGCCAGAATTGGCCCTTTTCCTAATTTAATCATCTATTCCCCCAGAGATATTAATTTCAGTCATTTATCAGATTTAAAGATTTTTAAAAATACTCTACATGTTTTTCTAAATAATCTGCCATGCCTATGGGTTTATTTTCTTATTCGTCAGCAGGAGCATTCATTAGTCATTAGGGAACTGGGTGGGTGTTGGGAAAGATGGGAGAGAAGCATGTATGTTACTGATTATGTGGAAGGGGGGGAGAAAATGGAGTGGATAGAAGTATATGTCAGAGTCACAATCCTCACTCCTCTGTATATCAGCAAAGAAACTGGTAATTGTGCCATAATGAAATGTTCGGTTTTGATAACCAGTTAATTAGACAAGACAATTATTCCAAACCACACTGACGCCCACAGAACTGCAGTGTGTCAAGTGTACATGCTGAATGACAGGAGTAGCTGTTATTGGCAAACTTTGGATTCCAGCCCACCTGTTTTGAGTGGAGTGATGCTTTATAATATAACAGAAAAATACAAAGCTACCTGGGCTTCTCATATTGAGATTCTTCTTTCATCTTACAAGAGCTTTCACTGAACATGTAGTGGCTACTTGAAAGATGCTGGAGGTCTCAAACTGGGACTCTGACAGCATGTTTTATGCACCTTATTCTGAACACCATCACAACAGCTCCCAGGCAGATGGAGTTATCAGTCTGCTCTTTCTTACTGCACTGTGCCATCCATACAATGGCTGGGAGATCAGTGTGGGTGGACTGAGGAACCAATAGGAGTTTGCATGTTCACATCTATTAGTTGCTTCAGGCTTGGTTCCTCAGTCTGATCAACAGCACAGATTTGTCTTGCCTCTCTTGGTATTCTGCCCCCACTTGACTTTGACTACATCTTCTGCCTCTGCTGTTCTGATCCTCATCTCCCCAGTTCGACTCTTGACCCCATGTCTGCCCCACTGGCCCCTTTGATCCTTATCTGCCTCCCCTGCAATAGGACTCCACCACTTGCAACCAGGCCAAGACCTGGCACCACCATATTAAAAAAACCTCAGCAGTCTTGGTTAACAGTGGTGGTTACCTGGAGGCAGCACTGCTGCTGGTCCAACCAGCAGTTGGGCCGGTGGCATCCTCATGGTTTCTCCTCCTTGTGGTGAACGAGAGAAACCGCAGGGATGCCACTTGTGAAACCACCAGTCAGGCCAGCAGTACTCTTGCTTCCTACTATTACAACAAATATTAATATACCACTATACTTCAAAAAAACAAATGGATGGGTGATATCATATCTCATCAGCAACACTTTTCTACCAGCTATCATGCACTAGGCACTAAAATTCCGTGAAAAGCAATAAACATGCATTCCTCTTAAGTTGCTCAACCCCACTCATCTCAAGAGGGAGTAGCAGAGACCTGCCAGTTTAGTCCCCGTACTGGAGAACTTTTCATCTGCCATGCCTGCTTTTCATTCATTCATTCCTTCATTCCTTCATTCGATTTCTATACTGCCCTTCCAAAAATGGCTCAGGGCTGGAGATATGGCTGGATCCTCTCCACCACTGTGTTGCATTTTGGAGGGCAGAGTTTACTATAGTGAAGTTCCCTGCCCACTACTCCAGCTCCAAGCTTCTGGGGAAGCCTGACGTTGGTTCTTCTGGTACTGGACAGGCAGGGTGCCCTGAATGCCTTGCTCATTCAGGGACCAAAAAAATCCCAGACTTTCTCTCTAGCTTCAGAGATAGTAGTTAGGGCTGCCTTCACCTGTTCAGCATCAAAAGCACCTCCCATTTCCCTCTCAGCAGTCAAGTTTGGAAGTAGAAGTTTGGAGGGGGCAAGAATTGTCTTCACAACTCTAGAGCCCATCAGCTGCTTTTCCAACTTGGAGATGGAGGAGGCATCCAGATCTTGCCTGGAGACTAAAGCTGCAATCCTATTGCACAGTGGGGCTTACTTCCAAGTAAACAAGTTAAGAATTGCACTGATGGGGAGGAGCAGGGTCCTGGTGACCACACATTTAGCCTCTACTATCAAGGCCAGCTAAAATGTGTGAACTCTGGCTCCACTGAACCCTGAAAGTGAGTACGAGGTCAGCCATCTCGACTCATGTCAGCCATGTTGTCCTTGCCAAAGCACTTCCATCTTTTAACTATTGGGATAGGAAGGTCTGAAATAAGAGCAGCCTACTAGACTAGCTATGTGGTCACTAAGAGTCGACACCAACTTGATGGTACTTAATCAATCAATCAATCAATCACTAGTCGGGGGGAATTTGGGACAGTCTGTTTCTTGTGAAAAGGGAAAAGCCAGGGACAGAGCTGAGAGGAAGTTACCCTGTTGCTTGATCCCTTCTTCCTCTATTCCAGCAGCTGCAAAAGGGAGTTGGAAAGCAAGATAGATAAGGAGACTGAATTGATTATTTGCCCAGTCCATGTCCAGATGTTGCTAGCTGTTCTGTCCTATCCTGCAAGTGGGAAAAGGTCTGACAGGGCATCTGACAGGCAGTAAGGCAGGTCAGAGCTGCAGATCCATGGAGAGATTCAAGTGAACAATTTTCTCCAACAAGGGCCAGAGGCTCAGACTATGCTTCCTAGACACCACTTCCCTGGTTAGAGTGGAGATACTTAAAAGCGGCAGCCCTTTGGCCTGGCATTTCACTCTCCCTGTTTACTCTATCATATATCTCTTTGCCCACTGCTGGCACTGGTTTGCAGGCTCGGAGGAGTGTGAGGTTCTCAGCATGGGACGGGCCAGTTCTTTGAGGGCTCAGATTCAGGTGGAACTGCCTCTGGGGTCCCCAGCTCCAAGGTTTCATGCTCAGACTGCAGCCTTGTGTCTAGCCTTGCCTCCAGGCCTGATTCCAGGGCTAGACCTTCTGACCTTACTGCTTCCCCCTCATCAGCATTGGACTCTGGTCAGGCTAGAGGAAATGCCACAAATTTAGAAGATGGAAAAGGCAGAGGAGACATGGTACACTTGCTATTCCAGATGGTTTGCATCTCTCTCTCGGGGTGTGCACAAAACTGGTTTGCCTGATTTGGTTTGACTCCGAACCAGATTTGGACAGGGCATGTTCAGTTTTGCTCAGTCAAAGGGGGGGGGGAGTTCGAGGGTGGCGAGTGCTGTCAAAATTTGTTTTTTAAAAAGACTGACTTATTGCCACTGAGAGCTTCAATGGCTTGGGGGGGGGGTGCGTGCTCTGACGGCTCCCCCTCCCAGCCTCCCCCCAAGTCTCCCCTGACTGTTTGGGCCCTGTTTGTGCATGTAGACCATTTGCGTGATCCGGGCTGGTCACACAAATGGCCTGCATGCATGTGCAGCAGTTTTAAAAAAGGGGGGCTGCTGTGTGCATGCAAATGAGGCCAAAGACCCCTAAGTGGGTCAAACCAGCCTGTGGAGACTCAGGGGGAGGGAGGTCACCAGAGACCTCTCCATGACTGCCACAGCACATACACACCCGAGGCCGCCAAAGCTCTCGCCAGCAGTATGTCAATCTTTTAAAAAACAAATTTGGGTGGCGAGGCCTGAACCAGCCCGAGTTCAGTCCAACCTTGGACCGAACCAGGCCTGGTTCAATCCAAGACTGAATCCTCTAACTGAACTGGTTTGAGTGTGAACCAGCTCAATTTTGAGCTGATTTGCACATCCCTATCTCTCTCCATGTTTTGCAGGGCAATTATCAGGTGGATAACATGGATCATTCCTCTAATAGGATGGGGGCTTCTTTGGTGCAGGCCCCGGTTCAATTAAGGGCTGAAGACAGCAAAGTGATTTGAATCAGCCTGAACCACTTCGGTGCCCACTTTGGCAGTACTCCCCCTGAGCTCCCCACCCCCAACCTCTTTACCTACTGGTTGCTGACAGATGTGCTTATCTCCTCCTGGTAAGTAAAGGAGTTGGGAGGAGGGCTACCAAAGCCAAAAGGGACCAATTTGGGCTAACGAAACCTCAACTAGCCAGCAAATAACTTATATTTCATTTTCATGGTTATTTACGGTCATAGACCAAAATTAAATAACTTATATTAAATTGGGCTGATGCAGTCCACTTCAGCTGAATACTGGCCTGAAATTTTGCAAAGTCCTTGAGAAACAGGTCTCAGAGCAGGCGACGCCTGTCACTTGGCAGAAGGCATTAAGGAGAATCATAACATCACATCCAGAGCCCTTTTTACATGTTACGTTCAATACTTGCATAGCAAGTACAGTGTACTCAGGTACAATTATTTCACATGCCATGTTGGTCATAGGCACAGCAGTATACTCATCTGTTTCATGCATTTGAGGGGCCTAGATGCAGGATCAGTTTTTAAATGAATGCAAATACAGTCATTCACCCAAAAACATGTACAAGTGCACAAACATCTGTAAACAATACATGTCTGAACAGGGCTCAGGTGTTACCACACATTAAAAAAAGGCAGACAGAGACTTGGGGGCATTGCTCTTCCCAGCCTTGCTACCATGGATACTCTTAATTGGAGATGTTCAAGACTGAACCGAAGACCTTATGCAAACGAACAGTGTTCTTGTACCATGAGATCTATGGTCCCATGTTGGTGGATGAACCACATAGCCAGAACCTAGAGTCAAAAGGCAACGGAGAATTCAAGCAGCAGTCTGGGAGTTCACTGCAAAGAGGAAAATGCAAAATGCTAAAAATAAAGTAAAGCTGAAATATGGTGCGTGTGTGCTGTGTTGTACCGTAGATCACAACTAATCTAAAATCAGTGGCATGAATCAATTTGTAACGGTGGAGAGAACTGCAGTTATTGCTGTACACTGAAACCATGCTAGTCCAGACAGTTAGTTTCTTGGTATATGTTTGGATAACCCCAGTTCCTCTAGATGGTGCTAATGCTAACCAAATTTAAACCTCTTGATTTTGCTTAGACAGTAGGCTTACCATTCGCCCCCACCCCACTGCCTATAGCAGGGCAAAGCCTTTTTTGCCTGATTAGAGGATTTTATTTCGATCTAGAATTAAGATCTTCTACGGCTAATGTCAAATCAGCCTACTTAGTATCATTGTAAATTTAGGGGCAGATTTGTTTAAAGGCAGAGAAATTCACATTGTGGCAAGGCATTCTGTGAGCTTCTAAAGGGGGAAGCTGAGAGCTGAAGGCAGATTACCAGGGGCAGGTACTTCACCAGATGATAACAGCTGAATTAGCATTTTATTTTTTAGTCAAATACAAACTATCTCTACAGGAACAGCTGCTAAACTATCTGCAAGGTTCAAAGAGTAATATTAATTTTTTTTCTTTACTGGCACATTCTTTAGATTCCTGTGTAAGCCTCTTAGGAAAGGCTATGCCAGCTGGTAAAGAATGAAGATTATAATGTACTCTAAAGCACAGTGATGGAGGCATTTAAAGTGTAGGCTCCCCCCGCCCCGCATTTGTGCACATCAAGACCAGTACTCGAAAGGGTTAAGGCGCGGAAGGAAATTGTGCAACTTGCAGAACAGGTGTCCTTGATGAAAACCCAAGGACGGGGAGATTGCTAATCCTGTATTCCACAGCATGATCAAATCACCAAGCAACAGATATAAATAAAAAAGGCAGGAAATGAGGAATTTAGATATAAGTGTGTCAGCAAGAAAATGAAGATTCATTGTGAAGAGGCTGGGAAGGGAAGAAGAAAAAGAAACAATATGACAGAAGGAATAACTGACAAACAAAAATATGGGTGGTGGGGCCTGAATAAAATGCAGACAAATGACAGCAGGATCTACATCAAACATAGCTGTACATTAGATTCTTTTCTTTCTATTTTTTGTGTTAGATTCTTTTTTTTTTTTTTTGCATTAGAAAGAAAACAAGACTTTCCTCTCTTTGTTTACCTTCCAGTTAGTGTGAGCAAAAATTAAGAAAAAAAAATAAAGTTGCAATGAGAAACAAGCAACCTTTATTTTTGCTTACTTCATCAATGGGAGGAAAGCAAATTTGCTTTGTGGGAGCAGCAGCACCTGTTCAAAGGCACACAAATGTTTCCATTTACGATACTGCAAGTGTATACAACCACTTAGCCGCCCAAAGAACAGAGGGTTAACCCCCTGTGTGCTGACTGAGGCACTTGCCAAATGGATGGCATCTCATTTCAGCTTGTAGCAATGCCAGGTTAAGTGTCCATCAAATTAATAACTGCCAGCCAGCCAGCTGTAGGAAGATATTAGACTCTTGCCTTGAGGGCTGTCAATATTAGTCCTTCCTTTGTAAAATGGAAGGCCAGGATGTGCTATCCACTAATTGTGGCTGCAGAGGGAAAGAGAACTTTATGAGGTTTTTCCTTGGTCAGCATGTGTGCAAGATACTGGCCAGTGTGCATAATGGTCCAGTTTAGAGTGAAATTGGGGAAGGCTGCTCAAAGGATTGGTGTGCCAAAAAATAAATTTAAAAAAGATGCACTGATGAAAAGTTTGCTGATATGAACGGACTTCCGAGCCTAGCTGTTTCAAGCACTGGATTGCTATTACTTGTCCTTTTCTGTCTTTGAAAAAAGGCAGATTTCTAAATGCTACAGCACAGAGAGTCTTTCCTTAGCATATGAGACCTTTTGGGACAGGGAAGTTAGGGAACCACTCTCTCATTGATTTTGCCATGTAAACAACTTTCATAAATAAAATAAAATAACTGCAGTTCCATGATAATTTAACAGGACTTGTACAACTGCTAGCCCATCAAACTAGGTCCTTCAATGTTTGTATGTTGCAAAAGGCATTGTGGAAGAGAGCTGAACCCGAGTCCTTTGACAGCTGCTGCCAATCAGAGTGCTGACTCAGTATAAGGCATCTCTCTCTCTCCCTCCCTCCCTCTCTCAAAATAATTAAATAAAAATTAATTTACAGAGAGAGAGAAAGAGAGAGATCACACAAGAAGGAAACAAGAATAACTCACAACTCTGAGAAAATCATAGTCATATATATTACTTCCCTGCTATGTGAACCACAACTGAGAGAGGTAATAGTAAGACAAATACATGCAGATGGAGGAGGAAAAAACTCCAGGAAGTTTGTGTTTACATAAACAAGACAAAGGAAAAAATGATTTAAGTAGAAAAAGGAAAATAAACACCTTATAAAGCATATGGGCAAACTTAACAAAGGCTATTGGTATATTGTGAAAGAAAGATGTTAGCAGAAGTGACCCATGAACCAAACAACAGTTAGACCTCATCTTGTGCTCCTTGTTAAATCAAGAACTGGAGCCATGTTTCCATCACATAAACCTCACTTTCAGCTGGCCTAGAGAACCAAAATAAACCAGAGAGCAGTTTCACTTTAAGCAATCTGAGATGCTCCGCAGGTCTCAGCTGCCCCAACTCACCGGAAATCCCTCCTATTTACGCCTACATTGTAAATCAAGAAGATAAAGTAAAGTTCAGTTGAAGAGTGTTGATTGAAGTCTGTGGTTGAGAAGAAGATATGATGAGTCAATTCACCTAGCAGGAGAAACATCTAGTTCTCCTGCAAGCTATATGAGAATTACATTGTTTTCATTCCCAGCACATGGATATGATATACATCATTATACACTACTCTAGTCGGAGCAATCTGCAAAGGATAGTAATAAATGATACAAGAAAGGGAAAGTCAGGAGGGTCAAATCACTTCAGAAAGCATGGAGCTTATTTAAAACCACAATAACAGAAGCTCAGTTGGAGTGTAGGAGGAAAGGTACCACCAAGTTCAGGAGGACACCAGCATGGCTAACAAGTAGAGTCAGAGAAGCTATAAAAGGAAAGAAGACTTCCTCCAGAAAATGGAAGTCGTGCCCAAATGAAGAGAACAGAAAGGAACCTAAACTATTGGAAAAGAAATGGAAGGGCACAATAAGGGATGCAAAGAGAGAGTTTGAGGAGCATATAGCCAAGAGTGTCAAGGGGAATAACAATAAGTTCTTTAAATACAGTATATCAGAAGCAGAAAACCTGCCAGGGAGGTGGTTGGCCCCTTACATGATGAGGACGTGAAAGCGATTATAAAGGAAGATAAGGAGATCGTAGAGAAACTGAATGAGTTTTTTGCATCTGTCTTCATGGCGGAGGATACTGACCATATTCCTGCTCTGGAACTGAGCTTCTCAGGCTGAAGAACTGGGCAAATTTGCAGTGATGAAAGAGGATGTTCTAAACTCTTGAAAAACTAAAAATTAACAAATCACCAGGGCCATATGGCATCCACCCAAGAATTCTGAAGGAACTCGAATGTGAAATTGCCAATCTCCTAGCAAAAATATGTAACTTGTCCCTACAATCAGGGTCTGTTCCAGAGGACTGGAAAGTAGCTAATGTAACTCCGATTTTCAAAAATTAATCCAGGGGGAATCTGGGAAATTACAGGCAGGTTAGTTTAACTTCTGTGCCAGAAAATTGATGGAAAGCATACTTAAGGACAAAACTGTTAAACATATAGAAGAACAAGCCTTGCTGAAGGAGAACCAGCATGGCTTCTGCAAGGGCATGTCTTGCCTCACTAACCTTTTGGAGTTCTTTGAGAGTGTCAACAGGCATGTGGATAAAGGTGATCCAGTTGACATAGTATACTTGGACTTCCAAAAAGCTTTTGACAAAGTTCCCCACCAGAGGCTCTTGAGTCAACTTAGCAATCATGGGATAAGGGGGTTCCCCAGAGATCTGTACTGGGACCAGTGCTCTTTCACTTGTTCATAAATGATCCAGAAATTGTGATAAGAAGCAAAGTGGCCAAATTTGCAGAGGACACTAAACTATTTAGGGTAGTGAAATCCAAAACAGATTGTGAAGAGCTCCAAAAGGATCTCTTCGATCTCTCCAAACTGGGGGAGTGGGCAACAAAATGGCAAATGTGATTCAATGTAAACAAGTGTAAAGTGATACATATTGGGACAAAAAACTCCAGCTTCACATATATGCACACTGATGGGGTCTCAGCTGTCGGTGACTGACCAGGAGGGAGATCTTGGGTCATGGTGGACAGCTCGTTCAAAGTGTTGACTCAGTGTGGAAAAAGCTGTGGAAAAGGCAAATTCCATGCAAGGAAACATTAGGAAGGAAACTGAAAATAAAAATGCTAATATTATAATGCCCTTATACATATATATGTTGTGACCGCATTTGGAGTACTGTGTACAGTTCTGGTTATTGTATTAAGGAGGACATTGTAGACCTGAAAAAGGTTCAGAAGAGTGCAACCAAGATGATTCAAGGCCTGGAGCACCTTCCTTATGAGGCAAGACTTCAGCATCTGGGGCTTTTTAGTTTGGGCTATGGGGAGACAAGATAGAGGTGTAGAAAAGTGAAAAATTTCTCCCTCTCTCAGCACTAGAACCAGGGGTCATCCCATGAAAGAGAAGGTTAGGAAATTTAGAATCAACAAAAGGAAGTACTTTTTCACACAGCACATAATTAATCTATGGAATTCTCTGCCACGGGATGTAGTGATGGCCACTTGCTTGGATAGCTTTATAAGGGGCTTGGAAAAATTCACAGAGGATAGGTCTATCAATGGCTACTAGTTGGTGCAGCCTCAGAGGCAAGATGCCTCTAAATACCAGTTGCAGGGGAGCAACAGAAAGAGAGAGGGCATGCCCTTACCTTTTGCCTGTGGGCTTCTTAGAGGCATCTGGTGGGCTACTGTGTGAAACAGGATGCTGGACTAGATAGGCCTTGGGTCTGATCCAGCAAGGCTGTTCTGATGTTCTTAAAAGGTCTGATTCACAAATTTGTGTGAATTATCTGCTATCACATCACTCATGGAAGTGCATTGAAACCAGGAATAGTACTTCCCATGGCAATATACAAGGAATGGCCTCCCCATGGGCAAGCAGGGTTGATAAAAATAGATTTTTGGAAAAAAATCAGATTTTTAAAATTTAAATCATTTTTTAAAATTTAAATTGGTTTTTTAAAATCATAAATAACCTCATGAATAGTAATCAGAACCTCTAATTATAGTCTATAAACATGTAAACAGAGGTATATGAGGATGAGAGATAACAGATCTGATCAATCCTATTCTGCTGCACACACGCGCGCGCACACACACACACACACACACCCCAACAAGCCCTTGCTCCCTCTCCCCCAACCAAAGTGCAAAGACAAAGAAGGTCAATGAATGAATAGAGGATTTCGGGGGATGAAGTAGATCTGAGTAAGGAGGAGTAGTCTGGATATAAATGCAAGGGATAGGGGAGGGGCATAGAAAGTGAAACCAAAAGTGAACAGAACATATTTATGCAGTTCTGAGGAAACTTTTTCTGAGTGTATCCTCCATTGTAGAATCAGGCGCTCTAGGCTCCCAACTCAGGCTGCATGCAGCCAGAACACACACATAATCATGAACCTAGGGTTGAAGGCATGCTCGCGCCATCCAACTCTGCTTAAGGGCCAGAGTTAAAAGTTGGGCTAGTGGGGGTGGAAGGGCCAGTACTGGGAGCAATCCTGGCGCTCCACACAAGTAGCCCAGCCCAGGCTGGGCTGCCCTAGCCTGGGTTGGGCTGCTCGTGTGAATAGCCTCTTTGGTTCTATCTATACGTTTTACAAGCCACCCTCTCTCTTAGTTCTGTCACAGTCTTGAGATCAGCTAGGTCTCTACACCTCTGCCAGCTCCTGTGTGGAAGATGGGCTGTGGAGACACAACATGGTGACCAAAACCTATGCAGTGAGGAATCATATACATTGCAGCCATGCTGGGGTTATTTGCCCACAGAGTTGATTTGATTTAAATCAAATCGGTTTAAATCATGATTTAAATCATTCAATTTTAATGATTTAAATCACAATTTAAATACTAGTCAGGAAGATTCTATTTAATCACCTTATTCACGGGGAAATCCGCCAATGATTCCTGGAGGCCGGGACCTGTTTTCCCTGCCTCCGGTGATCCGTGCTTCTGGGAGCAGCATGAATTCATGTGGGCATGCCATAGTGCACTGAAGAGCAGCTCCTTACTTGTCTGGGGAGAATATAGGTTCAACCCTGCCTTTCCCCCTGCCTGCCCTCCCCATCCATTATAGTTGTGAGAATGACCTTAGAGTGTAGTAATAGTTATAAATTATGTTTTAAGACATTCTCTTATAAAACCAACACTTTCTTAGAAAATTGAAGTTTGTGGACAGGCCTTAAGGTCACATGGGTTTGCCAGTTAGGTGGAAGGTTTTGGCCTAGTGTGTTACTGCTCTTCAGACTTGCTACAAATAATGTTGTGTTCTATGCCAGACCTCATGCCTTTGTTTTTATGGACCCAAGATCATTACACAAAGGAAACCAAATGCATCTCCTTTAAAATTGGGAATATGCAATTGTGTGTATAAATAATCGCTTTTCAGAGACTTAGGCTGTATTGTAGAGCTATCAATGTCTGTGGTACAATGTTTCCTGTAACAGGGATTCCCAAATGTTGACTATAACTCCCATAATCCCCAGCTAAAGGCCAGTTGGGCATGATGGGAGTTATAGTCAACAACATCTGCAAATCCCTGTTACCGGGAACATTACTGTGGTACACATATTCATTTTTGTGGTTCCACAATGCCCTCCTATCAAACAGGTCTTGGAAACTTCAAGTTGTACCCTGAAATCTCTGGGCAGCTGAGCACTACAGCAATCGACCTATGTACAGCTGCTGAAGGGACCCCTTGCATGGTACTGTACCTGTGAAAACAGGTAATGACACACTTCACCTCTATCTCCCACACTTGAAGACATTTTTACGTGTTTCCCCCTAATTATTTTTAAGCAAGTAAGGGATGTGTGAATATCCTCTATTCATCATATACCTGGCCTTTAAAAAAAAAAAAGGGGGGGGGAGAAAATGGTATCCGTTCCCACACAGCAACACTCAGAGAATTCAAAAATGTGTTCTTGTTCTTCAAATCCACTTTAAAAAAAAACCACCTGTGTGCCCATTCTCCCTCTCAAATACATCCAATAGCCAACCAATCAGTCAATTTCCCTTCCACCCTGAATAGTGTTGCCTGGACCAGAAGTAGCTCGTCATTTTCATCACTCCTTTGAAACTGCATGGGACAACAGTAAGTGGCTGTAGTTTGGCAAACAACTTACCCTCTGCAGCAAGGCTCCCCCATACCACGCTCTAATTCTTTATGTTTGTATGGCTATCAAGCTGCCACTGCTGAATCAGGGCTAGTGCCAAGGTAGCAATGGAAAAGCAGCAGGGGGCGGGGGGGGGGGCTTATTTGGTGTATAAAAATAATAACCTGTACACAGCCAAAGCCTAATGAAGAATCGTCATTACCCCAATGCAAGTGAGCCATGAAAGTGAAGAAAGTTAAGAAACTACATCAGAATGAGAAAGAAAGACTTGAGCCTCATTAAAGTTAAATATATTCATGGTACTTGTCGCCTACACAAAACAATATAAAATGCAGAACCATTTTCCAGCACAATTTTAATTTAAATTGGTTTCTCCACCTGCTTCTCCTTTTCTAGATGTAACCACTTGGAACCATTCCAGTGGGAGGATCTAAACTGTCAGGAAGTATTTGAATCTTGCAAGCACTGGAAAGAAAAATAGTCAGCAGGCTTAAGTTCAGTGCAACCACCAGAAAACATAAAGTAGGCATTAAGGATGTAGTTGCTCTCTGAGAGCTAAGCCTCTGAATTTACCAAACAATTAGAGACTTTCAGATTTATTGCCAATAAGATGCCTAGAAATGCTACAGCCCATATGCACGAGGTGAGAGCAGAACAAGAAGACTTCCGGGATAATCTCATTTTAAAGATAGATTTCTAGTCTTTGTCAAAGCTTTTATATTAAACTTGACAAAAAGGTGTATAATGATGCAGTGGGGAAATGACTTGACTAGCAAGCCAGAGGTTTCTGGTTTGAATCCCTGCTGGTATGTTTCCCAGACTATGGGAAACACCTATATTGGGCAGCAGTGATACAGGAAGATGTGCAAAGGCATCATCTCATACTGCGCGGGAGATGGCAATGGTAAACCCCTCCTGTATTCTACCAAAGAAAAATCACAGGGCTCTGTGGTCACCAGGCGTCAACACCAACTCGACGGCACACTTTATCTTTAGAGACACTAGCTTTTCCCACTAAATCCTATGAATCAGCACAAAAAGTCAGCTTCCATTTCTGTTTAGAACTCATCAGATGGTCACACCAAGATATGAAATAGAAATGTTTATACACCATGCAAAGCAAGGGGTGGTGGTGGAAGTGGACCTAGTCCTCCATTTTAGCCTTGCTATTCTGCAGGCCTAACCCTCTCCATAGTGATGGCACAGGCACTTTAAACACCCATTGAGGTCATTCTCACAACCAGCCAAAGCAGGGTAGGAGTGGGAAAACCCGGGTAGCGAGGCTCGTGTACAGTCACAGAACAAGCTCCCACCCTGCTGCTGCAGAGCAGGGCTACCCAATTTTTTTTACCTAGGCTTTACAAGGCTAAAGCCATACAAGGCTTTACAAGGCTAAAGCCATACAGCCCCCATGTTAACTCCCAGCCCCAATTGTGTGTGTGATTGGGGCTGTTTGCAGCAGCTCTTGGCAGCTTTATTATTTTATTACTTCAAATGAAGTAATTCAATTACCACAAATACATCGTAAAATGAGTTTTTCTAAAAACAACAACCCAAAAACCACAAAATAAAAACCCCACACATACACCCCACCCAACTGAAAATGCATGTATCTTTGGCATTTGAGACCTTACATTTTCACACATGTAAGCCACCACTCCAGAAGGAAGAGGGTAATTGACATTCACAAGTGGCACAAGGCCTCTGAGGTATTTGGGGGCAAGGCTTTTGCTTTTATTGTCAAAAAGAAAAAGTGCATTTATTCCTATTCTTGCAGAACTGTGCAAGCCATAGTAAAAATCACCCTGTGGAAGTTTTTGCATGAAACAAATGGATTATTCTTAAAAATCAAATCAGCATATAATTATCAAGAAAACTAAAATATATATATTCAGGGGTAGGATAGATAAGGAATTTACCTGTTTTTGTTCTTCTCCTAAACTGTCCCACATTGATGCAACAATTTTTGATACATCTCCAAAGGTAGCATTGGGGTTTTGTCCTTTGATAGCTGCTTGTGTGTCTCGGAAAAAAAGGGCATATGCGGACACTGGCTTCTGGGGTTCATTGGGATCCTTCTTTTTCTTCTTCTTTTGGTTTTTAGGTTTTTTGCCCAGATCTGTCAATGGTCTCTTCTCTCCAGTTACCTGTTCAAAGTGAAGGAGGAAGCATTAATTATTACCATTCAAGTCTGGATCAACGACTCTAGAGCATCTGAACTTGAACCGAGGGTTGGCGAGAAGTCAGTGATCCCGGAGAATTAAGAATCCTCCACATGTAGCCTTCCATATAGTTTCTTTCCCCAGATTTAACTAATGAACTTTGGGGTTTTAAGCAAGTGCTAGCTTAACCCACATGGAGCATCTGTACGCTGGTACTTGATTGCTCCCCTTACCCCCCACCACAGCCCCCTCTCCTCAGTAATCTCTCCTCCCTCACCTGAGCTGTGTTCCTGCGCCTCCATCCCATTGCTTCCCTCCCCCTCCCCCCTCTTGGTCGTGGCTGCAGCATTGCCGGTGCTGACTGGCCAAACTGCAGCCCCCTAACCCCAGAGACCTCCCCACCCTCACCCTGCTCCAGCCCGCAGGAGTAGCAGCAGTTGAACGGGCCCTTCCTCACTGCCACCACAGCTATGGCTGCTCGTTCCCCTCAGGATGCTGACAGGCTTGGGCCCGTCCCTCATCTCTCTGCCTCTCTCCGCTATGGCCTCTGTAACTCTGAGCAGGGGCGACAGTTGACTGGGCCCTTCCTTGCTGCCACCACGGCCACTCATTCCCCTCAGGCTGCTGACAGGCCCGGGCCCATCCCTTGCCCTTCCTTCTTTCTCTCTTCCCCTCCCTTCTGTGTCTCTCTCTCTCCACTCACTCTTCCCCTCTGTCTTTCTTCCCCTCCGGAGTTAACAGATCTTGTTCATCTGGTTTCTTCATCTAATTCGCACAGCGGCAGCCTCCTTCTCCCGAAGGGGCTCTTTCCTCCCTCACAACCCTCTGTTTGCAGACCCCTGCCCACTATCATATCTATCTATCTATCTCTATCTCTATCTCTATCTCTATCTCTATCTCTATATATCTATCTATCTCCTCTACAATCTTCCCACCAGGAACAGTGGCATTCCAACTGACCTTAACAATCACAGACTCCTCTTCCCTATCTGCATATGGAATTCCCACTGCCCAATCACCATGGTGCTCCTGCTCTGTTACCTCTGATTGGTAAAGCACTGTTTGGGCGGGGTTTGCCATGCACCATTTGCCACGTACCATCTAAGCTTTTTATATATATAGAAGATGGTGCATTTTATTATTATTATTATTATTATTGCTTTATCTGCTGCTTTTAATTTGCTGTTGACCACCCTGGGGACCACGGACGAAGGGCGGTATACAAATATAAGCAAGCAAACAAACTACATGTAGACAGGCCCCCAAATTCCTCTTATAGGTTCTACTTTCATAGTCCTGACATTTTGACACCCTCACTATCCCATACTTGTTCTCCTTACACAATTATACAGTGATTATATGCATCACCTACTTTTGCTCCTAAACTAAGAACAGGTTCAACAACAACAACAACATCAACACCAACATTTATATACTGCTTTTCAACAAAGGTTTCCAAAGCGGTTTACATGGATAAATAATAAATAAATAAAATTTATTTGTTCACACATACATATACACTGTTTATGTCCTTTTCCTCATTATTCCATTCTTCAGACATGTGAAGGTTGTCACCTAAAACTATAATCAATTCTAACAGCTTTTAAAAATACTACTGCTTTTATGGGCATTTTTAAATTTTATTTTAATCATCTCAGCTAACAGAGCAGACACGTTATATAATAACTAGTGTTTTTTAGCCTGTTACAATAATGGGCGCTAGCGTCCCCCCCCCCCACCTCCCGTTCCCTCCGTCTCTGGCCAGCGCCAGAGTTCTGCCTGGGAGTTCCCACGGCCGCCGCCGCCACCGCCCGCCCTCCCGCCCTCCCAGCTGCCCGAGTCCTCCTCAACCCCGGCCCACGTCAGTCGGGCGATCAAAGACCATATTCTGAGAAGGAGAGAGGAGCTCGCAAACAGAGCTCCTCTCTCTGCAAAGCCTCTGGCCAAACTGGCGCTTTGGGCACAAAGGACGCCTGTTGCGTCCTTTGCGTCCATAGCGCCAGTTCGGGCAGAGGCTTTGCACAGAGAAGAGCTCTGTTTGCGAGCTCCTCTCTCCTTCTCAGAATATGGTCTTTGATTGCCCGACTGACGCGGGCCTAACGGGGTGAGGAGGACTCGGGCAGCTGGGAGGGTGGGCGGGCGGGCGGCGGCCGCAATTGTTTGGGCCGATTTGGCCCTTAATCATGTGGGGGGGCAGGTGAGGAGGACTCGGGCAGCTGGGAGGGCAGTCGGTCGGGCGGCGGCAATTGTTTGGGCCGATTTGGCCAACATGGCCGCCCGTATCTTTCTCGGTGGTTCTGGGCATGCGCTCTGCGCATGCCCAAAACTGCCAAGAAAGACACGGGCAGCACGGGATCACACTTAAGGGTTTTATTATAGAGGATGCTCTTATATTTAGCAGGAGGATATCAACCCCTGCATCCCTCCAGTGGTTGTTGCTGGTGTCCACCTTATGCAGACAGTATCCTCCAAACTGACCCATTGTGTTTGAGGTGGTGTGAGATGATATGAACTTTCTATCTGTGGAGTCTGATCTGTGATGACTCATTCACATTTTTAACTGATCACTTCATGCTGAATTGATCAAGTGATAAACATGCCTGTTTATCACTTGATGTCATGGAAGGGATGGCAACACTGCATTACAACTGCTTACAGTCTCACTGCAAGGCACTTGCATCTACATGAGAAATGTGACATCAGTAGTGACCGTGAACACAGTGGAGCTGACTTCACTACATTCTTGCTATGTACACATTACCATGTGGTAGTGAAAGTAAGGGCTAAGTCATACACACAGTGGCATAAGAGCTGCTTTCCCAAGGTTTCTTCCCATGCATCTCTGGCTGCAAGCACCACAGGGATGAAACTAACAATAGAATAACTTACTATCCAGTCGTTACTCAAGCAAAGGAAATATTTAGGCAGTGAGAAGCTATGTCATTGGCCCTGCCAACATGGCTCCTCTCTCTATATAATTCTCTAAGGCGTACCTGCAGCTAATCCCATGTGTGGCAGCTCTTGTGAGAGTTTGCGAGCAGAAGCACTGTGGTGATTGGGCAGTGGAGATTCCATATGCAAACAGGGAGGAAGAGCCTGTGGCACCATGGTGATTGGGCAGTGGGGATTCCATATGCAGATAGTGAGGAGGAGCCTGTGATGGTTAAGGTCAACTGGAATGCAACTGTTACTGGTCGGAAAATGTTCTTGATTGTAGAGGAAAGGAATCTATATATAAAGGATAGTAGACAGGGGTCTGCACACAAAGGGGTTGTGAGGGAGGAAAGAGTCTCTTCAGGAGAAGGAGGCTGCCATTGTGTGAATTAGATGAGGAAACAAGATGGACAAGATCTGTTAACCCAAGAAGAGGGAGGGAGGGAGAGAAAGAAGAAAAGAAGGGAGGGGAAGAGAGAAAGAAGGAAAGGTGAGGGACGGGAACGAGCCTGTCAGAGACCTGAGGGGAATGAGTGGCCAGGGCAGTGCCTATTAGCAGCAAGGAAGGGTTCAGTCAACTACTGCTGCTGTTTGGGGCTACTGAGGTCATGTGGAGGAAGGGAGGCAGGCAGGCAAGGGATGGGCCCGGGTCTGTCAGAGGCCTGAGGGCTGCTGCTCCTGTGGGGTGGAGCAGGAGCGGGGCTCAGGTGAGGAGGTCTCAGGTAATAGGGGGCTGCAGCTTGGCCAATAGGCACTAGCAACGTTGCAGCCATGATCAAGAGGGGTGAGGGGCATGGAGTAAAGACCAAGAGAGGTGAGGGGGATGGAAGCAACTGATAGAGTAGGAGGAGCAGCAGCAGGAGTGCAGCTCAGGTGAGGATGGAGATCTCTCTGAGGAGATGGGGGCTGTTGCAGGACGTGAAGGGAGCAATCAAGTACTAACACGCAGATGCTCTGTGTGGGTTAAGCTAGTTCATAATATTACTGGAGAAACACAGGAGGAAGCCCAAGGAAGTTGTTCTCATGCAACTACCAGTACAGTATGAATCAGCCCTTAGGGATGACTTCACAATGTAGCCAGGCAATAGATGGCAACCTCATCTTGTGGTTGCACCTGCCATTGTAAGAAAACAGACAGTCCCCACACTGTCTTCAGAGCCACTATAAATTGCTCCAGCAATTTATAGATTTGCTATCCCATACTGGAAGCAGACTTGCTAACCCATACTGGAAGCAGATGTGATAAGGGGGACATTGCTGTTGCTGAAAAGAGTGGCCTCACATCTCCTCCTCTTCTACCAGCTACGTCTTAGAAATATATAACATGCAATAGGATATTTGGTCTCCCTGCCTGCACTCCACTTTGGCTGAGGATTGTGGGGAAACCCTATATGCATTTTGTATACATTCTGTCTTACTCGACATCACCGGGAGAGGGAGGAGAAAAGTACCTGCAATTATTTTGGTGGCAGCCTTATTCCACCTGTAATTTCTAGTTTCATCCTCAGAATGGGACATTACAGCAAGCGATGCCCTCACTGCAGCTTGTTTCATAATTAGGCCCATTAATTCATAAATTAACAAACTGAGCTATTTCTCTAAAAAGTCAGAAAACAGCCTGGATATTTCCAAGTCCTTTCTGAATTCCGATGACACCATCAGGAGTGTGATAAGGGTCTGAATCCCTCCTTCCACTTCTCCAAACCTCACCCAACTGCAGCAGGTCCCCTTACTGGGCTCCAGTGGCTGTGACAGCAACAGAGGATGGATCCTTATCTCCTTCCTTCTTCAGGGCATGCTGGGGTGTACCAAGATTATAATGGGCCTAGGGACAAAAAGTGAGGATGGGCACCTGGCTCTCCTGCCTTCTTTGCCTCCCCCCAGATCTTGGATGCATAAGAGGGAGATCACCTAGCCAGGGGGTGGGGGACAGGAGGCCCAGGGAAATTTGTTCCCCTCCCCCTGCACCTTACCCAATTATAGCTATGTCCCTGGGTACATGGGTTGCTGCAATGACTCACACACCAAAGGGAGAGGGGCATACTTGCCCCGTTTGCCACTGACACGACTGCTGCCAAATAAGGGTGTGTGTGTGTGTGCGTGTGTGTTGTGTACAGACATTCTGCTGCCGCCACTGCTGTAGCAAGGTAAGGAGAGGCAAGTGAGTGGGTGGGTCAGGAGGAAGGAGTTGTTCTCCAGCTTACAATCTGAGCCAAAGAGTGGGGGTGAGCACTGCAAGTTGCCAGGACTCCTATTCCGAGACAAGGAATTGCCAATTTTCACCACACCATTAGTTATAAAGGGAACAAATGGGAATAAATGACTCAGTCACCCCTTCTCTTACAATAACCCTGACCTGCATTTTTGCCTCACTCCTCCACACTATACAGCCAATATTTATTAGGATTCTGCCATTGACTGACAGGCAGGGCCCTGTCTTTTTGGCATATGCTACTCAGTAAAGCACCTTGGACACGGATGCAGCTATAGCAATAAATAATAATAATTGATATTTTACTCTTCACCTTGTCCACATCCTTTAGAGCTGTATGCTGTATCAAGCCCTACTCAAAGTCTGATTAATGGGTCTCTCGCACTCTTTACTGCCCATATTGTCACTTCTCTGGAGACATTAATGATTGGGTTAGTTGAGCATGTCCTCCCCGTGGTGCAGCCTAGGCACTATTTACTTGGCTTCCCACTAAACATCTGCATCAGCTACTTTGGAATTCTTCTGAAGAGAGCTGAGCACTCCCACTTGCTCTTTGTAAATAAAGGAAGGGTGTGTGTGTGTGTGTGTGTGTGTGAGAGAGAGAGAGAGAGAGAGACCTCGAGACCCCTTTTCATTACTCATTTCTAAACACCAGCCCAACAGTTCCATGCCTAGATACGGAACTTTCACCTTCCCTATTCCCAAGCTTCACTGTGCAATTTCGCTCACTTGCCTTTATGTTGCCTAGATTTACAAATGTCAAAACGGCTTTCTGTGTGGGTGTAGCAATGTTTCCTTCGCTCTCTGTTGTGAACGTCAAGGCCAAAGATCAAAAGCAACAAGGTTTCTAAGAAATATCTGATATTTCTTCTGCTCTGCTTTCCCCACGCGGACCTGTAATCTCCCCCAGTGATTCTAGCAAAACAACTCCCTGGGGAGTTTCAAGTTTCATTCACTAACCAACCTCTCTCACTTTTTCTGCCTGTGATCTCTGCAGTAATTTTCAGTTCCCTGCAGGTTTCATTCAGCAGTTCATACATTTCACCAAAACCTACTGACAGAAGTTTTAATATCTTTCTCTTTTTTTCCCCAGCCACATTAGTCCAATTTTGAGCCCACTGAAAATTTCACCATCTGACAAGTGTGTCCCTTTATACATGGCCCAGTCAGGCTCTTCCATTTGCAAGTGGCTTGAGAAAAATGCTTGAAATCCAGACGTTTTAAATGTTTGCAGGTTATGTGCTGCTGTTAATACTGATTTTAAAATAACCTGCATGTATCACATACATGCACAGAAGCAATGAAAGGACATCTCTAGAAGATGTATAGGTAAGCTAGAAAATTCTTAATGTACTGCATTTATTTATTTAAACTACTATTATGTTGCTTTTCCTGGTAGTTCAAGTAGGTTTTACAGCACTTATTTATCTGTCTCAAAAATACATATGCTTGCAACATTTCCTAGCCCACAAACATTTTGACACACAATGAGGTGATTCTCACGATGGCCAGAAAGTGGGATAAGGGAGCCTAGCCCGCTTTTCAGCCATCATGTGCTGCAATTGGAGTCACGCAGTCCCAGCAGCAAACCTCACTAATCCCTCCTCCCCTTAGCCAAGGTTAACAGAGTGAGCGCTCTAATAACCTCGGCGTTTTGCTTGTGTGTCGCCACGGCGCACGGCGACACACAAGTAGACCCCAGCCTCCCAGGCTTGGGGGTCTCTCCAGGATGCCCCACGCACTCACACAGGGCATCCTGGAACTTCCGGAGGCCACTCAGCCCCCGCCGGCTCCGTGATGGAGCCAGCAGTCGTGATGGAGTAGGCTAAGCCCACTCTCCCCACAAACCCCAACATATTTTTGTTAAAACTTTTTATGTGAACATTTCCCCCAGCCCTTCCACCTCAGATCTTTCTAACTGGAGAAGTAAGGGATTGAATCTGGGGCCATCTATATGCAAAGCATATATTCCGTCACTCAGTTTTGCACCCTCCCGAAGCTTTTTGGTTAAGCCTATAATAACAACAAAATCACAATATTTGCAAAGCTTTCCAGTCTGCTTACTTGGAGGAGATCTGTACTTGGCACAGCCATCAAGATGACTGGTTAATAAAGAAATCTGATTCATCATCATCATCATCATCATCATCATCATTACTGGTATTTATGACAAAGCTCTCCCAACTCCAACACCACATCCTTCCATCCACTGCCCATAGCAAAGGACATCCCTTACTAATAAAACCCCAAATGGCAACAGCGACCTGGAGTGGGGGGAGGCCAGCAGTTGACCAAATCCCACAGGAACATCACTGGTAGCACAAGGAAGAACACAAAATATAACAATATCTTGTTAACGTTTTCCTGTATGGAGATTGGAAACGTAGGACTTCAGCAGCCCTGAATGAGGTCCTCTGCAATAGACCATACTCCTTTTTAATGCCAGCTTTCTTTTTCTAAGCAGCTTGAAAAAGAAAAGCCTGGCATTAAAAGGCAGTCTGGTCTATCGCAGAGGACCCTCACTTCAGGGTGTGAAGACGGTTTACAATCTTCATACAGGAAAACAAGGGAAACAATGCAGATCCATGGAAACCAGTGTGGTGTAGGGGTTAGTGTTGAACTAGGACTGGGGAGACCTGAGTTCATATCTGTTCAGCTATGAAACTCACTAGGTGACTCTAGGCCAGTCACTTATATCTCAGTCTGACCTAACTCACAGGGTTGATATGAAGCTAAATTTAACCATGTACACAGCTCTTGGCTCCTTGAAGGAAGAGTGGGATAAACTCACTCAAATAAACCAAAAAATAAATAAAGCTATCTGCTTCAGCTACACGTGGCTATTTGCTTCCGAATCTGGGTAGAAATGTGCACCCCCATTACCACACACAATACTCATTGCATTCAGTGCCCATCACGCACAGCTTCTTTTAAGTCCATTATATGTGAGGTAAAAGAAGAATATCTATATCTGATGCATTTGCAGAGAGATGGGGATTTTAGTTTAGTAACTGCTTTGAATACCGAATTCTCAAAGCATCAAGGCCATATAGCAAGACAAAAAGAAACACAGAAAAGCCAAATAATGCAGTCTAAAACTTCAGATGCTGCTCTCACAGGCTCCTTTGAATGAAGCTAAACTTGCATCTGCTTCTGCCACCTCTATGGCAGGTACTTTAAGCACTTCAACAATTCTGCTATGTGCACTTGAAACAACTCTAGCAAGAATATGCATCCTCAAAAGTTAGAATGAAGTCTGAATAGCAAGCCATTAAGCAAAAAATAATAATCCAACACGTCAGTCTGTCAGTCAGTCAACAGGAGAGACTTCTGCAAGGATGGTTTTTGCAAGTATTGCTGCCAAAAGTGCTTGAAGCCTTCAGAGTGTAAAAGAATTCATGTTTGCTGGGAACGTCTGAGAAAAGTGGGAAGGGCAGGAGCAATAATGTTCTCTGCTCATCCAGTCCTGACTGACCATCAAGCTCATCCTTAATGCATTGGTATTTGTCAAATGGACAGTTGCCCACTAGTAACAAGGCACGAGATTTATTTCCTTCTTTCCTCCATCCTACTCCCAATGCATTTAATTTTTAAATGCCAGTTTAAATTGGACTAGGTTCTTAAAGTTGAAAAAGGTGGACCTTATTGCTAGGAAAACAGTTAATAATGAGGTTTTACTTTCTGAAAAGTGCCCCCCTCTTTCAGTTCACCCCGAGTAATAACTTCATTAAGCAATTATTAAAATGCCAAACCAAAGTTTACACTGTGTTCAGTAATTATTAAATTATATGTACATTATTTATTGAATTTACCTTTTTTCCAGTTCTACAACCATTAATTAAAATCTGAATCTAAAGTCTTGTTTAATAATAGAAAACAGAAAAACAGTTATTCTGTAAAACCCAGGATTTCAACTGATTAAAAAAAAGGCTAATACACACAGTGCCAATCCCACCTACCAGTGTGACACGACAACTTTGTGGATAGAATACTAGCATACCAGTATCTGCTATAAGAGAGAACAGAGACTTCACATTCACATTAGAGGATGGATCTGACAGACAAGTCCTGATTAAAGACAATATACCTGTGGACAGTCCTTTTATAAAACAGTGTGGGAACATTTGTGCATTTGTTTTGAGCAGATATGTGTAGAGAGTCATACTAACTTTCACTTTCAACTACAGGAGTGATTCTGAGTGTCATATATCTGCACACTCATGTGCAGAAACAACGCTCATGTATGAGGGCACATGTATGTGTGATATGCAGGGATGTAACTATAATAGGGCAATAGGAGACAATTGTCTGGGGGCCCACTGCCTTGGGCCCCTCCCCCAGAGGCATGTCACATGACTGACTCCTCCAGCTGTGCATCCACCCGGGCTTCCTTCAGTTGTATTCATCCTCCGAAACTGATGAGAGTGTTAAGACCTGGAGCTACCAGAACAGCATGTCTTTCCCTAGTACCATTAAATGACTTGCATCATCCACAATTTACAAAACCTTAAAAATAATAATTTAGGATGATGTTCTATTGTGGCACATAGGAGATATATATACACATACATACACACACACACACACACACACACACACACACTGCTTTTTGTTACCACTATTCAGCCTCATTTAAGATTTCTTTACTTCATGAGCTGAGCTTCAGTGGGGGGGGGGGCATTTTAAATCTTGTCTCTGGGCCCACTCCAACCTTGCTACGCCCCTGGTGATATGAACTGGGAATGGCTGTGACAATTGATTTTTTTTAATAGTGTATGATTATTGTATTATAACAGGCCCAACCTCAGATTCTCTTACTAATTAAACAATTCCCCCCTCCTAATTTTCTTACCAGTAATACGAATATTTATATACTGCTTTTCAACAAATGTTCTCAAAGCGGTTTCCACAGAAAAATAAGTAAGAAAATAACTAAAATGGTTTCCTGTCCCCAAAGGGCTGACAATCCAAAAAGAAACACAAAGTAGACACCAGCAACAGCAACTGGAGGGATGCTGTGCTGGGATTGGATAGGGCCAATTGCAAGCACATGTATGAAATATTTTAATTGCTGGATGTTGGTGCCCATGGAAACTGCCCTTTTCGGGCCATTAGCAACTTTGGGGGCATGATTTTCATTGGGACAACTGTGTGACAGGAAAGAATTAAATAGCTCCTGCCTGTGTGCTGATTCAGATGAACCTATAAATGGCACATTTATCATGATTTCTAGTTTGGCCCTCCTGATTGTCAACTGTGTTTAAGGTATATAGTGGGTGGGTCTGGTTGCCATGACTACTGGAATTCTACTGGACTGGCAAGAGTTCACTCAAGAGTTCACTCAATGCAGCCCAGACCTTAAAAGCCTTTGTAGCACAATGCAACCCTGTCATATTTGCTAATGCACTGTGTCCCTGATAAGATGCAGTGAACATCAAGCAATAATGGAGTAAAGTTCACGCACTAGACCACAAATAACAAGAACAAAAATACCCTTCCAAATAAAATGTTTTCAGCAGTACTGTAGCCTTAAAAAAAAAAAAAAAAAAATTCTGAGCATGATCAAAATTGTTGCACTGTATTTAACTAAGGAGGAATGCCCAGTGCTACATTTTATTCACAGAATGCACATTGGGATGGTTTCAACAGGGTGGACCTTAAGTCAGCGAGGCATTCTAGATGGGGCCATGAACTACCCTCCCTGGTAGCTTTGCATCCGCTCACCTGGGGCACAACGACAATTGAACAAGCTGGAGGACAAACATCCCTGGGCCCCTGAGGGAGGCTGCTCTCACAGCTAGATGACAGCTTGCTCTGTGCTCGCCTCTTTGATAAAGAAGGTGTGTGTGTGGGGGGGGGGGCACTGCCAGGGGCTGATCTTCACTGTTTGTCTCAGGGCCCATTCCAACCTTGTTATGACCCTGCCCCTCACTCTGCCCATATACTCTCCCAGGCACACCTACTTGGCCTGCATCATCCCCTTATCAGTATTGCTACCTTCACTGCTGACACTGCATATTTCAAAAATGAAATATTCACTTCAGTGAGCTATTTCTACCTGGGTAGAGCTGGTCGTGAGAAGCACCAGGATCGGTCCCGATGCCAACGCTCCACAACTGGATAGCCTGGATTTTTTACCCAGGCTAATAGTGGGGTCGAAGGGCACAGGTGCACCCTTCTATCCCACTCCCTATCATGTGAATGGTCCGGTTGCACTGCGCTCCAGGTGCAGAGGACTTCAGCTCCCGGCTCTGCCACTCATCAGGGCTCTGCTCGTGTGCCTCATGAATAGCAGAGCTTCCTGGGGAAGGGAGATTGTGGATGAGCCAGCCTCCCCGCCAACCCTCCCCAGCATAGTCGTGTGAATGACCTTTGCATCTACTAAAAAATTACTACTTAAAACAGTAAATAAAGCAATAGACACTGCTTGTTCTTAGCCCAGAAAGGCTAGTGCAAACAACACTTTTTCCAGAAGACCAACAGGAAGGAGCATTGATGGACTTCTTCTGGAAGGCCATTACAAGGCCCCAAGACAAATGTCCCATCTGTCCAATGGACACAATAAATCTTGTTCCTGGAGGAAATGCCATACTAATAGCAATAAATTAAGCTGCTTACGGTACATCTCCTCAGGACACAGGATTCTCAAAAGGATGGGATTCTAATCGATAACAATTTTACCAGTTTAATGGTCTAGGTGAGGGAGACTACTTTCTGTTGTTGATTGTGACTACCATGCTACCATGGGTTAAAATGGATATTCAATTAGAATTCTGAAAAATCCTGCATTGATTAGCTGCAATGTCAAGGGAGCCCTACTGACATCTGGTGTACAACGTATCCTGCAGTTCTTCTATGTCATAATGGTTTTATGAAAATCCAGGCTTCCATGATATAACAGATATAGGTTCAATTAAAGTCTCTGCACAGATAGCACAAAAATGATTAGAACATGCTGTTTAGATCCCCTTTGCAGCTGAATTTTACCATTTGCTTGACATGACACCCATGTTGACTATCTAATGTGGGTCAGCACTGCAGTTAAGAGCCTTTCATTAGGACAACCAGAGACAGGGTTTCTGTTTATTTAATTGTTGGGAAGGTACAAGAAGAAGGAGGAATTTTACCTGTTTTCGCTTTTCCAACTTTGTATGACAAACTGTACCTATCAAAATTCCTAAGGGAAGCTACAAGAGATGTAGGAGCAAACAATTATGACCCACACGTAACTACAGTTTCAGAGTACTGAAAGTGTGGGAGAAAATACCCAAGAATAGCTCATCTAGGGGCTTGTACACACCTTGCTCTAAATAATGTAGCCATGAAGGCTCTGATACACTTTACTGTAGACCTGGGGACTTGGAGCCACACACAAAGCTCCATGAAAGCAGGCACTTCTCTATTAACTTCAATGTCAGGAAAGGCATTATGCCCACATAATTGTAGCTGGCTGTAATCCAACTGAGCTGTTGTGTGTGCATTAGGGCTCTCCTGTTATCAACTATGGGAGGGGAAAGAGCCGTGTGCACATGCGGGACTCTGCTTTGCACTATTTACCCTGGAGTAGATACCATCTGTTTCCAGGCAAGAAAGGGTAATTTTAAGAAACATAGCAGTGTGCCAATCAGATCTTGGCACACTTGGCACATGGAGAGGAGAGCTGGTCTTGTGGTAGCAAGCATGACTTGCCCTCTTAGCTAAGCAGGATCTACCCTGGTTGCATAGGAATGGGAGACTCAATGTGTGAGCACTGTAAGATATTCCCCTTAGGGGATGGAGCCGCTCTGGGAAGAGCAGATGGTTTCAAGTTCCCTCCCAGGCTCCTCCAAGATAGGGCTGAGAGAGATTCCTGCCTGCAACCTTGGAAAAGCTGCTGCCAGTCGTCTGTGTAGACAATACTGAGCTAGATAGACCAATGGTCTGACTCAGTATATCGCAGCTTCCTATGTTCCTATCTTAAAGTAAAACCAGATTATGTATAGCAGGAGACAAGGGGAAAGTTTCAAACTGTACATGTCCTTTCGGCAAACTCCTCTAGTTCAATGTAGTTCAATGTTGATCCTCCACTGTGTGTTCTCCACCTGCCATCTGAGAGCCTTGATTATTTATCTACATACTTACTGCTCTAGCTACATATATTTCAAGAAAACACATAAACTAGTAGCCCAACCATTTGCTAAGATGAGGGGAAGCTGCTACCCCTGGTAGTGGGGGTGATCAGGAGTGGAGAACTGGCAAGGCAAATGCCAGTGCCTGACCCTTTCCTCATCCAATGTTTCCCTTTACCAAATTCCCTGGCCCTCTGCAGCAGCTTTTCCTTCTGTAGGTTTAAATTTGGAGATACACAGCAGAAAATCATATGGGGAGCATGAAAGTGCTTGGAAGAAAAAGGGAACAGGGGAAACAGTGGGTGTGGAAAGGGTTGAGCATCCCTACCTCCTGCCACTAAATGCAGGTTTTCCTCACCTAAATGGGTTTGCACCTGAAGCAATGGAGCAAACCCCTTCTTTCTCACTGCCCCTTGGTTTGAGCCAGGGTGCTGCTTCTCTTGGGGCAAGGGGGGGTGCTGCTGCTTCTAATATGCTGTAGGGGGTGCTAGCATATCACAGATCCTCATTATTGTTGGAAGGGACATTCATTTCTCAGAAATATATGTTAAACTAACCTTTATTCTTCTAATTTTAATCTCACTGCACCATTCAGTTAATGTGACTATCTAATGCAATATTCCATTCTGCAATCCTGGATTGTTCCCTGGGCCAACAGCCTCTATAACATACCCCCCCTCAAGACTATACATGCAGGTGAGAGGGAAATCTCAAAACGCCTTCTAAGTGCTCAAATCTCATCTCCTATTTACATTACTAGCTGTACTGTCCGATTACATAAAATCCAGACCTGTGGGTTATCAAAATGAGAAAAGTGCAATTTCACAAGTGACATCAGCAAGAAGCTCCCTTGCCATTTTGCAAACCCTTTGTTTCATTTTATTTTAGTTTTAATGTTGCTAACTTTTGTTTCCTTGTCTGTAATTTGCTTATCCCACAAATCAGAGGGATCATAACATAGGGGATCATAAGATGTTTCTTTCTTCATAACATAGGTGGGCAGCAGCAGTTGCAGCTGCATGGCATTCTTGCTGCAGCAAGACAGAGTGGGGCTTTCCGTGGGTGTGGAGGGAATATTAGGCTTCAGTATTTTCAAAAGCAACTTATGGAGGGTGTCAAGTGAAGTAGTAGCTGAGGTGACCTTTGCATTATTGTGAGGAAAGGCATTTTGATGACCAACGGGAGAATCTGAACTGCTGGAATCTTAAAAGCAATGTTATCATTTCTAGGGAACATAACACACAATCAGAGCTATTGCATGCCATACATACTATGCCACTAAGAACTACTCTACTTAGACCAAAACTTACATAGTAGACCTCTTCAGAAGTAAAAGGGGGGAAAGGTATGCTGTCCCCATCTCCATCCAGTGCCCTGCTGACACACTGACAAGCCCCACTACTGTGCTGACATGCTCAGAAGCCCCACCCATCCACTGTCAATGCTTATAAGCATTTGTCTGAAGATAAAACACTATAACTGTGAAAATATTATTTCTATGGTAGGAAGACTAGAATGCCCTAGCATTCTGATCATGGCCAGAATCTGACCACGGTTACAGCGATTGTCTCTTCAAACAAATACTGTAAGTATGGAGAACAGGTAGGTGGGGCTTCTGAGTGCATCAGTGCATTCTCAGGATGCTGGATGTGAGTACAGCAGCCCTGGTTTCTTTTCTTTTTTTAATGTCTGAAGAGGGGTAATAAAATAGACAGGGACACAATCCAGCAAATGTTAACCATTTTTAAGTTCCCTTGATTTCAGTTGAACTTGTGATGGATCATGTCCAATGTGATAATCATCTCTAGAAAATGTAATAAATTGGAGACTGATATATGACCAACATCTCTGGTCTTATTGTGTAGGCAATAGTGCTCCATTCAGGTTAGTCTGTGTAAGAAATATGGAATACGTCAGGGCTTTGAAGTTTGATAGTATCTACTGAAGCTGTTCTCACAACCTTCTTTCCTGGAGCTGGGGAGAAGGAAGGATTGGTCTTATTTTCCCCCACATGACCGCCACTGCTGCCCCACTCGACACCCCGCGCTCCCACACGATCACCACTCTGCAGTGAGCAGAGCAGCAACAGGGGGAATGATGCTCAGCCTGGAGGAATCCCACAATGGACCACGTTGCTCACACAGTGCACTGTAGAAATACCTGAGGACAGGGCACTCCTTTCCCCGGCCTCTATGGTAAAAATGGTTGCTGGCAGCCCGGGAAGAACTGCTGGCAACCTGGTTATCCACACAGCCGAGGAGTGGGGTAAGAGTATGTGCCTGCGCCCTCCTACCTCACTTTTAGCCTGGGCTACCCAGTCAAGAAGTGCTGGGATCAGGACAGGTCCCAGCGCTTCGCACAACTGGCTCTACCCGTACTAGGGCAGCCATACCTGGATAGAGCTGGTTGTGAGAATGAACTTACTTTTTAGTTATCATTTCCAGGGGACCCAAACAAGAAGGGGATTATCATCTTCTATATCCTCATTCTATCTATTTGCTCGGTGTCAACACATCCAGTATCTTTTGACATCTAGTCAAAGCATAGTGCGTCTGGGTACCGGTTGCAGGGGAGTAACAGCAGGAGAGAGGGCATGCCCTCAACTCCTGTCTGTGGCTTCCAGTGGCATCTGGTGGGCCACTGTGCGAAATGGGATGCTGGATTAGATGGGCCTTGGGCCTGATCCAGCAGGGCTGTTCTTATGTTCAAAATGGTAAGGATTCTTCTTGAAACCTATGAAAGCTTATGATTTACTGGTTAACATCCCTTAATTGATTTTTTTAAAAGGAAAAAAAAAAAAAAACACCACACACAAACACACACACACACACACACACACACACAACCTATCTCAGTTAAAATATAGCAGAAGCTTTCTCTGTTATTTCATTCCAGTGATGAGGCAGCAAGCTACTCAACTGAAACCCCAGCTGGAAATCTGTGTTTCCCCATTTTCTTTCTCCAAACATAAGAATTTTGCTTCTACAAAAGAATGTTGCAACTGGTAAAATATGGGGTCACACACACACACACCAAGCCATGCATTTATTGTCACAATTCTAATCGGGAAGGACAATGCAAAATGATGTAGCTGGCATCAGCAGCAGAACAGAAAAAGATTCAGTGGGGGAAAGCTCTCTCAGAATTAGCTGCTTTAATTGCTTTATTTATTATATGCATCAATACAGTGTTACAGTGCTTGAAACAATTTGCAAAACTGACATATCCTCCAAGTCCTTAGCTTAGAAATGTTCTCTGTAGACAGTCTTGGTTACAGAGAGCCTCCCTCTCTCCCTCTTTCACTCTCTCTCAAGGAAAAGCAAAATGTCTTTTTTTCTGAGCGCTACACATTATTTCCACCACTGTAGACTGGCTGCCACTGTCAAACGGTATGTCTGTCAAAACAGGCATGGCTGCACGTACCTTATAATGTGATTCTGTCTCCTCTTCCTGAGTAGAACTGGAGGGAGATGGTGTAGCAGATTTGCTTCCTGGGGGTGATGGGGAACCATGGGTAACACCGCTCCTCAAACCCATCTGAGAAATCAGCTGTGACTGGCTGAGGGCACTCATGTGACCGGTTAACATCCCTGGTCGATTGATCAGGGGAACTTGATGGTTGGACTCATAGGAAGTGGCGTCTGAGTGGACCATCTCCTGGATCTGAGTTAGGAGAATATTACTTTTTAATTAAGATTGTATTGTATTTATTATTTTATTTATTTATTATTATTTATTACACTTATAAACCGCCCCATCCAGAGGCTCTGGGTGGTGTACAGCAACTTTTAAAAAGACATAAAAACACACAATGCTAAAAACAGTGTGTTTATTGTCTTATAAAAAGGATATTTTGATGCAGACTGGGCATGGTTTTTACCAGGGTGTTAATAACCCTGGGGAAAACTAGTCTGTTCCATGCTGGGGGGGAAATTAGTCCTAGTTTAAGGCATTAATATCCTCTTCAATTATCTTCTTTTGTCAGAACTGTTGCATTACACCGAACACTGTAATGGATTACACATTGTTCTTGTTTTATTTTCAGTTAGCACACAATTCAGCAACATAATAATGATTGCCAAATAAAAAGGTATACTACATGGTTCATTCTAGTATGCAGCTTAGGATACTCTAACGGACTAAAAGGCCTTCAAGTGCTGCCAGCATACTTCCAATACTCCTGGGATCCAAATACCATATGTCCTACAGAATGCCATTGTGGCTTACTGGAACTGCAAGCCTGTTGTGATTCTCAGACATTCATCAACAATATTAGCGGTTGTTGAACTAGATCATGATCCCAGACATGCTAGGGTTTGTACAGGTGAGTAGGGTCAGTGCAGTACAGCAGACGTGCCTACTGAGCCCTTCATATTTCACTTTTTAAATGAAGTTTGTGATTTTGCTTCCCCCCCGCCCAAGGAAATTATACAAGATATTCTTGTTTTTATTATAAAAGCCAAAAATAAAAGATCGTATGATTGAACAACAACCATGCGGGACTCTTATATGAAGAATTAAGCCAAACTGAAGAGGTGGAGACTATGAACCTGGGTCCATATTGCTGCACGATATTAATTTAAAAATATCAAGTTTGATGCAGTAGAAATAACAAGTCTGCTTCTCAGTTTTGACTGGAAATTTCCAAAATTTGAAATTTCCTGCCAACATCCAGACTAGTGTTGCATTGGCCTAATGCTATTGTGCTAGCACAGAGATGTACCACAATATCTCTTCCAGTTCAGTTCTTGCACTATTGGAAGATGCTTACACACTGCACAGTGTGTTACACAGCAGCTTGCAAAACCTGTTGTGCAACACATTATGCAACCTTGCATGCGCTCTCTTGTTGTACAACACTGCAGAGCACTGCAACTTAGTGCAGCTCTGCAAACATCAAGTGTGTGTAACTTCTTGCCCTACATTGTCTGGATGTCAGCGAGTAACTTTATATTTGCTGAACTAGCTGAAAGTTTGAAAATAGAAATTCAGGAGAAGTTTTAACTGAAAAGGAGTTCCAAGTGTGAGAGTTAGAAATGGAAAAAGGGCAGATGAAGTCTAAAAAATGGAATATCCTATATAATAATTCTCAGTATTTATTTTTTAAATTACTTTTATTGAAGATCCAATCTACTAATATGGATGTCAATATTTTTTTAATGCATTAACTTAAATCAGCTTAATGCAAGGCGTTTATATGTGAAACGAACAAGCAGTCAAATCTGCTTTGAAGATTTTTTTTTAAAAAAACCTTTTCAGATTTAGAATTTGGACCCATGCAGAGAATATATCCACCTATGCAAATACAACCTGCAATATTTAATCTTTAAACATGGGCCCATTTTTTTAAATGGAAAACTACAGCCAAAGACCACCAAGGGCACTAGAGCTTAAAATGCCCGAGGCTAAACTGTCTGAAGTGATTAAAAAAAAAAAAAAATCTACTGGAAGACATGTCTCATTTGTATCAGATAGGAGAAAAATAAGTTAGAAGTTATATACACTATTACGCTTCTGAGCGACATCCAGCAGGCTGATTTGGGAAAGAGTCTGTTCTATATCAAGAGTATTTAGCATTTGTTCATTCTTACAACGTGTTTGAAACATCAGGTACTGTCCACTATCTTGGACTGGACTGGCAATAAAGATCACTTGGCTTGTTTTTACATAAACCCTGACATCCTAATTTAAACTCTTGTGTCTTAAATCCTTGTGACTTCTGTTGTCATCTCCATTGCTTTTCCTCACCACATTATCAACACTCTTCTGGCTTCTTCCTTATTGCATTCAAACACACCACTGCATCCAAGCACTCCCCCATTTGCAAAAAATCTTGACACAGCCTACATTTCCAATTATTTCCCATTTTATTTTCTACTCTTTGCTTCCAAATTCCTGGAGTGAGATTTAATTTTACTGCCTTGGCTTCCTTCCTTCCATCTCTTCTCTTGATCCCCTACAACTGGTGTTCTACCTTCAATATTCTACACAGATTTCCCTCACCAAAATTGCTCACTGACAATTCTAAAGGTCTTCATCCTACTCTGTACACATCCTACTTGACTTTTGTCCTGCTACTGACATAGCTGATAAAACCCTTGTTTGATTCCTTCACACTGGCTGACATCCAGAGCAACGGTGCAATTTTGCGCTAACACAAAGTTAGTTTGATGAGCTAAAAATTGGGATATATGCAAGAGTGCTCTTTGAGATAATTCTGACAACTTCCCATTCTCCTGGAAGCACTCTCTGCCATACAAAAATATGTCTCTCTGGGACATATTTACCTATGATACTGCTGGCACCTGGATGCTGTGAGGAGCAGTGGCACCCCAATCACCATTCCGTGGCGGCTCTCCTGCCTACAGCATTCACTGAGCATGTGCAGCAGCCAGGTGAGTGCTGTAGGTAGGGCAGCTGCCACATGGAATGCCGGGTAGGGCACCACTGCTCCCCATGGTGTCCAGGTGCTGGCAGTATCACCACTAAAGGCTTTTAAAGGTACCTCTTGCCGCTCCACCCCCTACAGACCTCACTGACTGCCACTGGTTTTCATTTTCACAGAGCACTTCTTGAGGGAAGGGGAAGTTGTTGAAATTCTCTCTCCCCACTATATGATTGCCACTGCTAAATTAACCAAAGTCATCAGGAGAGCTGCTCCTTCTCATGTAGCATCAGACTTTTCTTGGTCTGGATGTTGGCCAATAACAACCACTCTGCCCTCTCTTCCTTCTTATCTCTTATTCCTGGAATTGTCTCCCAGAATACTTTAATGATGACACTTCTTTCTCTTCCTTAAAATCCCACCTCAAAACTTTGTAACATCTGACACAATCTTTTAGTTCTTATCCCAACTGAAAGCTTATTTCTCCCCTCCTTGTTTGCCTCCCATGTTGAATTATGCTATAATAAATTGTGAATTGTGCAATGTACAATTATGATTTATATGTATGTGCATTATTTAAGTATGGGTGTGAATGTATTCTTCCCCATAACAATTTCTCTCCCACCACTTACGTTTCTGATAATCCTAATATTACAACTATTGGAACAGAAGAGAAAGCATGAGAAAAATAAAACTTTCTTTTGTTTTTTGCATTTATTTTTAAAATAAATTTTGCATTTATGAGTTTTTGAAATTCACATAATTTCAAATTTTCATGCTGCACTCATGCATAAACTTTGTTGGAATTTGGTTGTACATGTTACACAAAATATAAAGGTTGTCTTCAGTTCTGAGAAGAGAAAACGTAATTGTATGAGAAACACACATAGATTAATATTGCATTAGTAAGGGATAAAACACGACGACATGAAATGTGACAAGAGTGGTGGTCTCTAATTAACCTTTAGAAGGGTCACTCAGTTGGAGGGACATTTTCGTAAGATAATGTCCTAAGCTTGTTTTAATGGGATTGCCACTTAGCCACTTGTAAACTAGCCTGATCCACTGTATTATTTCAGGGACATGATTGATCTTAACCATAGATTGAGATCCTAGAGCTCTCCCACCACATGCTAATATTTTATCCTCTACGCATTCTTCTTTTACTCTGAGACCATTGTGCAAGATGCACACAAACTATTGACACTGGTCGACATGAAGGGCAGCCCTACGTCAACATTAGGGACGCTCCAGGACTGCTGCACCACTTGAAAGCAGTCCCAACTGTATAGCATGACAGGGCTGCTATGGAATGACTTGAAACCACTTTTGAGTAGTTGCACAGTGCTACTTCCATTTTTTGCTATGGAGAGAGTTTTGTGTGACTGCCCAGAAGCTCTTCTAAGTCATTCCTCGGCAGCCCCATTGTGCTATGCTGTCAGGGTTGCCTTTCAAGCTATGCAGCAGCCCTCGTGGGTCCCTAACACTAATGGGGCACTGCCCATCATGTCAGCCACTTACACTAAAATACTTAAAAGATAAACTTGAGATATTCATGTAAGATAATTTGATAACTGATTTTGAGAAAGAAAGGCAGACATGGAACCCGCATGTTCAGAAGCACATGACCAGATGCAAGGGATAAACAAGAAGGAAAAATTAGCACCATCCTGCTCTTTCTGTGAGTTTCCTTGAGGCAATCTGGCCAGTCACACTCAAAAATCAAAGTGCTGGGATAACAGGATTTCTGATCTAGTTCAGAATAATAATTCTTATAACTACTAGTTTTCTATAATTTTCCATAACTGAATATTTTACTTTACTTGTGATGAACAAACAGCTACCATGTTCTTAGCCATGAAAGATTGTGAAAGAACCAGAAAAGGGAGCAGGATAGGTATTTTGTTCACACAGATGATCTCTAAAGCCACGTAGACTAGAAATGGAGGCTCCAGTTTAGACTGAACCCTATCTAAAGCAATGGTAACATAACTGCCAATACAACTTTCCCTGCCCTCACTTATCCTCTTCCTGCTATTCACTGGACGATTTTAAATGAATTAACAGATGGAAGTGAGCAATTGATATCTTCCTCCTGTAGAAAAATGTGGAATCCTAAATTAGTCAAATCACAGGAAACATACAATGGTATATTATTGTGGGAATATAGGGTTAGTGAGATCAAATTCTGGGACACACAAGGAATTTTCTGGCTTATAGGAGTGCCAAAAAAGACCAATTGACCTAATTTAGGGGTCCCCCCCACCACTGGAGAAAAATTCACTGGAGAAGGAGTGATTTGTCACTCCCATCCTACCCACATAGGTAATATCACAGAATTAATTACTCCAGTGTGCTAATAAAGAGGCCTATGCACTGTGACACCACTGTTTCTTTACTCATTTCAGAGATGGAATTAAGCCAGACACTTAGGTACAATCAGATTTAGACACAACAGAAACCAGCAGGAGGGAAATCAAACACTGTCTTAAACGTTTTCCAGACTTTTTGCTTTTTATATTAATCTGATTAATGTTAACATGAGTTTAAAGACCCAGGGCTTTATTTATTAACAATTTTCGTTTCCGATAAGCCCACTGAGGTGCAATCTCTCATTAGCAGGGGACTCCTGCCAACTCCATTAGCAGCTCATAAAGTAAGAAATGTAGGGAAGAGCTGGGAGGGCTCAGTAAGCTTCAGCAGAAATAAATCCAAATGCAGAAGCAGATTTACTGCTACAGGTCGGGAATCAAGAGCTTTTCTACAACACTAGACAGCATGTTGGGCTCAGATATTCAAAAGGCACTAAAGGGGGGTTTAAGGAGAGTGCAGATCAGGCATAATTCTTTCAAGAGCAGCTTGTAATAAATATGAGTATTCACTTAATTTGTGTGTTTGTTTGTTCTATCTGTATTCCATTGACATCCAAGAAGCAAAATGCAGCATTTTGGCCCAATATACACTGAAATGACCAGAGCTTCATAGGACTGGTTCACTCATGTATATTCATTCCTAGATCAGAAACGTCAGCTGATGACTTGAATGTGTGAATGGACCACCAGAGATAGAAATTTCATACGCCCTTATAATACCCTCATGCTTTTCAATTCACTCAATTCCCACATTAAGCTGCCAGCTATTAAGCTGCCAGCTATGTGGGGCTGCCTTTGTACGTAGTCTGGAAACTTCAGTTGGTTCAGAATGAGGCAGCCAGGTTGGTCTCTGGGTCATCTCGGAGAGACCACATTACACCTCTGCTGATGGAGTTACACTGGCTGCCTATAGGTTTCCGGGCAAAATACAAAGTGCTAGTTATAACTTATAAAGCCCTAAACGGCTTAGGCCCTGGGTATTTGAGAGAACGTCTTCTTCATTATGAGTCCCACCGTCCATTGCGGTCGTCCATGGAGGTCCGTCTCCAGTTGCTGCGAGTTCGTCTGGTGGCCACACGGAGACGGGCCTTCTTGGTTGCTACCCCGGGACTATGGAATGCGCTCCCTATTGAGATACGATCCTCCCCATCTCTGACAATTTTTAAAAAATACTTAAAAACCCATCTTTTTACTCAGGCTTTTTCAGCTTTTAAATAGGTTTTTAATTCTGTGATTGACTTTTAAATTGTTAGTTTTTCATTGTTATATGTGTTTTTATGTGTGTTTTTAACTGTTTTATCATTGTGAACCGCCCAGAGACATGAGTTTGGGGCGGTATAAAAGTGTAATAAATAAATAAATAAATAAATGTGAACAATAATTCAAGCATCGAGAAATCACATGATGGACATGCACGTGTGGACCACACGCACAGAGCTCCAGATGGTTAGTCGTTTGTGTAAATCGTAGACAATATCCAGATGAAGTCCCATTGAAATTGATAGAGGTCATGACTAATGTCTCATTGATTTTAATACTGCTTAGTCATGATTAACTAGTCTAGATGTTGCCCACTATTCCATACAGATCAGCTGGTTTTTAATCACACCAGTGAAATGACAGTGAGTTTTATAGATAAGTGGAAATTTGAACATGGGCTTCCCATATCCAAACTTCACACTCTAGCTACTACACCACAAGCTTCCTCCACACTCACATTTCCCTGGCTAACACAGTTGCATGATGGCCGTCAATGTGGACAGTTGTTTGAATGAAGCAGGCCCTGGATGCTAATTCAGGGCTGATATATACTTTAGATTCTAGAAAAACAGTGGTGCATCCTAAGTAATGAAGTGCACACATTAAGGAGGGACTTGAGGGATTCAACAGGGGCCTGCATATAACTTCCTCTACACACATGTTGTTGCACAAACAGGTGAAACCTCCCAGTTCTGCCTATGCTCTGGAATCAATCTGTTATACGAAATATAACAGATTGGTTATATACAAAATATATTACTGAGGGTCAGCAACATGTTTTCTCTCTTACAGGTCACTTCCAGAGTATGGCCAGAGCTGGGAAGTTCTTATTGCTTGGACAACAGTGTACACTTAGAGGGATGGCAGGAGATGCATGCAGACTGCTGTCACATCTCCACAGTCACTCCATATGCACACACAGTTAGGATGTCAGCAAGTGATACTGACCAATCACTAATATGGCTTGTGAATCTACAGGACACAAAAGGAATCCACAGGACCTCTAATTCAAAGAGGTTACAACACACAATCTGTTTGTAACGTGCAACTCTTGAGAACCTTTTATATGGTCATTTATCTGTTTGGAACTTCAGTATCTTTAATAATTTGAAGTCCCCCACAAATCTGACAGATTTTAGATGTGAGTTAAACAGAGCTATTCCTAATTACGGACCCTTGAGGGGACCCCACTGCTAATTTCTCTTCATTGTGGAAACATACATTTATTCCCATCTTTTCCTAACTTTTTTTTTTACTAGGTTCTTAAAAAAAAAAAACAGTTACTAATCAAATCCTCTTATTCCATGACTGCAAAATTTGCTTAGGCTCATTTGGCAAGAGACTTTGTCAAAGGCTTTTTGAAAGTGCATGTATGGTAGATCATTTGTATTCGAATACCTCTATTGATCACTGCTTAATGATACCCTCAAAAAAGGACACACATTTAGTAAGACAAATCTTTTGTTTGCAGAAGGCACACTGATTTTTCCTTAAAAAGGCGTATTCATCCACATTTCTAAATGCTTTCCACCAATTTACAAGAGGCAGGAGTTAGGCTTACAGAGCTATAGTCCTCAACAACCTTTAGAATCTCTTTCTAAAAACCGGTGTTACCTTGTCAGCCTCCCAATCCTTTACATTGGTAAAGAGACTGGTTTTAGAGATCCGCTGAATATTATTAACTCATATCAACTTATTAGCATTGAGTCTCTCCTAATACCAGGGGGAAATGGTAAAGTTGCTCAGAGTTATTTTGGATTTTATCTGGTTCATAAAGGCTTTTAATGTTAAAAGATTGTTGGCCAGCTGCTACATAAAATAATGTATTTTCCTTATTTTACATTTAAATTAAGTAAAGTTTGTAGAATATGTATTCTATAATTGTGGAAAGATATCATATAGGCTGTTGGATTTTAAACAAATCTAAAAGATCATTCGCATCTGCAGCTACATTAGTCTCTTGGGCAAATACTATATTAAGATATTTTTTAAAATTCTTATTATGGAGCCAGTAGACCACAACGGCTCCATTTATCCATTAAATATGTAATCATACATTTTTTCTTTAAAGTGCATATTATTTATGCAGCAGAGCAGAACCTGTCCAGGAATGTAATTATGGATATGAGACCTGTGCAGAAAATTTCTTATGAAAATTTGCAGAAATGAGTACGAGCTCCATCTAGCAGCCATTAACATCAATGGAAAGATTTCAGCTGAACACACTGGACTTGGGATGGCGATCTGGTATTCTTTGTCTAGTGTGCTGGAGAGGAATTGTTACCAATTCACCTCTTCATTGCACTTTAACTATCAGAATATGATTAAGCTGTTTTTATACCTTTGATTACTCAAAAGGAATTGTAGTTACAGAAAAGTAGAAACGGAACAAAACAAAACACATTGGGCAACGCTTAAGCATTTACAAAACATCATCCACTGAAACTGTTCTGATAAATCCAGGCTGTCTCCACAGACCCTGTAACTACCTGCTGTGACTATTTTGGTGCCTACATTGTAGATGAAAGCACTCAGTCTGTGGACCAATAGCTTGACTTCTGTCTCTGAGAGCCAGTTCACACATTTCCTTCAGAGGCTCTCTTACTCATTTTTGTGCTCATGCAAGTGGTTTACTTGTGGGAACATTGCAATGTCAAAGGAGGGATCTCACTGAATATCATGGTTCAGCTTCTATAGATAAGGTATACTTTGAAAAGGGAAATTCCTCTTTGGAGAGGCTGAATCGCAGAACCGTAGAACTACAGAATTGGAAGGGACCTTGGAGCAGAGTTCCCTCCAACAGGGATTCCGAGATGTTGTTGACTGCAGCTCCCAGAATCCCGAGATGCAATGGCTTTTGCTTGGGGATTATGGGAGTTGTAGTCAACAACATCTGGGAATCCCTGTTAGAGGGAACGCTGCCTTGGAGGTCTTCTAGTCCATCCCCCCTGCTCAGTGCAGGAAAACCACTACAGCATCCCAGAACACCTCATTGTTCTCATGCAAAATCTATACACAGGACAGGAAGCCACAGTCCAGATGGAACACGGCGAAACAGACTGGTTCCAGATTGGCAAAGGAGTAAGACAAGGCTGTATATTTTCTCCTTATTTATTCAATTTATATGCTGAACATATACTGAGAGAAGCTGGACTGGAAGAAGATGAGCGTGGTTTTAAAGTTGGAGGAAGAAACATCAATAACCTGCGCTATGCTGATGACACCACTCTGATAGCTGAGAATGCAGATGATCTGCAAGCCCTAATAATGAAAGTCAAGGAATACAGTGAAAAAATGGGACAAAGACTAAATGTAAAGAAGACTAAACTAATGACAACAGGTGCTCCAGCCAGCCTCAGAATTGATAATGAAGACACTGAAGTAGTGGATAGCTTCTGCCTTTTAGGATCAACCATCAACAGTATAGGATCCTGCAGTCAAGAAATATGCTGCAAACTAGCAGGGGTGCAATGAAAGCCTTGGAAATGATATTTAGAAACTGTGACATGTCTATACCTACAAAGATCAGAATCATTCACTCAGAGGTCTTCCCTGTGACACTCTATGGATGCGAAAGATGGACTTTGAAAAAGCAAGATAGAAAAAGTATTGACACGTTTGAACTCTGGTGCTGGAGAAGACTTTTGAGGATGCCGCGGACAACCAGGAAAACAAACAAATGGATCATAACAAATCAATTCAGAATTCTCACTCAAGGCACAAATGACCAGGCTCAAACTATCATACTTCGGACACATCATGTGAAGACCCAGCTCCTTTGAGAAGTCCATAATGCTGGGGAAAGATGAAGGAAAGAGAAAAAGAGGATGACCAGCAGCAAGGTGGATAGACTTGATTACGACAGCAATTAAGGCAGAACTGAAAGACCTAAAAGGCCAAGTTGAAGACAGAATCTATCTATGTGGTCACTAAGAGTCGACATCAACTTGACGGCACTCACTCACTCACTCACTCAATCCCTGACAGATGGTTCTCCAGTCTGTTTGAAAACTACAGTGAAAAAGAGTCAAACCTCACAAGTCAGACTGTTCAACTATCAAATAGCTTTTAAAGGTAAAGGTAAAGTGTGCCGTCGATTCGGTGTCAACTCCTGGTGACCACAGAGCCCTGTAGTTTTTCTTTGGTAGAATACAGGAGGGGTTGACCATTGCCTCCTCCTGTGCAGTATGAGATGATGCCTTTCAGCATCTTCCTATACTGCTGCTGCCCAATATAGGTGTTTCCCATAATCTGGGAACACATTTGTAGACAGCAGGCTTGTCTAAAGCCTGCTGTGCATTTGTAGACAGCAGGCTTTACTGCAGGTTTACTGTGAGGCTTTACTGAGAGTCTGAATTTCCCCCCCAAAACTGATGCAAAATGAGGATGGTTTTTTTTTACCCCAGATATAAATCGGGCTACGCTGAATCATGTCTAGAGTTCTCCCCGATAGCTCACAGGGACTTTGGGATAAATCTGGCCAATACGTGAACACACACTCTCCATTCTGGAGGAGGTGAGTTAAAAGCCCTGTCTGGAAATGCTCCACACAATGATTGAGCTAAAACCCAAACCAGACAATTTTTTAGCTCACAGCTCATGTTCTTAATAGGGATGGGCCCGGACTGGTCCGGAGGCCATTCAAAAAGCCTCCGGACCGGTCCAGACCTGGGCGGTCCGGTTCAGGTGGGGGGGTACCTTTAAGAGCGGCGGGAGGGTTTACTTACCCCTCCCGCCGCTTTCCCGCTTGGCGCCATAATGTTTAGAGCAATTGGGGCGGCAGGATGTGCGCACGCGTGCAAAGGACTGCTGGAAATTTTTTTAAGCAATGTCGGGGAAGGGGCGGCAGGGAGGTGTCCTGCCGCCCCAATTGCTCTAAACATTACGCCGCCAAGCAGGAAAGTGGCGGGAGGGGTAAGTAAACCCTCCCGCCGCTCTTAAAGGTAACCCCTACCCCAGTGCTGGACCGCTGTTGGCGGTTCCGTGCACACCCCTAGTTCTTAAACACTACACTGCATCAAATCATTTCCAATTGGCAGCATTCATGGAGAAGAAAGTGCTGAGAGGGTTGTGGATGAGCAGTTGCATTTGGAGGGGGCAACAGGTTAGTAAACCACCTTAAGTGGCGCAGCGGGGAAATGCTTGACTAACAAGAAGAAGGTTTCCAGTTTGAATCCCCGCTGCTACTATATCGGGCAGCAGCGAAATAGGAAGATGCTGAAAGGCATCATCTCATACTGCGCGTGAGGAGGCAATGGTAAACCCCTCCTGTATTCTATCAAAGAAACCCACAGGGCTCTGTGAGCGCCAGGAGTTGAAATTGACTTGATGGCACACTTTACCTTTTACTTTACAGGTGAGTGAGAGTAACAAAAAAACATATCTGCTGATATTATCCACAGGTTTATGAGGACAGAGCAAGAACTCTGTTGTTGCAGGGAGCCTGTAGACTAGCTGTGCTGCAGGCTTGCCTCACAGTGTATAAGAAGTGGGATCAGGAAGCTATTTTTGCTCCTCTTCCCTCCCCACAAAAACCCAATTCACTGCCAGGAAGGTGTCCCTGAGGGTCATGCAGCCTTCAGGGATATATTCCTGGAAGCAAACAGGGCTTTGGTGGGGAGGGGAGAGCAAAAATTGCTTCCTGGTCTGCCTCCCTGCGCACTGCAAGGCAAGGCTGCAGCACAGCTAATCTATTACAAAGAATGTGGGTCAGTAATTGTAATAATATGGCAGCATAAGTGTACACGGAGCTTTCCAGAATAACATAAACAATAAAGACAGGTTCCTGTCTCAGGTGCTTACATCTTAAATTTTAACCATGGGTGACACAATAGGGGTAACATTCCTTTGGGAAACAGTTGAAGGGGGAGGGAAACATAAGGAATATGGCATTGGAGAGGCAAGGGCAACAAGGAATGAACATGGGCAAATGGGGTTACATGGCTTCATTTCAGTCCAGCTGAGAATGAGAACTAGAAATTTGGAGATCAAACAAATTTCACAGTCACCACTAGCCTCACAAACATGGAGGACAAGAGTGCTCTCAGATGCAATGCTTACCTTATAAAACCTTGAAAGCTTATTCAACATGGTCACACTGTTGGCACTAGATGACTAAATTCTAAAAGGAAAGATGCCTAGTCAAATATTTCTGAAAGTCATAGACTGGAAAACATATGCAGGTCTTAAGGAATTTCCTGGTACCTAGCCGTAGGTACCAATGGAAGGCATGTTTTCAAAGGTAAAGGTAAAGTGTGCCGTCGAGTCGATGTTGTCTCCTGGCAACCACAGAGCCCTGTAGTTTTTCTTTGGTAGAATACAGGAGAGGTTTACCATTGCCTCCTCCCGTGCAGTATGAGATGATGCCTTTCAGCATCTTCCTATATTGCTGCTGCCCGATATAGGTGTTTCCCATAGTCTGGGAAACATACCAGCAAGGGTTCGAACCAGCAACCTCTTGCTTGCTAGGCAGGTCATTTCCCCGCTGCGCCATTAGGTGGTTTTCAAAGGCTTTTCACAACATGCTTTCCAGTTAGAAGTAAAACTTTCCCGAGCACCAAGACTGCTAATGTTAACTTGGACTATGAAGAAATTGGGAACCATAATATCACCAGAAGAACTTAGGGCAGTTTCCTTTGCCTTGCCAGAAGGCAGAAGCAAACCACACAAGGTAAAGGCCGGCACAGTTCTGTTTGGGCATTCGTGTTTTCTACATCACGGTATGCTCTATCCTCACTGTTGCAATTACCTCCTACTGCACTGCATCTCCCTGAAGAAACCATTGTGGCCTGTCAAGCTTGATCAACCATTTTATATATCTGCTTCTTTGGTGAAACAAAAACTACAACCATTTCAAATCACCAACTCAAAGGAGCAATTTCCTCAATAGTCGTGAATCAGAAAGATATTCTGACATTCCCCATCTGTGGCACAGTCTCTCCTCACTTTCCTGAAAAGCCATTTCAATTACTATCAGCCAAGGAGGGAAATTATTCCATGAACAATTTCAAAGCTAAGGTCTCCCTGTAGGTAGATCCCCCCCCCTCCAGTTTTGAAGTTTAAATTTAAATGCATTCACCATAGCCAAAATATTTAAAATTATTCACTTTACAGATGGTGGAGAAGCCAACAAAAATATATATTCCTAATGACCACCCACTCTTCTTCCCAATCTGTAACTGCTCCTAATAAACTTTCATGGTGTATGGGAAATCCTTTAGTGAGGTGACAAATTTCTGGTGGAATTTGAGATGTCTTGTTCAGAGTAATAGCTATCTCACACAGGTGCCCAGCTGCTATTGTAAAATCAGTAAGCATTTAATTGAAACAAATGACTATAATAATAGTACATTATCCCTGCAGGCTCATAGCCATAACCGTTTTAATTATTGAGTTTAGAGTCAAACTAATTTATCCTTTAAAGTAACAGCCACCTTTTTGGTTCAACCAATCATCCTGTTAGGAATATGAGGGGAACAGTAGGGAAGGATTTAAAGAGGGAGCAATTTATTTCGGTAGGGGGTGCATTTATCACACAGTAGATAGTGGAGTCTCTACTGCTATGCCTCTCAATCACAGGTTCACATGCAAGCACAGCTACTTTACATTACTATGAAGTAGTGTGGTACTGTCTACTAAAAGTTGGCATTCTGCATGGTGCTGAGCACCCTTTGCCATCAGGCAGAATGAACAGAAGCCAACAACCATCTGTTGGATTCATTTTTAACACGAATTCCCATCATTTTCACATGGCGAAGCTTTATTTTAAATAAGCTCCCTCATCTGAGATTTACCATGTCCTACTGCATTTTATCCTCCTACAACATGGTGAGTTTGCCACACCAAAAGTTAGGCTATTAAGCCAAATTCTCACTTATAAACCACAAGCAAGTTTACTTGAAATTAAAAACAAAAACAAAAATAGGCTAGTTCCAAATATTTACAATTAAGACAGTGTATACTTTTTTTAAAGTGTTTTTACACATTTTCTTATTTATTCTTATTTCATATTTGACACAAATCTTTTACTGTTTGGGGGAGAATACTTGTACAACTATTTGAATTCAGTGTTTTGACGGGCTATGATCTAGTGTTACGACATGCTATTATTACTGGAAAAAGAGTCATCCAAACACAATTAACACTTCATTATGAAGATGAATCTCCACAGCCTCAGTGTTAAGAAAAGCTGCTGGAAACAGAATTAAAATGGTGTTTAACAAATGGAAAACATCTCTTGTTAACATACCAGGCTTTATGCACATTTTAGAAACCCCAGAATAAAAAGAATAGATTGGAGTTCGTATTCATTGTGGATATTTGTAAATGGGAACATTTGAATGGATGTTGCCATAGTTGCTATAATTAACCCAATAATCCTCCAGTATCTGATGAGAGAGGTTAGTAGTCTCCTCTCTCCATTTCAGTGGATTAACATTTTGTTTTATTTTAAACTCAAAGTCATTTATGAAGAACGAAAAACAGAAAAACATGAAGACTCTACAACCCTAATATCCCTTGGTGTAAGTGATGGCATTACTGCCTGGCTATTTGATAGGCCTGGGGTTGCGGGTAGGCAGGGGGAGGAATTAGGAAGGGAAGTAGTTGTAAAAAGTCATGGGCAAATTAAACCTGCCTTTAATTGCATTCATAATTCTAAATACAAAACCTTTGTTCAAACTGCAAAAATAGCAGCAATATAGTCCAGCAGGAAGGAAAATGTATTTTATTTCTCTTTTGTCTTATTAAAGCTAATAACTTATTTTTGTGTATTCTTTGAGGAATCTGTGCGCTGTTGCTTTCAAGGTTTTGGTTTTTTTAAACTATTGAATTACCTAACTGAATGTGCACATTTATGAAGCTTTGCACTGTGGCATTCAGGGCTTAAAGCACTTGGTAGCCATTTCTGATATTTTGAGGACTGGTTCATTTTTGTCCACACTGGAAAGCTACAGCATAGATACTGTATTTGTTGAAGCATATATATCAGCATATGAAGTAGAGAAGAGCTGATCTTGTGGTAGCAAGCATCAATTGTCCCCTTTGCTAAGCAGAATCTGCTCTGGTTTGCATTTTGAATGAGAGACTACATGTGTGAGCACCTTAAGATATTCCTTTAGGGGATGGGACTGCTCTAGGAAGAGCATCTGAAGCTCCAAGTTCCCTCCCTGGCATCTCCAAGATGGGGCTGAGAGAGACTCCTGCCTGCAACCTTGGAGAAGCCGCTGACAGTCTGTGTAGACAATGCTGAGCTAGATGGACCAATGGACTCGGTAGAAGGCAACTATGTTCCTATGAAGTGTGCAATACTAATAGTTGAAATTTTTTTAATGGAATTTGATTAATGCTGAAGGTATCCTGAAATGGGTTGACTGGCTATTCAACAGACCTAAAAGTTTTTCTAAGTGTATATACTAAATTCTTTTCAAACTTTTGTACTTGACTGCTGTTCCGTATTTCAGCACTCTTCAGAATTTATCTTGCCTATTGTGAATTGCATTTCAGAAACTAATACTTTGGGGCTATTTGAATGCAACTCAGTATGAATTTTGGATCTTTATTCATGTATATGTTACAGTGAGTGTCTGATGGTTGGTAAATGTTTTAACAACCTCATGTGAATGAGGTTTGTGTGGAAACTCCACACAAATATTATGAATATATGAAAACTCATGATACAGAAGTGAATGTTGATAGTTACTTAAATGTGATTGTCATGGGTATATGCCTGCCTGGGTATGTGCCTGCAAAGGGGGAAAATAAATGTCTAACTTTTAACAATCATGAAATCTACCTGGGACTGTAGTGACTTACATGTAAATATCAACATCTTCCAAAGTTGTGGATGTTCATGTATTCATCCTTCCTAGTGGAGATTCACTTTTTGCCTTTTGGTTCTTGTTGGATAACCTCCTTTTTGTTTCTCCATGTAGCAGAACATGAGTACTCTAGGAGACTGAGCTCATGTGGTGTCCTTGTGATGTTGAAATAATTATGCGTAGCAATCATTGCCCCCATCAAAAGGATATTACTCCCCAAAGAGACCTTACTCAGGAATGGCCATGACAAGTTTGTTTACTCATTGGCTTTCAGTATGTCCAAGTCTGCTCTTTGTAAGTGTCTTTTCTGCTGTTCCTCTCCTCACTGTGCTATACAGCAATGTTGACAGTGTTGATGATGTGTACCTAGAGCATGGAAACCTTACCCCTATGTGAGCTTTTCTATTTTACTGAGCTTTTTTGCAGAGCCCCATCTACCTTGTTTTATGCCTCTTCTGGCCTTTGCTAGACATTTTAGATATTGTCTTGCCATAAAGTAAAAGGCCCCAAAGTAATGACAGGCCTCTACATTTTATTGCAGGGAGTATAAAATATAGTTATTTTAGAGCAGAACAGGAAAAATGAGAAGACCATCTAGAAAAATCATCCTCCTGGGAGGAGCTCCATGAATTAATTCTAAAAGCATACTTTTTTTCACTGTGAAATTTGATCCAACAATTCAAATACAATTTAAAAAGAAAGCACTGTAAAACTAAAGCCCGAATATGAAAATAGATACTTATAAAATATATTTTAAATATTTGGCTGACATCCAGACTAGCACTGCACAAGTGCAGCAGTGTTTAGCTCCAAACTACCAATGTGCTGTCACATGAGCTGGGGAAGGGGCAATTTTCTACAATCTCCCCTTCCCTCTGAAGCCCCATCACACATCATGGAAATTATGTCCCTACAGATTTTTTACTGCCGCTCCAGTTGGCTTTCCCCCAGCCTCAGTGTGTGTGGGGAAAACTATAGCCAATAGCAAAAGCACCCAACACTGAGGCTTCAGGGAGAAGGTTTGGAGGGGGAAATGCAATCAGCAGTTGCGTTTAAAAGTATCTATGCATGCCAGTTCCTTTGATGGCCTCAGTGAGAACTTATAGTTATGTGATCAATAATGACATTTTAAAGCTTCTTCATAAGATAAATAATACAGAGGTTCATTTGATAAAGAGCTCCCATTTGCTGCCTTCTTCCTGGGCTTCAGCTTTTGCTACCAAAGCCACCTATAGTGCAACAAGCAACCACAAAACATGGCTTTTGCTCTAAAATGGGGATGATTATAGTGCTATTGCCCCCTCCTTTGAACCAGAGCCAGCTTGCTAATGGGGTATAGCAAAGTGGCTGCCTCAGACAGTGGATTGGTGGAGGTAGCCAGTTAGCTATCTCTACTGGACTGCTGTCTCTAATTGCCCATTTCACCAATTGCTGCCTACCCCACGGATTGCAAATAGGTGGCTGCCCCTACCCCATGCCCCTACCATCACGGCTGCTGCCACCACCAGTGGACAGTTAGGAAGCTGAATTGCGCACATTGCGCTTTCTCCCACACATCTGCTCCCTGCAAGGCAGGGGGCAGGAAGCAGAGCAGAAGTGTGGGGTCCTCCCCATACTTCCCTCAGTTTTGTGCTCCATCCTTTGTGCCACACAAAGAAGTGGGATGGGACAGGGAGGAGGAACAAATAGCAGTATCTGCACTGCTGTCGTCAAGTAAAGAAATTGTATGATCGTAATAAAGTCTATTCTATTCTATTCTATTCAAGTAAAGAAAGATAAAGGTGGTGGCTAGGGAGAGCAGGGAGTTATTGTTAGGGGAGAATCTGATGTACAGAATGTGCTGTGCGGGGTGGCTGAAGGGTAAGGGAGGCTTTTCCATGTAGCAAATTGGTTTTTCCCCCCTAGTAACTGACCATATAGTTCTGTTGATTTCTACCACATAATCACAACTCCCCCTTTTCCTGCCATAGCTGAGAGTGCTGTGGTTAAAAAAATGCCAGAACCAGTGGCTACCCACTTCATATGAACAAGTTGGTGTGTGGAGCAAAAATCCATGTGGTGGTGCTATAAATACCAAAATGCTATTATTTGCATCCCTGGCTTTAAATTGGTTGTGTGTCACTGGATTTTATAACATTAGCAGCACAGTAATACAATACAGGTGATTTCTATACAGAGATCTGAGAAGGTATAGAGGCTATTCCCACGATCGCCCAAAAGCCGGCTAAGGGAGCCTAGCCTGCTTTTGGACGATCGTGTGCTGCAACAGGAGCCGTGCAGCTCCCAGCAGCAAACCCTGCTAGGTACCCCTCCCCTTAGAAGAGGTTAATGGAGCGAGTGCTCCGTTAACCTCAACCTTTTGCTTGTGTGTTTCTACGGTGCATGGCGACACACGAGTAGACCCCTGACCAGGCGGCTGCAAGCAGCCTCCTGGGCTTGGGGGTCTCTCCAGAATGCCCCACGCATTCACGTGGGGCATCCTGGAACTTCTGGGGGCCACACGGACCCCGATCCCCATAGCCCCAGCTGGCTCCGTGACGGAGTCGGCAGTCATATGGACGGCCGATCCACTCTCCCTACAGAACCCCCTCTTGCGCTTCACACCAATTGTGTGAAGCACCTCATAGTGTTTCTGGGCTCTTGCAAGTAACTGAAATGAATACACAATAACATTGGTCACAAGGTATGAATTTCGAAGCAAGTTCAATGGACTGACTACATATCTATGAAGAGGTACTAAATCACCTCTTCAATGTTCTCCACCCAGCAAAAAAATTGCGTATTTGTTTGTTTGAATGCTTGAGTTAAATCTAGAAAAACAAATTATGCTCTTAGGGAAGAGTACACCTCCGTTTTGCATTTTGCAATACAACATGGTTTGCATGTCACAATACAACATATTTTGCATTTCACAATACTGCATACAGTGTAATGCTTTACTGCTTCAGTGCAGAGTTCCCAGCAGTGTCTCTTTGCTGTGGTGCCAAGGTTTAGTTTCAAGCTCTGTAGCAGGAAAGGAACATAGGAAGCTACCATACAACGAGTCAGACCATTAGCCCATCTAGCTCAGTATTGTCTACACAGACTGGCAGCGGCTTCTCCAAAGTTGCAGGCAGGAATCTCTCTCAGCCCTATCTTGGAGACGCCACAGAAGGAACTTGGAACCTTCTGCCTGCAAGCATGCAGGTGCTCTTCCTAGAGTGGCCCCATCTCCTGAGGAGAATATCTTACAGTGCTCACACATGTAGAAGCGATTTTCACGATTGGCCAAAATTGGGCTAAGGGAGCCCAGCCCGATTTTGACTGAGCATGAGAACCACCAGGCTCACAGGTGACCCTGGCTCCTCTAAAGCAGGTGACCTGAGCGATCCGCTAACCCCGTTTTTGTGATCGTGTATTGCCTCAGCACGGCTCCGCGCCATGGCAATAAATGAGGAGACCCCTTCCAGGAGGCTGAAACAAGCCTCCCAGCCCTGGGGATCTCTCTAGGATGCCCTGCGCACTCACGCGGGGGATCATGAACCTTCCGGGGGCCATGCGGCCTCTGACCCCCGCAGCCCCCAGTCCCACTCCAGCACTCTAACCACTATACCACGCTGGCTTTACCGGGTGTGGCAGCACTAGAAATACATATAGGAAGTGCTATGTAAATACACCAGTGTGGTGTAGTGGTTAGAGTGCTGGACTAGGACTGGGGAGAACAGAGTTCAAATCCCCATTCAGCCATGATACTTGCTGGGTGACTCTGGGCCAGTCACTTCTCTCTCAGCCTAACCTACTTCACAGGGTTGTTGTGAGGAGAAACTTAAGTATGTAGTACACCGCTCTGGGCTCCTTGGAGGAAGAGCGGAATATAAAATGTAAATAATAATAATAAAATAATAAATTCTGAGGGGAAAGCTCTCTCTTGCATTCACCAGCAAGATGATTTAATGTGTGTGTGTGTGGGGGGGGTCAATATACACTCTCAAGCAGTGCTTCCTATGCTGATGAGATTGCTGCAAAGATTTATTTATTTATTCGATTTCTATACCGCTCTTCCAAAAATGGCTCAGGGCGGTTTACACAGAGAAACAACAAATACATAAGATGGCTCCCTGTCCCCAAAGGGCTCACAGTCTAAAAAGAAACATGACAGACACCAGCAACAGGCACTGGAGGTACTGTGCTGGGGGTGGATAGGGCCAGTTACTCTCCCCCTGCTAAATAAAGAGAATCACCACATTAAAAGGCGCCTCTTTGCCAAGTTAGCAAGATTACGGAGATAATGTACATGAAGAGCTCTGAGCACTTAGGAAAAATAGCACTAGTAGTGATTAGTTCTAACTAGTGTTGTACCAAATGTTTGCAAGATTCAGTTTTTGATATGAAACTTCTTATTTCAGGGGTTGAGGTGAAAGGGTCCATGGGGGGAAAATCTAGCTTCTATTTTTTGCACATATTTTTGCACCTGTTTGCAGCCACTGTTACCACAACCTGCTGTGGTTCAGGCCACATTTATTTTTCTAACTTGAAAAGTTTTTGTCACTATGTGATCCCAGACAATCAGGGATCACATAGAGAATATGATAACAACCTGGCATTCAAGTAGCCAATCAGATCTGGCTAAATGATGATGTCACTGGGGCAAAAAAAAAAAAGCCCTTTCACTGTCATCACTCTGAAATGGGGAGGGGGTTGGGAAGAGAAGAAAGAGAGAATGTATCCTCATTGTCTAGGAAAACAGATCCCAATCTTTTCATTCTGCATTGGTGGTTTCACTACCTTCCAGCAATGAATAGCAAAACTTCAGCTCTAGGAACATAGGAAGGTGCCTTATACTGAGTCAGACCATTGGTCCACCTAGCTCAGTATTGTCTGCACAGACTGGCAGTGGCTTCTCCAAGGTTGCAAGCAGGAATCTCTCTCAGCCCTATCTTGGAGATGCCAAGGTGGGAACTTGGAACCTTCTGCATGCAAGTATGTAGATGCTCTTCCCAGAGCAGCCCCATCCCCTAAGGGGAATACCTTACAGTGCTCACACATCTCCCATTCAAATGCAAATCAGGGTGGACCCTACTTAGCCATGAGGACAATTTTGGTATAGTTACTCATGGCTAGTTGGGGTATTATGATCAGCTTACTAACAAATAAAGTAAAGGTAAGGAGTCCGTGTCAACTCCTGGCGACCACAGAGCCCTGTGGTTTTCTTTGGTAGAATACAGGGGGCCTCCTCCCATGCAGTATGAGATGATGCCTTTCAGCATCTTCCTATATCACTGCTGCCCGATATAGGTGTTTCCCATAGTCTTGGAAACATACTAGCGGGGATTCGAACCGGCAACCTCTGGCTTGTTAGTCAAGTCATTTCGCTGCTGTGCCAATAGGGTTGTTAACTGGACCTCAAGTGTCAATGAATTTGCAGCATGCACACACCCTGCTCACACCATGGCTATCTCTGCACAGTTCCTCACATTTCCAGCATGTGGAGAGGCCCTTCTGCAAGTAGCTGGCTGAGAAGGTGCATGGGGATGCTGGGAAGGCATGCAGTCATGACAGGAAGGCACACACATGCACTTGGGAACTGTAGTTCCTTCTAGCGCCATGCCCACAGGGAAAGCGCTGGGAGGAACTACACCTTCCAGGTGCCTGTGTGCACATTCCTAACATGCTCATGTGCCTTCTTGGCTGGCCCCATGTGTTTTGGTTCCCACAGAAGAGCTGCCTTGTAGTGGTTAGTGCTGGACTAGGACCGGGGAGACTGAGTGCCCAGTGCACAGCCATAGTAATAATTTGGTTTGATGATTATTATAGTTGAGACAGAATGTGGATGGGGATGCACATGGATATGCACCCACCAGGAAAGTATTGTAGCACAAATATACAACATTATGTACACTTCCTTAATCCACCATGCCACAGAGTTTCTGTGGGGTTTCACTGAGGTATGTATCCCCATCCACATTCTGTCCCTGCTAGTCAACTACATGCAAATGGTTTGGGGTGAGAGAACATCAATCTCATTGCCTTGGGAAAAGGGATATGTTTATTTTTCACTGACCCCTTGTGAACAGTTTCATACTCTTTTGTGAGAGAAATCACTGTGTACAAAACGTCCCCCGCCCCATCTTGAGTAATAACTTTCTTAGCAATGCCATAACCAAATAAACCAAGAATTGACTCATGCCATATCTGGTAGTTTTTTTTAAGCGTCAGGGTTTCAAACACATCATGCACATTCCAATATTTTAGGAATGGGGTCAGTCATGAGGCAATCATGTAAGTGTCACATCTGTGTTTTTACATTTGAATTATTAGCTGCATTATCACACATAACTTTGATCTCCCAAGAATTAAATACCTGACCATGTGGCTATTTATCAGCCAAGACTCTGTTCTGATCAGCCAGAACATGGCTGGACTTTGCATGACATCACCCACAAAGTGAAAACCTGTGCTAGAAAATATTTCCAATATCCTCTATTTGGACTGTTTTGCAGGAGTAGCCTAAAATGTTTAGTGTCTGCTCTGCAGCATTCTACAGTGTCACAGTTGCTGCATATCATATATAGTGCCAGTGCTTCACAAATGATTGTTCACAGGCACAATGAGCTTCATGGTATAGTAGGGGGGGAAATGGGAAAAGAAACATCTTGTTGAATAATGAAGCCCAGAATATTCATCTGAAGAGGCTACAAGAAAAGTACAGGAATGCTATCTCAGTTATCCTGGCTAACTGAGCAAAGTGGCACTTTTTGAAATGGTGATTCTCTCTTATATTTAGCAGGGGGAGAGCAACTGGCCTATACAACCCCAATCCAGCATCCCTCCATTGGTTGCTGCTGGTGTCTACCTTGGGACAGGGAGTTGTCTTATTTAGTAGTTATTTATTTTTCTATGTAAACCACTTTGATAACTTTTGTTGAAAAGCAGTATATAAATATTCATAATAGTTGTGGCAGAAGCAGAGCTGGTCCTGCAGTAGCAAGCATAAATTGCCCCTTTTGCTAAGCAAAAGGTCTGCCCTGGTTTGCACTTGAATGGGAGACTCCATGTGAGTGCTGTAAGATATTCCACTTAGGGGATGGGGCCTTTTGGGGAAGAGCACCTGCATGCTTGCATATAGAAGGTTCCAAGTTTCCTCCCTGGCATCTTCAGATAGGGTTGAGAGAGACTCCTGCCTGCAACCTTGGAGAAGCCACTGCCAGTCTGTGTAGACAATGCTGAGCTAGATGGACCAACGGTCTGAATTGGTATATTGTAGCTTCCTGTGTTCCCAAGCAGCAGCAGTCCAAACTATTTCTGCATTCTTACATTTGACCATATTGTCTTGACTTCTTGAAATACGCTGGTTAGTGAGAACAGATCTGCTCTTTCACTTTCCATTACTCCTCTGGCCTGATTGATAACATGAAAGGCCAACAACGTTGTACCTCTGAAATGTACTCAAGATGCCATGATTTGCTCTGGATATTCTCATGAAAAATTAACAAAATAATCTCTGATTAATCAAGGTGAAGATTGCTCCACCTGGGTCTCAGTCTCTTGTGTGCCCAATGTACAATTTCATCAAGAAAACCACTAAAGCATTTAAGATACAGCTATTTATAATTTGCACTTCCTTGAAAGTTAAAAATCTCAGACCAATAAGGAAAACACACAATACTCCTAATGATCCATACCATGCCAGTATTTGGACACCTTATTCCATAGGTCTTAACAAGACATACTGATTAGGATTCACTAAGAACATGGTCAATACAATTTATTCTTTTATAGTACTAGGGAGAAGAAAGTAACTTTTTATCTCAGATACCCTGCACTTTACATTTTACAGCCAGCTGCTTATTTTAATATACCAGATGAATCTCAAAGAAAACAGCACATATTTCAATTAAGCTCTTTCAAAAGCTGCCTCTCTTTGTCTCAGTGTCTGTGTCACCAAAATATTCCAGAAGGAACACCATGTTCAATGCAGCATTTGCATTTTTATCCAATCAGATCTTAAGGACATGTGCCAAGTCAATGTTTGTATTACAGAACAAATCAAACATCAGCAAGATCTGATTAACCTAACGACCTGGAATTAAACAATACCACCTGGAAGGGGTGCTCCTTTATTCACTGGAAACCAAGAGGCCCTTGAAAAATTTGTATGCCAAGGACAGATGTTCTCATGCACATCTGAAAATGTATATACCCTGAAACATTCCCCGAATTTCCCTGTATCTAATCATTTTGAGCATTTTTAATTGGCTCAACCTATTATCCTAAAAAGAATATTTGGGGCACAAAAGAAGGGCTTGGTAAGGTTTCATAAAAGCTGCCCTTCCTCACCTTGTTTACGCCTTCTCCACCAAGCCATCTTCACCACAGCACCAGCAATGCTTAGTGACTGCTCTCTATGGCAGGGCAATTTTCAGACAGCTGTGGACTGTCTGACCACTTTGAAGCACATTTGCTACAGCTGTAGTGCATGACAGATAGGAACACTTCAGTGGCATAGTTTGTGATGATGCCATCCATCCTGATTCAAGATGGCAGGCGCATAAATGTTTGAGGCACAAGTGAGCTAACTTGTGGACCATCTCACCAGTTTGAACCAAATGTGCGTTAGTGACACATAGGGACACCTGAATGGTGCAATTTCTGATGATGTCATCCACCATGATCCAAGATGGCCGACACATGAACATTTGAGGCACAATTGGACTAACTCGTGAACTGCCTAACTGATTTGATTCAAATTTGCTACAGGTGTAGGGGAACATAGGGATGGTTCAAGGGTGTAGTTTGTAATGATGTTATCCACCCTGATCCAAGATGGCAAACGTGAACATTTGAGGTGCAAGTGGGGACTGATTTGGACCAAATTTGGTACAGCTGTAGGACACCTCAAAGGCATAGTTTGCGATGATGTCATCCGTCCCAATTCAAGAAGGTTGGCGCATGAATGTCTGAAGTGCAACTTGTAAACTGCCTGACCAATTTGTATCAAATTTAGTCCAATTGTAGGGATAGTGAAAGGAAAGTTGGCAGATTAGTCCTTACTTGTTCCCCTTTGTTCCCCAACTTGTTCCCCTTTGGCTTCACCAGAGTGAGGGCTGGAAGCTCTTTTTTGGCTTTGTGATATCATGTAGATAATCAGATTTGATTCATAATGGGCTTAGGTAAAATGAATAACTTTGGAAAATAGTTTGTTTCTTAGCCTATTCCAAACTGATGGCAGGGGTAAAAGGCATCAGGAGCCCTGGGATCTTTCAAGGATCCTGGTGCCTGAAATACGCTGGAGCAGCATTCTAGCATCTAATGAAGGCCTTGGGTCAGTAAAAGAAAGGGATGATAAGAGTTCTTTGATGGTGTTAGGCAAATACTGAACTGGGCCAAAGCTTAGGAGGTCTGGGCCCAGTTCAGAAAGTGGGTTTTTTTGGTAGTAGAATATGTAAATTCATATTCCAAGACCCCACCTCCCAATTCAAAAGTGTGGTGCCATCACTGCACATTTTTTCAGTTTCTGAACATTTCCAGCACTAGGGATTGCCCATACTGAAACTTCCTGATTGTGTAACTGGAGCCCTCTCTTACAATTTGAGTAAAGGTCAACTCTATCAGGAACGAAGCCTTAAGAGTGTATATTTTCCCTATTGCATTCATTGATTACACTGACACCCCTAAAACGCAGAGAAAGCAACTAAGCCATCTTTTCTTTAGCTACATGGTAGTACTGGGCAATAGGCAGAGGAACACAAGGGGAACTGAAGTGAAAGTCATGACAGAGTTGGGTCTGGTGTTGGATGGAGAGCTAGGGAAGAAACACAGGAAGATTAATCTGGGAGTCAGGGGTGCAGACAGAAGGAAAGCTTGAGGAGCAACTTCTCACTTAATTTTTGGGGTGGTGGTGGTGAGAGGAGAAAGCCACTTTTGGGAGGGAGAAAAATGTTTTGGGGATTGAAGATATACATTATTGTATACTATATAGATTATAAGGCAGGATTCAGTAAAATGCGGAGGAGACTCCTCAAATGTTTAGTGGGGGGATATGTACCGCTGCTGGGAGCAGAAGGAACCACAAAAGGCCCAAGCAGCCCCTTCTCCATCGGCTTCCGATCTAATACAGACAACAAAAGAAAGGAGATTTTAAGGGATAAAGGGATGGGAGAAGGAAAGAAGCTAGAGCAAAGAGGTGAATGTTAATGAAACATTTTAATACAGTAACCCAAGAAGTCACATGGACAGCTGGGAAAAGGGGGATTCTAGCAGTAAGGGGTATGAGAAAGGATTGAGATGGCTACAAAGGATGAAACTGTGGATTTAGCAAGGAGAAGAGTACCACTACCTTGAAGAAACTTGTGATGGGTGTGTGTGAATAAAACAGAAGTTGACAGCAAGCACAAAGAAACCAATGATAGCCAATCAAAAAGACTAAAGTGTCACAGGGAAAATTGCACAGACAAAAAATATCTGGAAAGGGAAAGAATACTGCACATAGGTGTATATATGCTAATGCTAGGTCTGAAAGTCAAGATATACGAATTAGAGTGGCAGTGCTCGTAACTGGCTTGAAAGTTTGCTCATCCCAAAACAGAAGGGTCATTCAACAAAAAATGCAGAATTGCAAACTGACAAACCTGAATGTGCAAAGCAATTACAAAATTAAAGCGGGGGGGGGGGGGGGAGACATTATCCGGAAGGAAAGGGTTACTTTTTAGTAGAAAATTAATGCACTCCGTTCCAAATTAACATGTGGGATAATTAAAACCATCTTTCCAATGAATTTATTATAGGATATACAAAGCTAATTATAAATTCTCTGTTGCTAATCCGTTGCAGTTTGCTAATGCAGCGTTGAAATCTCTTTGGCCACACTTGTTTAAATTATTCATTAGACACAGCAACAGTTGTGAACTGTAATTTAAATTGGCATCTCATGAATATTCAATTAATACAATAAACATTGGAATGTTTTACTGCACACTGCTCAATATTTTGCACTCTATCCGGTGTTTACATATTTTTATTAACTCTTTATAAAGGTGTTACCTATTTATGTCACTGATTACAACGAGAATAAAATGTCCCACTCATAAATATTTGTGTCATCTTAAGAGAGGGAATGTAATTAGGCAAAGCTTCAGAAGTCATAATTAATATAGAGCAGATATTACTCTTGTACTCTTTTGCTCTGAGCATGTGGCCTGGCACCGTTTCAAACTGAGGAACGTTTACCCACAGTGCAACACTACAGCTTTCATAAGTAACCAGGATCAAACTTGCCAGTCTTTTGCCACAGTACAGAAGGTGCTAATTGATGATGAACTGCCATCTATTCCCTCTTGCCCCCTTGAAAACAGTTTCCAGAGAGCCCTCATGGACGAGTTTCTTATGTCCTACATACTATGCTGCCGCATGCTCTATGCCATGGAGATAAGACATTTTCTGCAAAGGGGGGGGGCGTTGTGTAGGGATGTGCACAACATTTTGACGTTGAAATGTTTTGACTTGAAATAGGCCATTTTGAGTGTTTCAAGCTTGAAACAAAGTGCCTTTTAAATATAAGGCCTGTTTCAAGCTCAGAACAAAACAACCACATTTCGATTCAAACATTTTGAGCCTGTTTTTGCCTTGCTGATTGGTTTTCTGGCACTGGCTTCCGACTGGCTTGCGAACTCCTTGCGTCTTGGTTGGCTTGTTATCATACAAATCAAGTGTTCTCATGGGCAACAGTGTCCCCATTGGCTGGGGGGAGGTAGGAGGGAGGGGGAACACAAAAAGCAGAAGTTTCAAAATGTATTCAAAGGGACTGAGAGGCAGAGAGAACCATTATGCCTCTCTTGAAATGGATGAATCAGGAGAGGAGGGAAGTAGGTTTGATTTTGTGGTTTTCTTTTCTCAGCACTGAGTATAATATGCTGTGGTATTGCTGTCTGGTTTTGCTGGATCTCAGATTGACAAAGGCAGAACTTGGGTACCTGCCTGCCTTGAGTTGTGGTCTGTTTTGTTTGTGAGATAGTGTTGTGGCGAGGAATGGGCAGTGGCAGCTGTATGTGTGTGTTTGTGTGTATGTAATATTTCTTGGTGATTGCTGTGATGAGCTCCATGTCTGGCCTTGAGACTAACGTGTGCTTCACTCACTGCTCTGCAATCTGCTTTGCAAGGTGTACTCAGGTAAATGTGGCTGAAGTTGCTCTAGTCGAGCATATGGCTATGCTTGCTGCTAAGTAAGGGTGCTGCTGCTGCAATGCTAAGAAGGAGTTATAATTATGTGTGAGAGCAATTTGTACCAGTGATATTACTGCAGTGCAGGCACTGTGGCTGGCAGTGGATTCTGGGTCAGTGATTCATTTTTGGCCATTTTTGGACTGTCTTTCTGTGTTCTGTGTTGGGAGGGACAGATTCCCTTTTACTGTGTGCTTCTGCAGTGTTTTTCAAGGAAGGGTTGCAAAATGCATTGCAAGTGGCAATGCAAAACTCTTCCGGCCATAGGGCACAATTGGGAAACTCGAAACACTCCACTGTTCCCTATGGGTAGATCCTAGGGACACCCAAGTGGGTTGTATGGTAGGACATGATGGGTGACCACAAAAGAAATGGACAAGCGGGCAATTTTTTAAAAATTTTGACCTTTCCCCAAAACCTTGTTGGATCCTATGGGGGATTTGGGGAAAGGTTAAAAAGAATTGCTTTGTCCAAATCCAGAACTAAAGGTTGGAATCGGAATATGTAATGGGACTGTGAGAGTCTGAGGCATGGCCCAAGCAGCCAAACACAGTATGGCCATTATATGTGAATCAAGCTATTGACTATCTAAAGTTCTCTTCTTCGCCAAGTGCTTCTAGACATTTGGAGTTGTCCCATGGGTCATTTCTTACTTTCTTATATTTAAAAGTTAGAGGACTGAGATGTATGGGTGCTAGGAAGAAAGTTGTTTAACAAAAAGGCCGAGAAAAGCAGCTGACATACAGACTATTGCTGCACTAGCACAACAAAGTTGTGCATACGCAAGAAGGTCATGTAGCTGCATGGATGTTCAAAACTGCCCAATCCCTTGCTCTCTTGGCGTGAAGTGGATTCACATAACCCAATTTATACGGAAATTTGCAGTTGTTATGGGTTGCTGTGAGTTTCCATTTGAAGATAGATGTAATTATCTGCAGTCAGAGCTAACAGGAGTGGTAACTCTTCTGTTGTAAGATATAAATATTTACTTTCTGTTCTGAAGCTCAAGTGCAGCCAAAATTAGTAAACAGAAATGCAGCTGCAAATAAAAATGCTGGCAAATGGTATCCACACAGGCTTGAATAGTGGCACACCTCTGAATGTCGTAATTTGAAAAGCAACACATAAAAGAAATTAAATGATGCATAAGTTCAGCACGGTTTTATATCTGAGGTTAAAATAGCATTCTTTATATTTATTGCCTCTTAGCATAAATGTCTGCTTTGTTTATGAACCAAATGATATTTTGTTTCCTGAGACACCAGTACAATCTCAACCTGTGAACTCAGCCTAGAATCTTTCTGCTTTACTGCTTGATCTACACCCTGATTAAAGAGAAGTACTTCAGTAAGGCAGTTTTACAACACTGATTCCACAAGGTTCAACTTGGCTTAAATCCAATTACATTGGCTGAGACCAGGGTGTAGACTGGATTGCCAATTTTCACCTCCAAAATTAAAGGGGCTGAATTCAGACATGTTTCAGCATAGGAGCTGGGCCTCAGGCTATGCATTGTAACATTGAGATTAAGTTGTTAGGTAAAATAATGTCGGCCATTAAGAGTCCTACTGATGATGATAAATGAGCTCAACTCAAAACAAATTCCAGCTCACTTTTCTTAAGATACACAGTCTCCGTAAGGCTAACAGAAATAAAACATCATTAAAAACTTATTTGTACAAATCTGTTGTCTTGATTCAAAGGTTTCCTGTGCTGATACATAAATGCTTAAGATGGGACGTCTCAGCCCCAATGCCCACAAGTCACAAGTCATTATCATACAAACAATGTTGTTATTCCAGCACTATATGGATGTCACATTGGTGTCACAAGCTGTTATGCCAGTGTAAATGTTTAAGAGTCGAGTTGATTGCAGGGGATTTCTACATGCTGTCCTGCTATCACTACAATACAACCAAAGAACTATGTGACTTCCATTTTAGTTGAGCCAGCCAGCATTTGCCACTTTCAGTGAAATTTTGAAGAGCACCATTTAACCAGTTTTCAGTAAGGTTAAAATGTTTTTGAAAGAGGTAACCTTAATATACATTCTGCCAATACCACTTTGACGGGAGTACAACTTACAGGAGATGGAGGTATAGAGTGAGTAGATTCCGTTGCTATATTGGCTGTTCAAAATGCAATCTTATCCAAGTGCATTTTATGTCTGAATCAGGTTACCCAATGCTAACCCAGTGTAAGCCATGTAACCCAGTGTTCTCTCTGAATGAGTTGCCTTCTCCAGGGCTAGGCCAATACCTACATGAATGCAGTCATATAAATATAGTAGAAGCCAATAAATGCCAATTTAATCATTGAGTGGTCGGGTCAAATGAGACTGTTCACAGCTGAATAAATCTTACAATCTATCATACCCTTGAGTAAAGCAACCTGTTGCATGACACATGCCACACTAACTTGCCTTTAAAATATTTGTCAGGCAACCTAAGAGCACATGTTGTAACTGTACATAGTAACGTATATAAAGTATATACTAAGACAAGCCCCCCCGCCCCCCAGTTCTTTCCTATTAAATACGGAGTGGTAGTCTTAGAATCATTTCCTCTTTCTTTTGGGTAACCTCTATTTAGCCTCTATCTTTTAAGGCATCGTCTTGACCCCTGCTAACTGGGCCAAGAGGCACCTTTTTAATATGGTGATTCTCTTTATTTAGCAGGGGGAGAGTAACTGGCCCTATCCACCCCCAGCACAGTACCTCCAGTGATGTGTCTTTTTAGACTGTGAGCCCTTTGGGGACAGGGATCCATCTTATTTTATTTATTATTTCTCTGTGTAAACTGCTTTGGAAAGCAATATATAAATATCTGTTGTTACATTCAGATTTGCCTTCTATTTGGGTAAATACAGTACCCTAAATCAGTGCTGGGTTTTGGTTTCTTTACATGATAGGACTGTATATGCCAACCAGCAATCTTTGATCTCAAAGGCCATGAACTTTAGAATAACAGTGACAACAAAAGGAATAGAGATTGCTAAAGATATGCAGAATGTTGTATGATCCCTTTATTATGTTGTGAATGAACATTTATTTTGATTTTTTTTAAAAGTACTTATCTCGTTAGATGTGCTTCAATATTTCATGTGCAGAATGGGGGGTGGGGGAGAGAAACACAACTGTTTGCCTGCCTTCTTAAAAAACTAAATGTCTGGGTGACAGTGATGGAAATGATATAATTATGCATCTGGTAGCATCCTTTTACTTTTAAATATTTTTGTTCAATTACTTGACTGAACAAATTCAAATAAATGTAGGCACCTCCTTGCCAAGTTTGCATGTATTGCCTCTGGTTATGCCTTGTATCTGGTATTCAAGCATGTATCCATCTGCTCAACTAAAATTCTGCTGGTAGTTTTCAGGGCTGCACTGGCATTGCTCTGTAGACACAAATGGTTCGATTTTCCTTCAGTAAACTGCCTCCTCATGACAAGATTTCCCATTTCGTTGTACCATGCTGTGAAGGAACTAGGCCTCGAACTCTTGGGTTTCTGTAAATAAGCCCCTGTATGGTTATTAATATTCCCAGACCTCTTCCTGTAAATAAGCCCTGATAAATGAATTGTATTATATTAAATTTCCAAAACTTCATTATTGTAAATAGGATTTTGTGGTTGCAAATCCCTATGCATGGAGAAGGCTGATAGGGTCAAAAGTTCATTCTTGTTTCACGTTTGGTTTAGCATTTTGACAGTCGATTTTATTTATTTATTTTTTAGGGAAAGGAGATTTCAAAAAATGGAGCGAATTTCTGGTTTGTTCTGATTGGCTGAGTTGAGGAACTGTTGGTCTAGGGAAATCTATAAATCGAGAGGTTTTTTGAGCGTTTGGTCAGAGGGTCTTGGAAGCCAGAGAAATCAAGTCTTCTGGAGAGAGTCAGAGCTGAAGGTTGAAGAAGACAGAGAGTCCTGGAAGTCAATCTGCGGGAGGGAGAAACCCAACTGAAATCACTAAGAAGAAGAAGAAGAAGAAGAGCCAGGCTGGATTGAGCTTCAGACCTCTGCTGTAATCAAAACCACCCAGCAAGCCAGAAGCCGACAAGAAAGTACAGAGGACTCTGAGTAGGGAGGGACCAGTATAGAGTCAGGTAGTAGATGCATTTTTCCAGTTTTGATTTTCCCTGACATGCTCTGTTAATAACTGTTTTGAATTTTTGTTGTTGTTGCAAAAGTAATGTTTTAATTGAATCAAATTTTCTAAAAGTAAATTTTCTTATTTAAAAAAAATAGAAGCTTGTTGATTGTCTCCACTCCATGCCTTTCTACCGTACTGAGGAGGTGGGTTTGTGTGTGTTTGTTTTTGAAGGGCTGTTGTAGTGGACCCAGTCATACCAAAAGTCCACTTGGTGGTGGCGGTAAAAAGGATAGGAGGAACAGAGGGCTGTTTAAGAGCCCCTGGTGGCGCAGTGGTAAAACTGCCGCCCTGTAACCAGAAGGTTACAAGTTCGATCCTGACCAGGGGCTCAAGGTTGACTCAGCCTTCCATCCTTCCGAGGTCGGTAAAATGAGTACCCAGAATGTTGGGGGCAAATGCTAAATCATTGTAAACCGCTTAGAGAGCTCCGGCTATAAAGCGGTATATAAATGTAAGTGCTATTGCTATTGCTAAATGGAAGCACATGGTGGAAGAAGTGGGATCTGTCACCTGCAGAAGCACAGTGGGATAGCTGTTCCTCCACACATGCTAAATAAATAATAAAGTAGGGCTAGATGACTTACATGGATGATAATTAACATAGAAAAGTCCTTACCCTCCCTGGTTTTTTAAATTTTTTAAATGTTTTTTGACATATTGTATTTTACATACATCTTTCCCCGTTTTTCCCCTCCCTTCCCCCCACCTGCCCTGACCACAACCTTTCCTCCCCTAGCCAGCCTTTGCGCGCTGAGCTGGTGGCTCTCCCTGTTTTTCATTGTCACTGTTCTGCTTCTGTGGCTCTAGTTCAGATGCAGCTGTATATGGATCTTTAACCCCATCAGGAATCTAGGATTCTGACATTCTCACTGCAGTAGGTAAGAACCGTTGTGCAATTCCCCATTTAGGTTTCTTTCAACTGCTACAAAATAAAATCCGAGTGCAATCATGCATTTTTATAATTTTTTACTTAACATATTTGTATTCCACCCAAAACACAAGTCTCTGTGCGGTTTACAACAAAACAACAAAAACAAGTTAAAAGGTTAACACATGGCAACAGTTTAAAATGAAAACAACATTAAATATATTAAAAAGCATCAAACTATTAAAACAGTATCTAATTAAAAGCCTGGGTGAACAAATGTGTCTTGATTGCCTTTTTAGAAATTGTAAGAGATGGTGAGGCTCTTATTTCAGCAAGGAGCCTGTTCCAAAGCCTCAGGGCAGCAACAGAGAAGGCCAGTCCCCAAGTAGCCACCAGACAAACTTGTGGCAACTGCAGATGAACCTCTCCTGATGATCTCAATGGGAGATGTGGCTCATAGTGAAGAAGATGTTCTCTTAAATACCCAGGGCCTTAACTGTTTAGGACTTTATAGGTTACATTCAAGACCTTGTATTTAGCCCAGAAACATATCAGCGGCCAATGTAGATCTTTTAAGATAGGAGTGATATGGTCTCTCCGAGATGACCCAGAGACCAACCTGACTACCGCATTCTGGACAAACTGCAGTTTCCAGACTATGTATAAAGGCAGCCCCACATAGAGCACATTGAAGTAGTCAAATCTGGAGGTTACCAGCAGATGTACTACTGTTCTGAGGTCATTTATCTCAAGGAACGGATGTAGCTGGCATATCAACCTGAAGCTGACAGAAGGCACTTCTGGCCACTGCCTCAACCTTGGACTCCAGGGAGAGGTTTGTGTCCAGAAGCACCCCCAGAATGCATAACTTTTCCTTCTGGAGAAGTGTGACCCCCATCCAGAACAGTCAGATCAATATCATCTCTCAAGTTCCGACCCCACACAGTAAGTACTTCCATCTTATCTGGATCCAGTTGCAGTTTGTTATCTCTCATCCAGTCCATCATCACCTCCAGACAGGCATTTAGGGAGGTTATGCCTTTTCCTGATGATGTTGACATGGAGAAAAAGATTTGGGTGCCATCAGCATACTGATAACACCCTGCACCAAATCTCCTGATGATCTCTCCCTGATTGACATCCCATGTAGATGTCATCTGAGGGGGCTCTGCTCCGGGTGCTGACAATGAAGGAGACTCGGCTGTCGTGCACTCGGGACAGGGCCTTCTCTGTTGCTGCCCCCAGACTCTAGAATGTTCTGCTGGTGGCTATTTCCTCCTCGGTCTCCATCACAGTTTTTAGAAAGTGTGTTAAATCTTGGCTTTTTACCCAGGCTTTTATACGATTGTCTCTACTACGGCTTCTTTGTATTTTGTAGTTTTTATGCTTGTATTTTAAATCTTTTTAATCAGATTTGTTTTATATTTTAGCTTAATATTTTAATTGTGACATTTTTATAGATTTGTTTTTAATTTTTGTGTAAACCGCCTTAGGAATGTTTTAATGAAAGAAAGTATACAAATTTAACAACAAATAAATAAAATAAACATTGGAGACAATATGGAACCCTGAGGGACACCATACCAAAGTTCAGAGCCTTTAGATGGGGTGGTATAAACATATAATAAATAAAGGAGCATTTAAGTCCCTTTAAATGACATGCCATCCCAGCATTTCTTTAGAAAGCAATGGCACCATCGCCCTCCAAAGAGCCCTGCACCTAAATAGTCCTGCACAAACACAAGTTTGTTGGGGGGGGGGCCTAGGGGGGATATTTCCCTGTTACTCAGGGAAGGTAAGATGAAGACTTCCTAGGAGGAAATATGTATATGAAGAAGGCAAAGAATCTGGGGGGCGGGGGGGGGGGCAGGTGTCTGTCCCACCATGTCCTAGGATGCTGCTGTTGCATGAGATCATTCCATAAAAGCAGTCGATGCAGACCAAACCACACTTCTGCTCTGCTGCCAGCTTGCTGCCAGTGGGCTATCCTTCTCATGAGAGGTCTACTGGGGAGGACCATGGGGTTGAAAGCCCTAGGTCTCCTGTCAGACTGCATGTTCATGAGTTGAGCTAACCCAACAAAGGGGGTCCTGCTTGTGTGTGCCCCTGAACTCTCCATGGTAAAAGAGCAGAAGCATTGCAACCCACCCACCCCAAATTCCCTGTTAAGCCTTACACGTACCCAAAAAACATTTTGATGCTCCATGTGTCAGGGCTTGGCTGTCTGTGCGGATGAGGGAAATACTGGGTGCGTGGATGGATCTTTAAAATCATTCAAAATTCCTTAGTTCTGTACAGTGTTGCAGTGTGTGGGGGGTGCGATTTCCAGGGATGCCAGGAGAGCGGGTCGCCATTTTGGCGCACAAGCAAGAGTACACATGCCCACATGGGCAGATGAGCTGGCAGAGGGAAAGCTTTTACAGCTACTAGGCAGCTGTTGCCAAGATAGGGAGAGCAGTCGCTGGGGAACCTATCACCGCACCTTTCCTCCAAACAGCAATCTAGCTCAATATAGAGCCACAATGACCTGGCGCTCTCGTGAGAGAGCTGTCCATGAAGAAAGGGTCTTGCCATCACATTTTATAAGAGATTTTGCTCAGCAATGATCTCTGATGGTTCTTCTCATGAGTTGTGAGGGGGTGTTCCCATGGCCTGGCACTCTCTTGAGCAAGCATGGTCCACCCCGGGCCAACATCCATCCTCATTGCATATGAGGAATCGCTCCTTTCACTGGAGCAAATGCAGATCCTGCTGCCTGGCCCTGCTTTTGGCTCAAAATCACAGTTTCACAAATGCAGATGTAATGGAGTTCCAACCTCCACCCCATTTAACTCCAGTTTCATGTTACGTCTGAATTTGGCCTGTATTAAAAGGTGTAGATCTCTTCTGTAAGCATAAGAGCACATAAAGGGAAACAAAGGTCATAGCTCCTCCCTGAGCAATTTGGTTTTCATTTCCTGCTTTACTTACATCATGGAATTCAAGTAGCATACACAGAGATTGTTATTATCATGACCAGCCCTAACCGGGTAAGACAATTTTAGCCTGGGTAGGGCTGGTCATGAGAAGTGCTAGGACCACTCCCAATCCCTGTGCTCCACCCCCAGGTGGCCCGAGTTTGAAACCTCCTACCTCATTGCCTGATCGTGTGGGTACTTGTGCTGCCAGCAGCTCCTCCCAGGCTGCTGGCAGCCATCCTGGCCATAGAGGGAGGAGCAGCCAGGCAGCGACAATGTACCACGGTATATTGTGAGATGTCTGGCAGACCAGCTGTCTTTCCCCCACCTCCTGCTTGCCACGCTGGTTGCTGCCGCACCACTTGTGTGGGCACGTGAGCAGAGGAGCCCCCTGTGGGTCCAGATCATGCGGGCGGAAGGCAGGTAGGGGCCTACTTTCCCCCTCAGCCCTCCCCAGCCCCTAAGGTCATGTGAATGGCCTTATAGAATTCCCTCTCTCATCCAAGCACTATTCAGACTCACACCTGCTTAACTTCAGTAAGGAAAGAATGCCCAGGGACCTGGATTAGTTTCACATAAGGGCTTCCTTTCCGTGCTAAAGCAGTGTGAGGGCGGTTGATGCTTGCAAGGCAATGGGGTGAACAGGCAGAGAGAATTCTTCAATCATTCTGCACAGCAGAGCACAGGATCAAGCTCCTTGTTATGCCCACTGTAAATAAAGTGAAAAATTCTTCTAATATTTCCCACATAACTTATTATTATTATTATTATTGATTACATTTTATCCCACTCTTCCTCCAAGTTGTCCAGAGTGGTGTACTACATACTTATGTTTCTCCTCACAACAACCCTGTGAAGTAGGTTAGGCTGAGAGAGAAGTGATTGGCCCTGAGTCACCCAGCAAGTACCATGGCTGAATGGGGATTTGAACCCGGGTCTTCCCGGTCCTAGTCCAGCATTCTAACCACTACACCACGCTGGCTCTTGATGCTGATATTTATAGTTTCTTTGCATCTAATGCTATAGGCACATCACAGGATGATCCCATGTTGCAAATATTTACAAATATTCTATATTCATTCTTATTCTATCTATCTATCTATCCATCCATCCATCCATCCATCCATCCAACATATTTGTATACTGCCCAAAATGTATGTCTATGAATGGCACAAGCCTCAAACAATTTCACAGCTACTCCAATAATTATGGGATGGATCCCAACTAATAATTCTGTGAATGAAAGGAAAATGGAGGAAGGTTGTGTGACTCTCAGGAGCAGATTTGTAGGAGGCACAGGGAAGGGGAGATTGGTAAAAATGGCCCCTCCCCCCTCACATAAGTGGAATAGAAGTATGTACAGAAATATTAGTTGGGATCAAACCCTATGGTTAGAAACGTGGCCCAGTTTGTCCCAATCTTTTTTTAAAGCAAGAAGACCCTGAGTTGTCTTCTGCCATCACCACCAAAATACTGTGATATGTAAGAATTAAAATGTGTAACAATCACTGAAACAAGGCACTTCACTAGCTCATTATGATTTTGTGGCCATGCATTCTTTCATCATCTCAAAAGAGTCAATTCCATTTTACTTCAATGGAATAGAATTTTTGATCCCACAGCAGTGCATGTTTTATTCTATCTATCCATCTTTCTGTTTCAAACACATTCCATGTATAACATCCCATCAATGTCTCTGTCTTATCTATTTCCAGGCATCCTATGTGAATTCCACATTTTCCTTTTTACCACCCCTATGAGACTATCTTTATACCTCAGAACAACTAAAAACAATTGTGGTTTATTTGCTTAGTGGAAATATGGAAGTAGGGAACTAGGAAATTTAGAGGCCAGAAACTAGGAATGAGGCTGGATTCTCCATTCCTTTCTTACAGGCTGCATACTGACTGAACTGTTCATTTCCCACTTTTTCCTTTTTATGGATCATCCACTGCATGACATGGTGCATCACTGTCCTGCTCCAGGTGCTGCCATGGTCTCTTCTGAGACAAGGGCCTGGGTTTCCTCAGACCTTGGGCAGCTCCCAGGGCAATAGCTCAGGACCACAGTGGGAACTGATCAGGAAAATTCAGAGCTGGGTATCCCAACAAAAGGGGAAGCTTCTCAGCAAACTGGTGGGTTTTGCAACCTCCTGCTCAAGCAGGGTGGCTTGGGCCCACCCTTCCAGGACCAAGCTTTGGTAATTTAAAAGGGCTTAGACCAATATTATAGTTACCTGCTCCAATGGAGTGAGGGGGCTTCCATCAAAGCTAGGAGGTCCTCAGAAGATTCCTGCAACTTGGAGATTTTCTGCAAGGGCGTGTCCTCAGGTCTTGGCGGGGGTATTGGTTGGGTTCTTCTGGTTTATCTGGTGTGGGGATTCCTAATGGCAAATGGTCACTAGGTGCCTGGGTCAGTGGTATCTTCCAATTCAATTCCTCTCTCAGACTTTCTGCCCCATCCCCTAGTTGGGGAGCACCAGGATCAGAGGTAATGATAATCCCCATACAGGCTTCCATCTAGCTTTCATGGACTGTCACTGTTTGGTTCTTACCCAACAAGATTAATCACACGTGAGTTAATAAGTTAAGGCACAATCTTGTTTGCATTTATGTTCTCACTTGATGAGCCTGTTATCTCAACCAAGAATTAGATGGTAAGAGGCAGTAAAGCCAGTTATTGCTGATCGTGAGAACCCACAGGACTCTCGCTGACCCAGCTCCTTCAAACAGGGGTAACCCAACTTTGTTACCTTGCTTTGTACTGAGGTAGGACAAAACTAGCAGCTGTCCTACCTTGGTCTTTGACTATGTGGTGAAACAGTTTTTTTAAACAGTCTCCGGCAGCCATGTTTGTCAGAGAGTGCTGTGGTTAGAGGGGCCAATCAGAGGAGAGCTGTTGGTGCAATGAGGATTGCCTCTCTACTGTGAGCACAATACATTCTGGGATACTTCCCTTGATCCTTGGAGGACCCAGTTCTCTTTTTCAAGAATAAAATCCACAGCTGCAGTGATCGTCTGGGTGGGGACTGCAGAGCCAACAGAGGGTCTGCTCGGTTGTGGTGATCAGGGTAGGAACTCTTCGCTCCCCCAAACCACCCCCAGATGACTGTGTGAAGGACCCTGATATCTTGTTTCAGTAACCATATTCTTGAGGATACTTGTCTATTTTGCATTGTAATATACATTTTGGTCACATTTACCCTTGAACCTACAGAGTAAAAATTCTACAACTTTATTCTGCCATGATGAATATGTCATTTTCTCTTGCATACTGAGCACAAGTCATGGGCACTTATTTTCATGTCTCTAAAGCTCTAAAAATTAACTAGTGCAGTGGTTTTCAGTACACCTTTGAATTATTTAAATTCTCCTTCATGCTCTGGGATAGGGCTGCTCAACTGTGGCCCTCCAGCTATTTTTCGATGACAGCTCCCAGCATTCCCAGCCACAGTGGCCAATAGACAGAGATGGTGGGAGTTCTAGGCCAATATTTGCAGGAGGGCTGAAGTTGAGTAGCACTGCTCTAGGATCTTGGCTTAGCAAGATGGAGCTTCTATAAATGAGCTACTTAAGAGACAGAGTTGAATGTCAGCACATCAACACACCCCACAGACCCTAAACATTATCTTTATATGAGGTTGTTTACCTGTAACCTTGAATAAAGATGAGGTATTATTGACACAAGTGTTATTGGCACTATGATAAACTAGTCCTAAGCTGTTGATAAGGCATTTGCCATGATGCTCCAAATAAGAGTACTTCACAAAGGTGCTGATTGAGACTACATCATTAACCTATCCCTCTTAGTTGTGCTAGTCATTCCAGCACCAAGGACAGTGTGCTGTGAAATTTTTCTTGAGCTAAATACACGCCAACTGCAATTTCCAAACTCACTGTCTGCCAAAGAGTGCACTGAAAATACAAATCTTGGCATCTTCTAAGCATAACAGAATCCACCGAAACCCTGCCAATGAATCTAAAGTGATGAAGGATTTTCTCCTGTTACTTCAGTAAATGTTGTATTCTGTTTAGGTAAGTACTAATGTTCTATCTTTAATGCTCTTGTTCAGCCTCTTGAGGTTAATGCACATTCAGAGACCTTTGTCCATCTCCATCCCAAGTTAATAAGCAACAAATTCATCTCATAGGGTATTTATTTAATTATACCTGCTGGCATGTTTTATGGGTTCTCCTCTTGGCTCTCTGTCAAAGTTTATGACTTCCAGCAGACATTACAGCAATATATGCCAATGAGCCGCAGAGTATGGCCTTTTGGTAAAAGGTGGGTCACAATATAAAACAGGACCAATGCATTTTCATAACCAAATCACGTGTGTCAACAAGAAGTACTCCTTGAACCCTTCAGATGCTTGCTGCAATCATACAATTCATTTCTGTCTGGCTGAAATTTATTGTCATGGTGAGATTATGAAATTACCTTAGATTTGTGGGATGGTAGCCATCCTTTTACTTACCCTTGATCTTTACCAGCATAATCATCTAGGCCCTCTGGTATGCGAGTCAGAGGAATATGGATTTTAATGCTACTTTTGTTACTGAAGAAAAAATCTCTGGACATTCCGGAGAGTCTAAGCACAATATCCTAAAAGTAGTCCTCCTTATAGATACATGAGCAGCTGGCCAAACAGAAGCTCCTCTCTGAATAGATGCACACACTACACAGACTTTTTGTATAAACCAGTTTACCAGGAAGTTGACTTTGGACCTACACATCTCTTCCTGTATCTCAAATCAATATAATGTGGCAATGTGTGTGCCTTTTCCATTTTATTGTGTTGGAAGCTAATAAAGCAACCTTCTTTTTCTGCATAGGTTCTCTACTTTTCTCAGACTCCTCTCTTGCATACCTTAAAAGCATGTCATAGGCCTACATATCAGTGAATCCTCTAGCTTTGTGTCCATCAACCAATCAATATTTGTTCTTTTCTTTCTAACTTGTATAGTAGTTCAAAGCTTTTATTTCTAGACTTGGGAAGGCTCAATGTAGGAAAGTTTGGGAATGAGGATTCTATTCCAAGAACATCTACCTGAGACATCAGAAAATAGGAGATAATCATACTTCAGCAAATTTCTCCCAATATAGTACTGCCCACTGTGGCACTATTGCATGAGAGACCTCCACAGCTGTTGTGGAAAGAATTTAATAGAACTGAGAAAACAATTCTTATGAACAACTCCACAACAGTGGTTAAAATTCCCTCTATAAATAGAGCACAGTTCTCCCACATTTGATAAACCGAAGTCAAATGCCAAAGATCATTTGTGGATTCTATTAATCTATTTTAAATAAATTCCTCAAAAATTCCTCAAATGCAAAAATTTGCATTCTTCAAGCCAAAATAGGGACATAGGGATAAGTTACATTTATTGCTTTTAAAAACTAGATACTCTGGCAACTTCCCACAGAAAGAAATAATACTTAAATATGCAAAATTGGGTTGTAGCATCTGAGGTATTCCCACGTGCTCTCAGATAAGGGAGATACACACAAATCAACAAGAATTAACCCTGTATGTGTATGTTAGCAGGTTTTAGACTGAGTCAAAAGTGCTCAAATTTTTTAGCAGCATTGACCCCACCCACCCACCCCCACAATTACAGTCTTACTTTGAATGTATTAGGCTATTAAGGAAGCATGGCTCTCACTATGAATTGACTTTGTTCTCATATTAGCACACAATCTTATTTTATTATTCCTTCATTCATTTATAAACCACCTGACACCTGAATCTCAAGGCAGGATACACAACTTAAAACAATAAAACATTATCTGACTGGCTACATAGTATTGTGAAGGCATACTCTCTACAACATTGATTGGCTACAATCATGCATATGGACTGATCCAGGATGTTCTGCCTTCATATGAATTGACAATTTGCCCTCAGTGAAATCAGTATGCAGTCAAATCTGACTGGGTACACAGAGTTGTGACATCATCATATTTATTATGTAATCCTTGATAGACAGGATCACTGATGTGTGTATTAAGCAATAAAGGAAGGAGAAACGCTAATCAGGAAAAATGGTACAGAAGCACCCACAGCTATGGGAAACAATGGCTAACAGGATTTTAAAAGGTAAATATCACCATTAAAGCATTTTTGGGGACAATTTATACATGTATGATGGACATAGGTAAAGGTAAAGTGTGCTGTCAAGTCGATTTCGACTCCTGGCGACCACAGAGCCCGGTAGTTTTCTTTTGGTAGGAGGGGTTTACCATTGCCTCCGCCCACACAGTATGAGATGATGCCTTTCAGCATCTTCCTATATCACCGCTGCCAGATATAGTACCAGCAGGGATTCAAACCTGCAACCTTCTGCTTGTTAGTCAAGCATTTCCCCGCTGTGCCACTTAAGGTGTGTCCATCAGCACAATTCTAACTACTAGGTTAGTTCTCTATTAGATGTCTATTCAGCTAACATTGTTTACAGAATTATTAAAGTGAAAGTGCAAAGACAGTGGCTGACATTCTGATTAATGAAGTGGGTGTGATCCGAGGAACTGTGGGGACTTGCTGGGAGCCCTCACACAATTTCCCCAGTCCCCCTGCATGTGCATGGTACATTAGATAGTTCAGAGCACTCCCTGTGCTCCAGAACGGCTCTGCAAGATTGCAACCACATTGCTGAGGATCAGTGACATGTTTCTGATCGTGCAGAGCCCTTCAACTCTAAGGGCTGTGCTGCAACAGTGCACATGTAAGGGGACTGGGGAGTTATTTGAGAGCTCCCAGTGCATCCCCACAGTTCCTCAAAGTGCTTCCGCTTCATTAGTCAGGAGTAGCCTCTGTTCCCCCATCTAATACCACCTTCTTTATATGAAACAGGGAGATGCCACTTGAGCCATGCACCAATATGAGGATCTTACATCATCATTAAAATATAGGTCACAAAGTGATCTGCCTCTTGGATTTCAGAATTAGCCTTCTGCTCTCTTGATATGTGCACCCCCTGCAGAGAGTAAAATCATCCTCCAGATGCCTTCTGAGCATGACAGAGCCAAAGCCTGGCTGTAATAACTAAAGAAATTTCAATCATTCAGAGATGACAAGCAAAATCAACATGAAAATTTAGCAGTTACTGCACGGCAGCAAACCTCAATCTGAATGATTCAGGATAAAGCAGCAGGGCTCAGCTCTTGCTGACTGAGTGGACTAAATTCAATGTACTCTGTGTGACTTTTCTACTTCACTGGAAAAGCAAAACAGAAGTGAATGAGGAAAACTGTCACTCAGGAAAATTCCAGCTCCTGTCAACCATTATAGACAATGAAGTCCAAACCTTTAAAGGGATCTGAACTTATCTTCTGATTTGTAAAGGCAGAATCACAACTGTTTTCTATCACAGTGGAAACCAACTTGCTTGTAAAAAGAAAAAACCCAAAACACAACCCTGATAGGACTGACATATTATATACACACATTTGATGCAGAACTACTGGCATGAACAGGATGACATATGTAATGTCTGAAGGTTCCCCTTTGGAAGCAGCTCTGACTAACCATATTGGTTTCCTTTTTATTTTCATAGGTTGTATAGAAATTAGAAATGGGCAAGTTCAGTTAAGCAAGATTTAATCAAATGAGCCCCAAATAATCAAGTGGAACCCACTGCTAGTTATGGGAATATTTTCTACAGACTTCAGCTGGTAGCAGTGATCACTGGCAACAATATACAAGAAGAGGTTTAAGGTTTTCCCTGTGGAGATCCATTTGTGGAAAGGTGAGATTAAAATAATGTTTGCAATAAATAAAAAGAAGCATTTGAAAGAGAGAAGGCTTACTGGAACCCTGCCTATCCAGTCTTGCGATGGTAATTCTCTTTATACTGTGGGGATAAACTAGTCATGTGACCTCAAGAATTTGCCCATATATTTTAGAGTATATCTTAACTGGCCACTCATTTATTATAAGAGATATAATTGGAATGGCCAGCAACACTGACTTCTCCCCTCCTCCCCACTTTTTTGTGAGTTCAAGACATGGAGAAAGGGGTCTTTATGCTGCACCCCACTCCAGGGTGAACAGAAAGTGAGACTCCATCAGAGTTCTCCTCTTATTGTTCATACAGCTGCTTTGTGCAAATAAAACCTTAGCGGTTCAAATCCATTTTTAATGCTTTGGCTAGTGTTTGGGAACAAATGGCCGAGGTACAGAAAAAGAGGCAGGCTCAGTTAAAGTTCTGGCTGCTGTTCACATGATGGGGGTAATTTGCTCCTGTTTTAAGAGAGTGCAGATGAGGTTCATCGTAATGGGAGATCCAAGGAAGTGGGAGGTGATGCTAGGAGCCTGACAAGAGAAGTTTCTAGGAAACCTGATTGAGTCATGGGCCACCCATTTCCTATCCTTAGTTTGGACTTTGCTTAGTCACATTTGTTTGTTTGTTTGTTTGTTTGTTTTTATTTTAAGACATCCTCTCTTTGTTTTTGTGTTTTTTGTGTTTGGCCCCCACGCCTTTTCTCTTTATATAGTCTGTATATTGGGTAACTGTTAACACCAACTGCCAGTGGTTTTTCTGTCTCCATCCTTACTTCACAGCCTTCGCCAAATACTTTCTCTCACACTCCCTACCCCCAAACTGCTAATTTTATTGGCTGTGCCCTGTTGATTGACAAGAGAAAGACCTCCCTTCGGAGCCTTTGTTGGAGCATTCCATGACTACACATCATATATGCTTTATGTTTCTTTGGGGGTGGTTTTTGGTTCTGGTGAGGAGATCCAGACTTCCCTCCCAATACTAACATTTTTGGTCATGCCTCTCCCAAAACTCCCCCTTAACAGGAGTTTGCAGAAGCTCTGAACCTATCCATATGCACCATTAGCAGTCAGCAATATATTAACAGGTGTAACTTATACTTATCAGAAGACCCAATTTGGGGAACCAAAATGCTCTAGAACCAACATATGAGGTTGGGTTTAGAAGAAAAGAAAACTAAATTCCCATACTTATACAGTCGAATTAAAGGGAACTATACTGTGCAGGAGAAGACAATGGCAAACCCCTCCTGTATTCTACCAAAAGACAACCACAGGGCTCAGTGGTCACCAGGAGTCGAAACCGTCTTGATGGTACACTTTACCTTTATAATTTAGATAACTTAAAAAACAAACAAACAAGGAATGACATTCACAAGATCAGAGAACTACCAAGTGATGGAGCTGTGATAAGTTGATACTGTTAAAAAAAATCCATCATAGATAGCATAGACATTTAAATCTAAAAGAGACAGCCTTTAGTGGGGAAGATACAGTGTACAGATGGGAGGGGGAAAGGATTCAACCACATGCTAACCCTTTGACCACCTCTACAATGGCTTCGCTTGCAGGCAGCATCTGTGAATGCAACGAAGGGATGTTGCTGAGGACTGTTTATCTCTAATGACACCAAAGGTGTATAACAGCTGGCTTGAGCAGGTTGCAGGCCAGTCTCCATCTATAATGAGAAATGCCCACTGCACTGAGAGATAAGTGAGAAGCATGACACCGGCAATTTTTATGGATGTTGAAGAATTGCAGCAATACAATTCCTCCCTTCTCAGTGACAAGCCAAACAATGTCCAAAGTGCAAAAGAAAGGCTAGTAATGGGATTCTGTAGAGCCAAGCCACAAAATATGTACAGCATTAACCTTTATAAGCAGCAGGGCCAGAGAAAAACATTTGGATGCATTTCATTACTGACAGGTTTGCTGTACGTGTTGCATGAGGAACTTGTACTTCTCTCTTTCTACTTCTTTATCCTTTTTTCATTCTTCCTCTAACAAGCAATTATCCTAATTTTTCTAGGGTGTGATCTCTTACCATTCAAGATAAGCTGGACTAAAGCAGGTTTGTTTTTTTTAAAAGAAGAATGTAGCTTAGTTTACTGATATTTTCTGATATTTTCTGATATTTACTAATATTTATTGATTTAAACCATTTCTCCATGTCTGATAGATGCAGAAAGAAGTAACCTTAAAAGAACATACAGGTGGACCTCGTTATCCATGAGGCTTCCGTTCTTGGCTGAAGCCACCGATAGCGAAACCGCGGATAAGCGGGCACTGAGGCAATAGGAATCAGGAAGCGGGGAAGGTTTAAACTTAAGGAAAGAAAGTTCCAGGCCATGCTCTGTGGGTCTCCAACTGTCCAGTAATGCCCAAGGCTGCAATTCTGCCATTTCCCCACTAAACATTACAGAACATTCCCCCCTTCCCCCCAAAAGAGCCACAAAATGGTGGCTGGAAATGTGATTTTTAATCCTTTTATTTACTCCGTATACCATGGTAGGTTGCCCTACTGCAGATACACAGAACTGCAGATGCTGGATGACGAGTAATGAGGTCCACCTGTATAGCATATTATAGGAGAGCAGTGCCTTCCATGCAAATTCCATATCTGTAGCTAGGTAGCTATCAAAGCAGTAAGTGTTGACAAGTATTTGGATGTGCAAATTAAAGTTGATGACATTTTCCCTCTGAAAATACACTGGAAACTTGATTCTATTCTTCTCTTTCCGACTAACCTAATTCCAATTTGCCCCCACTGAAGTCCTCACTCAGATAAACACAACACTAATAAAAGGGGTTAGGATGCTACTTTCTCTATTTATTAAACAGAAAAGCCTTTGCTTTCACCCAAGAACATATTCTGCAGAACACCTAGAGCACGTACACAGTTGCACATGGAGTCCTTTGAAGCACTCATTACATAAAAAAACATTTTACAGCCTATTATTTTTTATTGTAAGCGCTATCTGTTATTTGCCTCTAAAATGGTTCACATTTAAATAAAAAAGGCTTCTTCAGTGCACATACACCTACATCTCTGTGTAGTCATCATAACCTCTATATCTGAAACAAAGGCAAGGAAATTTCCATTCCTTTGAACTCCTTTGCCCAAAGTGCATCTTAACAGCAATTCAAAGGGATAGTAGTCAAGCTGCTCCTCCATCCTGTACTATACATAAATGAATGGATTCCCCCCCCCCTTTTAGTAGTAGAGATATTTATGCAAAATGTTTTCAAAAAGCAATGCTATTTCTGCATAAATTTCCATTAAAACAAGTCTAGAAGCTGTTGAAGCATAGCTTTTGAGTTGAAAACTACAATTACACATTATTTACTATTGGATCCAAGTTGAAGAGATGCTAAGATTTGGCAATGTCAAGTAAAGGCATAAATAATCTTCAACTGAAACAATTAAATACCAACAACAACATGTACACGTACACACACACGCGCGCACACACACACACACGATGGCACTCCTCTTTATTCAACAAGCATCCACTCTTACAAATGTGTGACAATTTTTGAAAAACCATCATCCCCCAGATGCCGTTGGGGGAATGCATACTTTCAAAAACAATAAAAAATGTCCACTGCATTTCATTCAAACAGGAATCACAGATATTGGCCAACATCCACAACAACAAACCTCCTGTGAAAGGATGTTGGTCTAGCAGCAAAGTTGTACTAGGTAGTTGTGCAAAGTCTGGTGTTTGTGTTCCAGAACATTTTATTTAAATTATGTATTTATTGTTAAACTTTTATACCACCTTTCATTAAAACAATCTTAAGGCGAGGAGTGTGGTGTAACCACAAGCCTGCTTGAGGTTGCAGAACAGTTGTGCAACTACAACACGCCTCATTTGTTGTAATGGGATTTTTTTTGCACAAGAGTGCTATAGTGTGCTGTTTCACCCCTGCTAACTGGGCAAAGAGGCACCTTTTACCATGGTGATTCTTTTTATTAAGCACGGGGAGAGTAACTGGCCCTATCCACCCCCAGCACAGTACTTCCAGTGACTGTTGCTGGTGTGTGTCTTATGTTTCTTTTTAGAATGTGAGCCCTTTGGGGAGAGGGAGCCATCTTATTTGTTATTTCTCTGTAAACCGCCCTGAGCCATTTTTGGAAGGGCGGTATAGAAATCGAATTATTAATTATTATTATTATTATTATAGCACAACTCTGCACATACCTGGGGTTTCTTTTTAGAACAACTAAGCCATTCTCTTGTGCTAGTATAACTTTGCTCATTCAACATGCAGTTTGTTGTGCTGGATGTTGTGCTGGATGGATGTTGGCCACTAAAAGGAGTTTTAACATCTTTGCCATGGGATGTGGTGATGGCCACTAGCTTGGAAGGCTTTAAAAGGGGCTTAGACAAATTCATGGAGGACAGGTCTATCAATGGATATTAGTCTGGTGGCTGTGGGCCATCTCCAGCCTCAGAGGCACGTTGCCTCTCAATACCAGGCAGGGGAGCAACAGCAGGAGAGACGGCATGCCCTCACCTTTTTCATATGGACTTCTCAGAGGCATCTGGTGGGCCACTGTGTGAAACAGTATACTGGACTAAATGGGCCTTGGGCCTGATCCAGCAGGGCTATTCTTATGTTCTTAACACTACTGATACATTATCAAGAGCAGGATAAATGTGGAGATTGCTCAGGTTTGGTGCATGCCAAGTAAGCATCCTGCAGTAATTTAAAATATATGTTTATTTTGTTATACTTAGTCCCACTCCTATATGGTTTTCCAATTGTCTAAGCAACCAGTTTTCATTCTCATAAGAACAGCCCTGCTGGATCAGGCCCAAGATCCATCGAGATCAGCATCCTGTTTCACACAGTGGCCCACCAGATGCCACTGGAAGCCTACAGCAAGAATTGAGGGCATGCCCTCTCTCCTGCTGCTACTCCCCTGCAACTGGTACTCAGAGGCATCCTGCCTTTGCGGCTGGAGGTGGCCTATAGCCCTCCGACTAGTAGCCGTTGATAGACCTCTCCTCCATGAAGTTATTCAAACTCCTCTTAAAATCTTCCAGGTTTTTGGTTGTCACCACATCTTGTGGCAGAGAATTCCACAAGTTGATTATGTGTTGTGTGAAAAAATACTTCCGTTTGCTGGTCCTAAATTTCCCGGCAACCAATTTCATGGGATGACCCCTGGTTCTAGTGTTATGGGAGAGGGAGAAGAATTTCTCTCTATCCACTTTCTCCACACCATGCATGATTTTATAGAGTTCTATCATATCTCCCTGCAGTTGTCTTTTGTCTAAACTAAATAGCCCCAGGTGTTGTAGCCTTGCCTCATAAGAAATGTGCTCTAGGCCCCTGATCATCTTGGTTGCTCTCTTCTGCACCTATTCCAGTTCTACAATGTCCTTTTTTAGATGTAGTGACCAGAATTGTACACAGTACTCTAGGTGTGGCCACACCATAGTTTTGTATAAGGACATTATAATATAAGCCATTTTATTTTCAGTCCCCTTCTTAATGATCCTTAGCATGGAATTGGTCTTATTCACAGCTGCTGCACATTGAGGCGACACTTTCAAGGAGCTGTCCACCATGACCCCAAGATCCCTCTCCGGGTCAGTTACCGACAGCTCAGATCCCATCAATGTATACTTGAAGTTGGGATTTTTTTGTCCCAATGTGCATCACTTTACACTTGCCAAAGTTGAACTGCATTTGCCATTTTGTCACCCACTCGTCCAGTTTGGAGAGATCCTTTTGGAGCTCCTCACAATCCGTTTTGGATTTTACTACCCAAAAAAGTTTGGTATCATCTGCAAATTTGGCCACCTCACTGCTTACCCCAACTTCTAGATCATTGATGAATAAATTAAAAAAGCACTGGTACAGTGCTGGTAAAAAGCACTGGTACATATCCCTGGGGGACCCCACTTCTTACTTCCCTCCACTGTGAAAACTCTCCATTTATCCCTACCCTCTGTTTCCTGTCCTTCAACCAGTTAGCAATCCACACATGTACTTGTCCCCTTATCCCATGACTGTTAAGTTTTCTCATGAGTCTTTGATGAGGAACTTTGTTGAAAGCTTTTTGGAAGTCCAGGTATACTATATCAACTGGATCACCTTGATCCACACACTCATTAACACTCACAAAGAACTTCAAAAGGTTTGTAAGGCAAGATTTACTTTTGCAGAAGCCATGCTGGTTCTCTCCCAGCAGGGCCTGTTCTTCTATGTGCTTTACAATTTTATCCTTGAGGATGACTTCCATCAATTTGGACTCACAATCACTTCCCACCTTCACAGGGGCGAGGGACCTATTAGGATGGTCCGCCCGAGAAGGTTATTGGATCCAATAGGATTTCAAGAAGCCTTGGAGGGATTTAGTGTTGGCTCTGCCGGTGATCCTGTTGATGCCCTGGTGGAGAATTGGAACAGCAAACTCCCTGAGGCAGTAGACATGATTGGTCCTAAGCATCCTCACCGACCTGCTTCAAAACTGGCCCCTTGGTATACGGAAGAACTACGGGGGCTGAAGTGGCAAGGTAAACGACTGGAGCGCAAGTGGAGAAAGACCTGTGCTCAGGCGATACGTGCGGCAATGAAGCAATTATTCTCTGCCTGTATTGCATCCACAAGTTCATGTTCGGCGGAGTTGTTCAGGGTTGTGAGAGGGCTAGTATGTGCCCCTCCTCCCTTGAATCAGAATCTGGAACCATTGATTACCCGCTGTGATGTGTTTAATGAATTCTTTGTGGGGGAAATCTCTTGTATTTGGACCGACTTAGACTCCATCTCCACAATTACTTCAGTGTCTGATGTGGAGGTGTCCAGCAACTCCTCTTGTGTTTATTAGGTTGGATCAGTTCCAGTTTGTGACTCCTGAGGATGTGGACAAGCTGATTGGAACGGTGTGGCCTACCACATGTTCTCTTGACCCTTACTGGACATGGCTTATATTATCTGGCAGGGGGGTTGTTGTAGAAGGCCTGGTAGAGATCATAAATGCGTCTCTGAGGGAAGGTAGGATGCCTTCCTTGTCTTAAGAAGGCAATTATTAGACCGCTTCTGAAGAAGCCTAACTTGGATCCCTCAGAGTTGAGCAACTACAGGCCTGTCTCCAACCTTCCATGGCTGGGCAAGGTATTTGAGAGGGTGGTGGCCTCCCAGCTCCAATTTTGGAAGAAACTGATTATCTTGATCCATTTCAAACTGGCTTTTGGGCTGGCTATGGGGTGGGGACTGCCTTGGTTGGCCTGATGGATGGTCTCCAATTGGGAATTGACAGAGGGTCCTTTTGGACCTCTCGGCGGCCTTCGATACTATCGACATAGTATCCTTCTAGAGCGTCTGAGGGCGTTGGGAGCGGGAGGCACTCCTACCTCTCGTGCAGGTTCCAGCTGGTGTCCCTTGGAGACTGCTGTTCTTAAAAAACTCAACTTTTGTATGGTGTCCCCTCAGGGCTCCATATTTTCTCTGAAGTTGTTTAACATCTACATGAAACCACTGGGAGAGATCATCAGGAGATTTGGTGCATGGTGCTATCAGTATGCTGATGACACCCAAATCTATTTCTCCATGTCAGGATAATCAGGAGAGGGCATAACCTCCCTAAATGCCTGCCTGGAGTCAGTGATGGGCTGGATGAGGGATAAAAAACTGAGACTGAATCTAGATAAGACGGAAGTACTCATTGTGCAGGGTCGGAACTTGGGAGACTATTTTGATCTGCCTGTTCTGGATGAGATCACACTTCCCCAGAAGGAACAGGTATGCAGTCTGGGGGCGCTTCTGGATCCAAGCCTCTCCGTGGTCTCCCAGGTTGAGGCGGTGTGAGGCAGTGGCCAGAAGTGCCTTCTATCAGCTTTGGCTGATATGTCAGCTGCGTACGTTTCTTGAGAGGAACAACCTCAAAACAGTGGTTCATCTGCTGGCAACCTCCAGACTGGATTACTGAAATGCGCTCTATGTGGGGCTGCCCTTGTAGTCCAGAAACAACAGTTGGTCCAGAATGCGGCAGTCAGGTTGGTCTTTGGGTCATCTCGGAGAGACCATATAACTGCTGTATTGAAGGAGCTACACTGGCTGCTGATATGTTTCCAGGCAAAATACAAGGTGTTGGTTATCCTCTATAATAAAAGGCTTAGGTGTGATCCCGTGTCTCTCTGCCCGTGTCTTTCTCGGCCGTTCTGGGCATGCGCGGAGCACATGCCCAGAACGTCCGAGAAAGATACGGCCGCAGAGACACGGCGGCCATGTTGAAGAGAGCGGCGGTCGAAGAATGGGCTACGGGGAGGGCAGAGGCGGCTGCGAGGGGACCGGGAGGGCAGAGGCGGCTGCGAGGGGAACGGAGGAAGATACGGCCGCAGAGACACGGCGGCCATGTTGAGGAGAGCAGCGGGCCGAGAACGGCCTACGGGGAGGGCAGAGGCGGAGGGTCCAGCCCGGCCGCAGGTAGAGGAGAGGCGGCGGCGGGTCTGGCCCGCCGAAAAAGGAGGCAGAGGAAGAAGCCGGGCGAGGCAGCGGCAGAGCCGCCGCCGATGCACAGGGTGAGGCGGCAGCGGGGGTAGCCGGAAAGGGGAGGCCGGCGGTGGCAGGGGGCCCTTGCCCGGCCAGGGAGACCGGCCGCGGCATGGAGGCTGGAGGCGGCGGGGGGCCAAGAGCGCACAACTCTCCTAGCACCCGTTAATTTAACGGACCTAAAATAACTAGTAACCTATAAAGCCCTAAACAGCATGGGCCCTGGGGATTTAAGATAACGTCTTCTTCGTCCTGAACCCCACTGCCCACTGAGATCATCTGGAGAGGTCCGTCTGCATTTGCCACCAGCTCGTCTGGTGGCCATTCAGGGACGGGCATTCTCTGTTGCTGCCCTGAGGCTTTGGAATGTGAAATAAGAGCCTTCCCATCTCTGACATCTTTTAAAAAGTCTTTAAAGACACATCTGTTCACCCAGGCTTTTAATTAATATTGTTTTAATGGTTTTAATTCTGATTTAAAACGTTGCTTTAAAAATAAATTGTTGTAATGTTTTAAACTTTTTGTTTTAACTAATGTTTAATTTTCTGTTTTTATTTTGTTGTAAACCACCCAGAGACGTAAGTTTTGGGTAGTATAAAAATATGTTAAATAAATAAATAAATTTGCCTGGAACGGATGTTAAGCTAACCGGCATGTAATTTCTCAGATAGCCCCTGGATCCCTTTTTGAAAATCGGTGTTACATTAGCTACTTTCCAGTCCTCCAGTACATAGCCTGATTGCAGGGATAAGTTATATATTTTAGCAAGGAGGTCAGCAATTTCACATTTGAGTTCTTTGAGGACTCTTGGATGGATGCTATCTGGCCCTGGCGATTTGCTAGTTTTCAGTTTTTCCAGACAATTTAGAACATCATCTCTCCTTTGTGTACCAATCTAAGGAAAAATGGGTATAAGATGTTTTTCAGATGATATATAACTCCTTTGACTATTAATAAAATAGATGGATTCTTCTTCTAAGAAAAGTTGGAAATGTAACTCACATTTAGGTTCATTTTACCATATGTGGTGGAGTTGCGGTAAAGCTCAACAGTTTTGGAAACAAATTCATATGAAAACTGAACAAATCTTAGAAGTTAAGATCCCCTTCCTTCCAGAAATTTTCCTTTTAAGTATGATACAACCTTATATTCCCGCCAAATCAAACAAATTGTGTTTATATATGATTACAGCACCTAGGATTATATATGCATCTAACTGGCATACTTTGGAAATTCCTTCCTTAAATGATTGGTTTTTGAAAGTGTGGGACTATGCTTCAGTTTTAAATTCTCGGCTTATGTACATGGTATCTCTACTGAATCATTCATGTCTATTTGGGAACCCTTTATAAATTATAATATCCATTATGGTCAAACTTTATTCCCATTTTCTGGATTTGACTTATAGTGTTTTCGATATGTAACTTACAAGAACCTGAATAGATTAGATTTTACAATTTTAAGAGTCTCAATTTCTTTTGCTTTATCTTGTTTTAGATATTTTTTTCTTTATTGCTGTAATTAATTAGAAAAATGAGGTTTTTCATTACAAAAAATCATTTTGTATTGTCTTTATGGTGATTTGTCTTTGTTTTCTTTGGCTTACTTCTCAATAAAAATTCTTATTTTAAAAAAAAGATCATCATCTCTTGTCACTTCTATCTGACTCAGTTCTTTAGCCTCCATCCCTGAAAAGCCTGGTTCAGAAACAGGTATATGCTCAGTATCCTCTGCTGTGAAGACGGGCACAAATAACTCATTTAGTTTCTCTGCAACCTCCATATCCTCCTTAATACAGTGGTCCCTCGACTTACGTAAATAATCCATTCCAAACGCACGTTCGGAGGTTGAAATTTTCGTAAGTCGAGGAGCGCACCATGGAAGTCTGAAAACATTCGTAATTCGAGGAAGCCGCATCTAAAAATTCATAGGTCAAGTAAGCTGAATCTAAACCGGCAACTACTTCCGGTCTTTTTTGTCGCTCATAACTCGAAAACAACGTAAGTCGAGTAGTTCGTAGGTCGAGGGATTACTGTAATCTCTTTTATTCCCTCATTATCCAATGGTCCAGGAGCCTTCCTGGCAGGTTTCCTGCTTCTGATGTATTTAAAGAAGTTTTTGTTATCCCCCTTGATGCTTTAAGCTAAATGTTCCTCAAACTCTCTTTTTACCTCCCTTGTCACCTTGCATTTCTTTTGCCAGTGTTTGTGTTCCTTTCTGTTCTCCTCATTTGGGCAGGCCTTCCAGTTTCAGAAGGAACTCTTCTTCCCTTTTATGGCTTCCTTGACGTTACCTGTTAGCCATGCTGGCATCTGCCTGGACTTAGTGGTACCTTTCCTCCTTTGGGGTATATAATCTAACTGGGCTTCTAGTATTGTAGTTCTGAGTAAACTCCATGCATTCTGGAGCGAAGTGACTCTCCTGATTTTCCCTCTCAGCTTTCTTTTCACCATATTCCTCATTCGGGAGAAGTTTCCTCTTCTGAAGTTGAAAGTGTTTGTGTTAGACTTCTTTGGTGATTCTCTCCCCACGTGTATGCTGAATTTAATCGCAATATGGCCACTGTTCCCTAAAGGGTCGATGACACTGACATCCTGCACCAGGTCCTGGGTGCCACTCAGAATTAGGTCCAAGGTCGCCTTCTCTCTGGTTGGTTCCCAGACCAACTGTTCTAGGGCACAGTCATTTAGCGTTTCTAGAAATTTGACCTCTTTGTCCTGGCCTGACTATGAATTTACCCAGTCTATGTGTGAGTAATTGAAGTCACCCATTATTAGAGCCCTGCCTCTCCTTGAAGCCTCCCTGATTTCCTCCTGCAACTCCCAGTCACTGTCAGCGTTTTGATCTGGAGCGCGATAGCATGTCCCCAGTAGCACATTTCCTTTCAGGTGTTGTATTGTCACCCACAGGGTTTCTGAGGAGGACTCCAGTACACCTAGGTTTTCTAGCTTGTTAGATTCTATCCCTTCTTTAACATACAGTGCTACTCTACCTCCAAGGCGCCCCTCCCTATCTTTTCTAAAAGGGTTTATATCCAGGGATAACAGTGTCCCACTGGTTCTCATTGTTCCACCATGTTTCTGTTATGCCCACTATATCTATTTCTGCTTTAGCAACCCAGCACTCTAGCTCACCCATCTTGGCTCGGAGGCGTCTGGCATTGGCATACAAGCTGAATATGCTGAATCTCTCACCTGATGTATGCTATCTTTCTCTTAACTCTTTGACCAGCTGGCACAGGCTCCCGTCTGCTCTTTATGAGGTTCTGCTCTGTCCGCTTCTGTTTTATCTGAATCCTTTGCACCCTCACACTTTAAAGCATGGCTTTTGCCGAAAGGGATACTGCCCAGCTCCCATTGATTGTTCCCTAGGCGTTGTTTTAAAAGCTGCTCTGCAACCTTTTTGATTTTAAGCGTCAGCAGTCTGGTTCCATCTTGGTTCAAGTGCAGCCTGTCCCTTTTGTACAGGCCTTGCTTACCCCAAAATGAATCACAGTGTCTAACAAATCTAGACCCCTTCCCCTGGCACCAACGTCTCATCCAAGCACTGAAATCCCTCAGCTCTGCCCGTCTCACTGTACCTGCGCGTGGAACAGGTAGCATTTCTGAGAATGTTACCTTGGGGGTCCTGAACTTCAAAACGCTACCTATCAGCCTAAATTTGGCTTCCAGGACCTCCTGACTACATTTTCCCACATCGTTGGTGCTGGCGTGAACCACGACAGCTGTCTCCTCCCTAGCACTGCCTAACAGCCTATCCAGACGCTGCCTGATGTTCGCAACCTTCACACCAGGCAGGCAAGTCACTGTGCGGTCAACACATGGGTCACAAACCCATCTCTCTATACCTCTAATGATCGAATTGTCCACTACAAGGAGGACCCCACCCCCTGGAGGAGTATCCCCTGTGCGAGAGGATATGGACTCATCATCCACAGAAGGGGTCCCTTCTAAATGAGCATTTCCCTCTTCCTCAGACCAATGTCCTCCTTCCCCGAGACCTTCATTCTCCCTGAGAGCAGTGGAGGTATCAGCCCTGGAGTGGGATGCCTCTACCACATCCCTGAAGGTCTCGTCTGCATGCCTCTCTGAGCTTCTCCAGATCCACCACCTTGGTCTCGAGGGAACGAACTTGTTCCCTGAGAGCCAGAAGCTCCTTGCACCCAGCACACACACATGACTTCTGCCCATGGAGCAAATAGTCATACATGAGACACTCTGTACAATACTCTGGGAAGTGCCCCCTCTCCTGCTGGCTTTCTAGCTTCATACTGGTTTTGTTGGCTGTTTACAGTATTTAGAGATAGTTTATTAGAAGGATCAGTCTCAGCTGTAATGGTCAGCTATTTAACTGTCCAAACAGCCTTTCTCAAGAATATGAGGGAGGGATTTGTAATTACCTTCTCTTCTCCACCAGGCTCCTTGTAATCACAGAAGCTTGTTCCAGGCTCCCCGCAAACTTCCCACTAAACTCCTACAAGATTCCAATGTCCTGTTAGCTATTTCTGTTCGTTATGCTCTTGGGCCTTCACCTCTTATGTAGAGAGTAGACACAAACTGAGACACAGGATGTGTCTCAAAGGAATGTGGGGCCTCCCCCAGCCCCAGCTGACTCCACCCCCTCCAGGTAGGGACAAACTCAAACACAGCCGTTTGCTAGCTCTGGCAAATAACACACAGACTAGGACCTATCCCTTAAAGAGAAACCAGCCCCTCAAAATGTCCCCTCTTCCTGTTAGTTAGTTTAAATGGGGGGAAAGGCTAGATGTTGTTGGTTAGAAAAGCAAACATTCTTCAATGTTTCCTTGCTCTGATTAAAACAAACAAACAAACAAACAAACAAACAAACAAACAAACAAACAAACAAACCCAAGCTTGCAGCAGTGGGCCACTCATATAAACACCTTGGTTTGAAATAGATGACCAGTAGTACTATTGACTTTGACAGCAGCAATCATCTAATATGGGAGGATCTGAATGCACACCCCTCCCCCATTTCTGATTTGTTCAGCATTGCAAAAATAAATCTTGAACTGATGTTGATTACCTTGGACTTAGTTCTAAGTTCTGGATGACAAGATCCAGTGGTTGAGTTCCATTCATGAAGTAACGTTTCTGGATGGGATGCTCCCTCAGAAGTAGTGGTGGCTGGTCAGTAAGGGCAGGAGGGGCAGTGCCCCCCACCAACAAAAACAAGCAAGCTAAAGGATCAGACTTATCAGCAGCCAGGGAAACCTTCAGACCAGGGAGTTTCTTCCAGACCCTCCTCCCCTGCCTGTAACTTGTTTTGGTCTTACTGGCTGGAAAAGGTGCTATTCAAACTGCTCCAGCCAATCTGATTCCTAGGGGGCTCCTGCTGGCACTGCCCCAGGAAGAACTAAAATAATGGGTTAAAATGCACTTCCTGGTTGCTTCAGGGAATATTTTTTTGATACATTTTCCCCTTCTTCCTGGGGGCAGTGCCAGGAGGAGCCCCCAAGGATTCAGATTGGCTGGAGCAGCTTGAGTAGCAGCTGCTCCAGCCAGTAAGACCAAAAGAGGAAATTGCAGGCAGGGGAGGAGAGACTGGAGGAAGCTCTCTGCTCTGGAGGATTCCCTGGCTACTGGTAAGTCTGATCTTTTACTAGCTTGTTTGTTTGGTGGGAGGGGGCATACAATCCCTGCTTTGTCTCCTGCCCCCCTTCAGCCTTTTGTCCTTCCTTTCTACTTTCTGCCTTTCTCTCTGCTTTTTGCCCTGGCTTTTTTGCTTTCTGCCTCCCCCGCAACCCCTCAAAAAAAATCAATTTTCTACCTTTGCCCTGCTTTTCTGCTCTTTCTGTTTTCCTCAGTGCTGGGAGGCTTGGGTAAATATCCAAGTCTGCTTGTGTGGAGGAAAGGGAGGGGGTAGGCTTCTGCCTTGGTGACCAGGTCCTCCCCTGCCTGCCCCCCACCCACTTCCAATGCCCACCAGCCACTACTGCTTAGACATCTTTCTGGTCTGGAACAAATGCATTACAAAGATGGTGCCTGACATGTTGAGCAGCATGACCAATCCACTTGAACTGCTGTGGGCTCATCACAGTGAAGTTGTAGCAGCCCTGCACTTTTGTGCAATGTGCAAAAACTCTTGGTAGCATGACCACACTTCAGAAGTGCCAGTTAGATTGGAAACATGTTGCTAGCAGCCAGGCAATGTGTTTCTAATCTAACTAGTGTTTCTGGAGTATAGGCATAATATTTGAAGTATTTGCACTCCATTGAGGCTTCACTGCGAACCCCTAGCAGTGTAGGTGGATCCATTGCTAGGAACGACAGCAGCCCACAGTAGTATGGGTGGATTGGCACCGCTCATGTTATGCTTGTGTTATGCAGCTCAACATGTCAGCCGTTGCTTCCAAAAATAGCATATTAGAGTCAAAACTAGCTGCAGTTTCTACAGTAGTGAGTGCAACTCATTCTATACCATTAAGGATATTATCGATCCTTATATTTATAGATTTATCAACTGTTCTAATCTATGCATTTGGATTTGTCTTACATCTTCATATGCACCTCTACACATTATACACACACACACACACACGCTCACATTTTAAAAATTGTTTAACCAGATGGCTTTCTCTAAACTCCAAATATTAACTGGGCAGAGTCTTTGTTCAGGTTTATACTGTTCTTCTAAAGCTCCTTCACATTACATTTATTTCCCCTGTTGTCGCAGTTCATACATTTTACTTGCTACAGTACTTACAAATTATATCAGCTTTTATTTATCTCAGCCTTTTATGAAATCTCAAATTTAAAACCCAACATAAACATGGTGCACATAAAGTAAGACTGTTATTATCAACCTGATGTAGGAGACAAAAAAAGGATGACTAAAATAAATCTTGGGGCTCCTTTTGCCAAGATTAAGTGACATTTTTCAGCAGAACAAAGTGTACATTAAAAAATAATTTTCAGAACACAATATCCAGTGCGCACTTGGAGTGCAGAGCCATTACAGAGAGTTATACTGGAAATGTGCCTTAACAAATGCTATTATTATCTTGTACCAGTTCAGCTCCCTAGGATTGCATCGTGACTTCTGAGCAGATTTAGGAGTGATTAAGTTTACTGTGCACAAAAGCCAGCTATTTGGCAAACTGTCAACACAGCGTAATTGATATTTTAATTACACTACTAATACATACATGCTGCTGTTCCCAAAGAACCTCCTCACTGGTGTTAGACAAACAGCTTATTTACGGCTCTGATTATTGCTCCAAAGACATTTTGCATTTATAATCAGTAATATTTTAAACTGCAACAAAAAAAAGACCCAAATTGTTTTGCAAATGCCTAATGGCAGGAAACGCCAAACACAATGCAAACTAGAATGATTGTTCCCCTTGACATGTGTTCTGTAGATGAGGCACCAGGCAACAATATCTATATTCACAGCACTCTACGGTTGATTTGCCCACTCTGATCAAACCATACATGGAAACCCTGCTTTTAGTTCAGGAAACCAGAAGAAGAGTGCCAGGCAGGAAAAATGGAGAGAGAAAAGCATCTGAAATGATAAGTGGCTTAGTGTGATTCATGAATGATAGGAGACTTAAAGAAATGATTGAGGCGACCCTTAGTTGGCATCCATCAACACCGCTGAACTGAAGCTGTTAATTTGCCAGGCATATGGCAACCTTTTCTTCTCAAATGTACAAATCCACAAGAGAGAGACAGAGGACAACTTATCAGGGCTGATTATGAAGAATGTTTATCTTCACCATTTTCACCACTATGATAAAACTAGCACTGTGCACAAAAGGGGGATAGCTTTTTGTATACTCTTTCACCACTACCACTACTGTGAAATTGTGCAACAATAATAAGAAACGAATAGCTGATTTACGACTGGTATTTCCCATCTTTGTATCTTGATTTACCACATGGGAGTGTATTGGCAACAAGTAATCATGGAAGAATTACAGAAGATGTTTACCTTGTAACACAAATTCCATCAATTCTAATCAAATTCTGAAGAACACATTGAGGTCATTCACACAACTGTTTTTGGGCGAGGAAGGTGGGCGGGGGGAAGGCAGGGATGAACCTACCTTCTCCCCAGATGATGGACAGTGTCCTCTTCAGGTTCACATGATCCATGTTGCTCGCAGCAGCGTGGATCACCGGAGGCCGGTAAAACGAGTCTTCGACTCCAGGAATCCCAAAAGGAACGCACAAGCAGCAGAGTGCATTAGGGGATTCCCCCTTGGGAGAATTGGCCTGCAGCCTGAGTGCACACATGACCCTGGCCCCAGAGTAAGGGGCATCCTCACGCCCTCTAACCCCTATAAGGGACCGGTTTAAAAACTTGGGCTTAGGGCAGTGGCAGCACCAGGATTGGGACCAATCCCAGTGCTGCACATGAGCAGTCCAACCCAGGCTGGGCTGCCTCAGCCTGGGTTGGGCTGCTTGTCAGAACAGCCTTATTTTGTTTGTAGAGATAGATTTTGTCTTAAAACATTAAAAGAGCCTTGCTGGATCAGGTACTATGCAGTCCAGCATCTTGTTTTACACAATGGCCCACCAGATGCCTCTGGGGAGCTCACAAGCAGGAGATGAGGTCATGTCCCCTCTCCTGCTGTTGATCCCCTGCAACCGGTATTTAAAGACACCCTGCCTTTTATCACAATGGTTCTCAAACTGTGGAGCAGGTCCACCTTGGGGGGGTTGGTGGTGGTGTAGGACACCTAAAGGGAGTGCAAAATTTAAGGGAAGGATAAGATCCTCCTTCTGCTTGTTAGTCAAGCATTTCCCCATGGTTGCCAGTTTGAATCCCCGCTGGTATAACCCAGACTATGGGAAACACCTATATCAGGCAGCAGTGATATACTGTAGGAAGATGCTGAAAGGCATCATCTCATACTGCACAGGAGGAGGCAATACTGCACGGGGGGGAGGAGGGGTTTACAGAAAGTAAACCCCTCCTGTATTCTACCAAAGAAAACCACAGGACTCTGTGGGTGCCAATAGTTGAAACTGACAGGATGGCACACTCTACCTTTTAAAAGATCCTCGGGCAAACTGAGCCTTCTGCCCTCCAGACACAGGTGGGTTGAAGAGAACGTCTCACTGATCCATACTGAATACTTCCAATATGATCTAGGAAAATGGAAGTTCAGGAAGACTGGCTGCTTTATATTAATGATAGTTCCCTGTGTGTGTCTCGGGGGAGATCAGAGATGTCTTATTCCTCTCCTAATGTCTATGTTGGAGGAGAGCCTTAATCAACCGATCCCCACATGCAGCAGCAGGAGAATGCTCCCAATTCTATATAATAAAAATCTCTGCATGCTCTCCTGTGAAAAAGATGACTGGTGTTGAGTTGAAGGGGGTAGCACAAAGTAAAATAAGTTCAGAAGACTGGGGGCGAATTCAAGAAGTTTGAGAAACACTGTTCTACCATTCAAGATAGGATTTCTATTATTTTTTGTTTGCAATGTACAATGAATTTCAATTCTCACTGCAGCCTCCAGGACAGGGGTGAGCAGAATGTTGATGGCTGATCCCTGGTTGGCTGCTGACCAATTTTGGTGGAGGGAGGCAGCAGCCATGAGCCACACAATTCAAGATAAAATTAGACCCTCTGGTTTACAATGTTCATGTTACTTCCAGCTTCCATATTTCTTAAATTTATAGACCACTTTTCAACATTCATACCCAAGGTTAACAATGTTACAAACATCCTTATTGTGGACGCCGAGGGCAAGATCCAACAATGAATACAGGTATAAACAGGGATCCTATTTAGCAAAAACCAAAAAACCAAAAAACCTCACATACTAACAGTTATGACAACATCATCATACACAAGCACAAAAAGTTTTGTAAGCCATTATTTTCAGATAGCCTGAGGTATACAGCAGTCATAACTGTAGCATCTATGGAACAAAAAGGTTGTCTTGGAGTTGACAGGATGCATTAGAAGAGGACCATCCAAGGACCAGTAACACTTCTTATAGAGACCTAAACAACAACATTAAATTTGGAAGAAGCCATGTGCAGACTACTTCACATTGCTTGAAGTACATAGATACTGTAGTACATCTTGGATTGCATTTTATTCTAATTTGACAAAGATATTTATAGGGTTATTTTCTTATACATATGAAATATCAATGAACAATTAACAAATGCATTCTATTTCAGAGAGGTTTCCTGCCTTACCCCTTGCAAAGAAATGAGGGCTGCCGTTTCCCCACTAAGGGCAATATAAGCATGCAAGGGCAATAAGCTGACTGGCAAAGCCAGGTTTCTGTGGCTTTATGCAATCAAAACATATACAACAAGTTCTTCAGTTCCTGTCTTTTTGAAATGTCAGATAATTTTTTCCACTCATGCCTTTGTGCGATGCCAAGCTGCCAGGTCAAATCTCAATGAACTGGAGATAGCAAGAGTGACAGTGTACTGAGTCTAATGGTTCTGGGTGGCACAAAGCTGTCTCTTACCATCTTCCAGTGCTGAAGCAGAACCTAAGGGGTATACACGTGGGTCAAATGGGCCGTAACCCAAAATTTGGCTTAAAATAGGCCAAATCTGGCAACAGAGCAAATTCAAGGTCCATATGCAGATAGAAGAATTCTGTAAATTTTGAAACTTGTGCCTACCTCAGCCCAAATAACACGATACCTATACTTTTAACACAGGCTTGGCTCAGTCTCAGTATGTGGAAAGTCTTTGAAGACAGGCCCCAAATCTTGTACCTCAAAGTACCCCTCAAGGTCTATAGGAGTAATTTTGCTAAAATAAAAACTCTTTCAAATACAATCAAATGTACAGCTAAGAATTAAGAAGTAGCTTCTTTGAGCCATGTATCTCAGCAATTGAGAATCAGGATATATATTGTAAAAGACATAAAAGCAATTGCGTGTCATCTTGTAAATATCAGCCCTAGAGAAAAATGTCAGGAACAAGTGATCATGCACACTCTATGATGAAGAAAAGAGCTTCCAAATGAATATGCCAAATTCATTACAACAAGAACATCAGTGGGGGTTGTTCAATTAAGTCTAGGAAAAGGGGAGGGGAACAACTTAAGAGAGTTAGCAAAGGTAAAATAATGTTCATTAAAAACAGAAAAACAATCTGAAAAATCCTTTGTATTCAACTTTGCACTCGTACATCATAATGTTCCAGTAAAAGCCCATTTTCCCTTGAGATAATAAAAGAATTGAATTTTTCCTTATCGGTCATCTATTTTTCTAGCTATAGCTATTACTCCCTCTCTGCAGTTGCTAGGCAACAAGAAATATTAATAGCAGCTTTTATTAGCTTAGCTTTAGCAGCAGAGTACCAGAATGAGAAAATGGAAAACATAAATGTGTTACATAAATCTTTCAACCTTTCAGGGTTTGTGTTAGTCTCTGTTTTCATAATGATTTATTGAAGTGATGGTTCATTTATGAGAAAAAGGAGTGTGAAATAAGAAAACGGAACATTACCCTGAAGGACTGTTTGAAAATAAATAATTATAGGAGGTGAAGAAAAGCTGTTTAAAACCATTTCTCTGAGTTTTATAAAATTTAAAAAGACATATTTCTTTCATTTATTGCCTCTGAGAAAAACACTAGCTGGAAATTGCAAACAGGCCTCCGATTAATATGAAGAAAAGCTTCACATATGATTGTATTATCATTATCCCTCACCATGGACTTATGTCAGGGATTTGGGGTTTTTAAATAGAGATCTGTTAATGAGCAGAATTTCAAGAAAGTTATCTCAAAAGGCCTAAAGAGTCTATTCAAATGAAGGGAGGGTGACTATGAACTATCTTCATGGGATTACGAGAAGCTTCAAACTCCTAAACACCTTTCAATTGCTTGCCTGTCCCTGTGTCAACAATGTCTGCCATTACATTAAAAGGCTCCAACATTTACCTCTGTTTATTTTTGTAAGACTGCTAATTTGGAATTCAATTTGTTTTGCAGCTTGATTTGAGTGGTTTTATGCTCTGTTTTACTGAGGCAGTCGCGGGCAATAGGCCTGGAAACTGTACTGCTATATTTAAATGCTAATTTATTTCTCATTGCACTTCACAGGTGTTTTTAAATGCTGTAACTCAGAGAAGCAGCACAATTCGGCTTCTGCATGAAGATGAAAGGTATAGAGCTTGTTCTCACTACCACAGATTCCTGGGTAGGATGGAGTTAACGTCATCTCGGTTGGGAGGCCTCTGGACCCAGTAGCTCCAAGCTGGGGTAGCCAAGATCCGCTACTCGGGTTAAAAGTAAGGTAGGAGGAAAACAGAGCTCGTCCTTCCTTCTTTTCTGGTTGTCTGTGCTGCCACGTGGTCTTAAACTACTCCTAGGGAGCCGGTGGCCACTTTTACCCTAGAGTCTTGTGACTTGGGTCAGGGAGAGGAGAGCTGCTGCAGGGCTGCCTCTCCGCTGCTCCCGCAATGCATTATGGTATATGTGGAGGCTTCAGCTCCCAATTTCAGCAATGGAGAACACTGTTGCAGCATTCATGTGGGTGCGTGAGCTGCAAAACCCAAAGGAGTCTCTCTGGTTATCTGGGAAGCATGAGATAGGAGTGTGCCTTCCCTCCAGCACAATCCCATATGGTTGTGAGAAAGAGCCCCTAGTCTATCCTGCTTGGCTCTTCTTGGTTTGTTTTTAAGTATACTTCGGAGCTGCCTTTCCACAGCTCAAGGTGTCTTACACCAGCCATGGAAACAAAATGCCATAAAATAAAAGACCAGACAGCAAGCCACAAAATGAAGTTACGGTAACTAACTAGCTAATAAATAAAATAAAGTTATCATTGGCTAATAGAACTAAAGGCCAAATGAAAGAAGTGTGCTGTGCTGCCCAAAGAGGATGAAAAAGTCAGTGGGAGGGGGTTCTATAGCAGGTCTGCACAACTTCAGCTCTCCAGCAGCAGTTGGACTACAACTCCCATAATTCCTGACTACTGGCTGTTGTGGCCGGGAATGATGAGAGTTGTAGTCAAAAAACAGCCGGCAGGCTGAAGTTGTGCAGTCCTATTCTACAGCCTTGGAACAAGTGATGTAGAGGCCATTCTTCTAGCACTAGCTCCACTAACCCCATTTGGTTGATCGTGTGCTGCCACCGCGTGGCTTCACACTGCGGCAACACACAAGGAGACCCCTGCCAGGAGGCTGCAAACAGCCTCCCGGGCTCGGGGGTGTGTGTGTCTCTCCAGGATGCTCCGCATACTTGCATGGGGCATCCTGGGACTTCTGGGGGCTGCATGGCCCCCAATCCCCACAGGCCCCGCCAGCTTCGTGACAGAGCTGGCAGTCGTGTGGGTGGCTGATCTGGCCGCCCAGCTACGAGTGGCTGCTCCTCTGTGGGCTAAGCCCGCTCTCTCCGCAGAACGCCATCAGGCACTTCGCATGTGTCGTGTGAAGCGCCTCATTATGTAGCTGGTAGATAGAATAGTCTCTCCCATCTCAAATGTTCTTCACCAATAAATCAATTTAGTTTAGACTCTACAGTGATCTTCACGTGTGCTCCTTAAATAGCTGCAGCAACTAAACTCTGCACTCTGTAACTGGAATGGTAGCTTCCTTTGTGCTTTGCTAAAGAATCACAAACCTCAACAGCTGTGACAGTCCTTACTTCATACAGGGTAGGAATGACAAGCACAGGCCAAGATTCTGTACAATGAAACCTCAGTATTGGCAAGCCACCAGGGGTGTTGCACACGTAAAAGGGAGACCCTGTTGTAGAAGTGGGCTGTTGCAGAAGAACCTTCGAACAGCATGCGGGCACTTGTGTCATGCTATTTCCATTGTTTTCAATGCAGTGAAACCTCAGTGTGAGCAAGCCGCCAGGGCTGCGACACACAAACAGCAGCTCCAGGGCTGTGGCAGAGGCAGCCTGTTGCAAAACTCCTTAGAACAGCAGAAGCGGCCACATGCTGTTTTAAGGAGTTTTGCAACAACTTGCTTCTTCAAGAGCCCTAGGGCGGCCATTTATGTGTGCAGCAGCCCTGGTGGCTTCTGAACGCCATGGTTAGACTGTGCAGAATGTCAGTCATTAGTTTTTTATAAAAGTGCCTAAAAGAAAGTGCCTGTACAAAGAGACATTATTGGGGGCTGGTTTATAAGTGGCAGCTGCCAAGCAGAAGCTGTTTTAGACCTTGCTTTTTACCAAGCAGTGAGCTGCCCATCCACATGGATCGTACAAATTTCACTACATGACTGCAAACATTTGCAGAATTGTTTATGACAGGAGCATGCAAGTCATGCAATCTGATGCACACGATTGACTTAAGACATAACAGCCACAATGTGGTGCAAAGGAAAGTGGGTTCTATCCTTTAAAACAGCCCTTATCTATGAGCATGAGTGACAGGGAGCTGGTGAAAATATCATGCTAACTTTGGTTTAGTTACTGGAATCTGGACTTGCAGTCTCATATTGCCTCTCACCATCCCTCCCCTCACCCCTGGTTTGGTATTATTTGTGATCTTCACGTACAGCCTGGGTGGCACAGGAGATACACAGAAGGGGTTAGGTGGGGAAAATGCAACTTAAATGGTAGAAATACTGTCTGTCCATTAATATTTCTACTGTAATGAACCTTTTGGCGCTGGAGAAGACTTTTGAGGATACCATGGACAGCCAGGAAAACAAACAAATGGATCATAGAACAAATCAATACGGAATTTTCACCCAAGGCACAAATGACCCGGCTCAAACTATCATACTTTGGACACATTATGCGAAAACCCAGCTCCCTTGAGAAGTCCATAATACTGGGAAAATTTGAAGCAGAGAGAAGAAGAGGAAGACCAGCAGAAAGGTGGATGAACTTGATTATGACAGCAATGAATGCACCACTGAGAGACTTTAAAGGCCAAGTTGAAGACAGATCATCCTGGAGAGAATGTGGTCACTGAGAGTCAATACCAACTTGACAGCACTTTATCAATCAATCAATCCTGAGTTAGATTATTAAGAATATTTATAAAGTGCTTTCCAACAAAAAAGTTCTCAAAGTGATTTAAAAAAATAAGATGGTTCCTTACAATCAAAAAAGAAATACAAAGCAGACACTTGTAACCGCCATTAAAAAGATGTTGTGCTGCATTGAATTGGGACAGTTGCTCTACTTCTGCTAAATATAAGAGAATTGCCACTTTAAAAAAGTGCCTCTTTGCCCATTTAGCAGTTCTGCTACCTGATCCAAATGAAAGGTCCGCACATTACTTTTTGCAGAAATGGAATGGTTCCCACGATTTGTTCCCCTGCAGAGATGTGGGTTTTCCATAAAAAATTGAATTGGAAAAATTTGTGGAAATTTCCCCCATGCAAATTTCCCCCTCATTTCCATAAAATTCCCATTAATTTTTCCCTCAAAAACTACTATACACATTTTCCTGATGCAAAAAATAGATTGTATCTAGAGATACCAGGCAGTATATAAATATGAGAATGAGCTAGATAAGTTTCTGTGGAGCAATTTGTACATCACAGAGGATTGCAGATATGCAAAAGCACTACTGCTCAGAAATCTCACAAGCAATTCCTGTTCCACAAGGCAGACTTGTACCTGACTGCATGATCTCATCCATGTTTACATAGAAGTAGGTAACACTGTCTGTTTGGTTCTACTAGGAAATTAGCTATAAATACTATATCATTGTACCCAATAACAAAGTAGTAACCTAAGTAATATTGATTTGTGGGCTCAGCACAATGGTGCTCTTAAAAATGGTCTTCTCCACACTGATGATCTAGTCTATACAGACTGCAATCTAGCACGTGTATTCATTTGCTAACATCTTGTGAGATTCAGTGAGACCTCAGTGTATAACTGAGAATACACAGGGAGGAGAGCTGGTCCCATGGTAGCAAGCATGACTTGTCCCCTTAGCTAAGCAGGTGTGCCCTGGTTTACATTTGAATGAGAGACTAGAAGTGTGAGCACTGTAAGGTATTCCCCTCAGGGGATGGAGCCACTCTGGGAAGAGCATCTGAGGTTCCAAGTTCCCTCCCTGGCATCTCCAAGATAGGGCTGAGAGGGATTTCTGCCTGCAACCTTGGAGAAGCCACTGCTAGTCTGTGAAGACAATACTGAGCTAGATAGACCAATGATCTGACTCAGTATATGGCAGCTCCCTATGTTCCTATGTAATGGATCCAGTCTTACAATGCAATCTACTAAGGCTGTGCAGGAGCATAGTGGGGAGATCACTAAAGGTGAACAGTAGCAGCAGCATCTGTATTATCATATTGCTCCTCCTATATGGTAGGCTTTTAACACCAGCCTCCATCTGAACAAGGCAATCTTTCCAACATGCAACCACAGTAAACTATGCTCTTATCTTGAAAGCTGTGGAAGGTAGAAACTATTCAAAGGTATGCCAGTACTGCATGATAGCACAATACGAATCTCAATTCATGAAGCCTGCATGCATGTGTTATTTATGTAGTTCCCTGAAGAAAAAAGTAAACTTTACAGTTACATTGCCAGTTTTAACAAATTTCATATTGATGGCTGACATGTCCCGCAGCGCAATGTGAGAGGTTCTAAAGCCCCTGTGGCTGGATGTCTAATACCCATGCCCATGTTGCTGTGTAAAAGGGCTATTCATCTACTACCTAACACTGAGCAATGGGCATAATGCAATGCAACTTGCATTATTTCCAATGTACACTGTGTCACAACATGCCATCACACAACGGTAAGAACAGTAACAGAACAGTCCTGTTGTGTAGCAACATGGACATATGTTTTAGGATGCCCACAGTGGCACAGGTGGTTCAGAACCATCCATGTTACGCTATGGGACAGATCAGCTAATATGTTTTGTTTCATTTATTTGTTTAGCTATCTAGCCTACTCACTTCCTAAGAAGAGTTATAAATGTGACAAAATACCAAAATGAAAATCAAATTAAATATAATTTACACTTTAAAATCCTCAGACCAAACAAGAAGATTAGCCTTGGGCACTGAATAATCTTGAAAAATTTCCAAAGGAATATCAAGTTGCCATTTGTTTTTCCTCCAGGGATTTATACTTTCAGGGCAGCAACCAAGAATATTTCCCACACAAGCTGCTGCATTTGTAAGTTGTGCACTGATGGGGAAAAAAATCATTCTTACAGGTTGCAATTGGACTTAAAGGAGGAATAGCCCTGAAAACAGGCAAGGTGCAAGTATTGCTACAAGCAAAACCAACAAGCAAAAATGCTCATAAAACAGTTTTTCTAAAGCATTTTTTCAAAAATAAATTTTATATACAGTAACTTACTTGAAATATTTGCTATTAATACAGATTAGGAGTTTAAAGTATCCCATGAAAGCATGTTATGATAAAAGAGAGAGAAAGAAAAACTTCTCGCTGGCCAACATACTGAGGCGGGTCTCACAATCCATGAGCCTGCTTTTGTTAAAACTGCGGGGAGTAAGCCCGCTCTCCCCGCAGACAAGCAGGCAGGGAACCCTGGGCGGCTGGATCGGGCGGCCACACGATGCCCGGCTCCGTGACAGAGCCGGCAGGGGGTGGGGGAGCGGGGGCTACGCGGCCCCCGGAAGCCCCAGTATGCCCTGCGCGAGCGCACAGGGCATACTGGGGAGACCCCCGAGCCAGGAGGCTGCTTTTAAGCCTCCCGGCCGAGGAGTCTACTCGCAAGTAGCCACGGCACAGAGCCGCGCTGCAGCTACTCATGAGCAGATAGCCTGGGTTTGCGGAGTGCTCGCTCCGCAAACCCGGTATAAGGGGCGGGCTACAGGAGCGGGTTAGCCGCTCCAGAACCACCGGGCTCGGCTGCGAGCCCGGTGGTTCTGAAGATCACAAAAATCGGGCTAGGATTTTCCTAGCCCGATTTTTGTGATCGTAAGAATAGCCCCACTGACTGACTGACTGATTTATTTATTATATTTGTACACCACACCAAACCTCTGTCTCTGGGTGATTTACAGCAACATAAACAGATTAAAACAGAAATTAAAAACTTAAAACAATTTAAAACCACAAGTCTAGCTAAAAAGCTTAGGTGAATAAATGTATCCTTAAATACTTTTTTAAAAATTTCAGAGATGGGGAGGCTCTTATTTCAGTAGGGAGTATATTCCAGGGTCTCGGGTAGGCAACAAAGAAGGCCAGTCCCTGTGTAGCCACTAGGAGTGTGCACAAACAGTTCGAATGCAAACTGGTCCGCAACCAGGTTGATTTGACTGTTCAACCGTGAACCAGACTGGCCTTAAGGAAAGGTGGTCCAGTCTGAGGTGGAACCGAATCCAGACCGGTTCAGCAGTTTGAGGAGCTATGCTTGTAAAGAGGAATCCTATGAGGATTTCCCTTTATAAGCAAAGGGGAATCCTAGCTTGAAATGGCTTCTAAAGGACAGCCGAGGCGGGGGGTGATTACTGGTCCAGTGGCAGCTGTTGCCACTCCTCAAAGCCCCTCTGGCACAGACCCAGTGCACAGTGTTCCACCCCAGCAGCCCACAAATGCGGCATGCTTCTGGAACTGACTGCATGCACAAAGACCAAACTGGCTGCAGCATTCTGTACCAACTGCAGTTTCCAGACTATGTACAAAGGCAGCCCCACATAGAGCGCATTGCAGTAGTCAAGTCTGGAGGTTACCAGCATATGTTCCACTGTCCTGAGGTTGTTTATCTCAAGAAACAGATGCAGCTGGCGTATCAGCTGAAAATGATAGAAAGCACCTTTGGCCACTGCCTCAACCTGAGACACCAGGGAGAAGTTTGGATCCAGAAGCACTCGCATCTGGGAGTCCCAGACTGCGTACCTGTTCCTTCTGGGGAAGTGTGACCCCATCCAGAACCAGCACATCTTTTGAGGCCCTGATTTCAGTACCCCACCAATGGAAATAATCGTAGCAGAAAATAATCGTAGCAGTACCCGAGACAGAGCCTTTTCAGAAAAGGAACCCAAGATCTGGAATAGCCTCCCAAAGAAGATCCATGTGCCCCTTTTGTTGCTTGGTTTTAGAGAGGTGATAAAGACTGTTTTAATTACACAAATGCCTGCAGTTTATCATCCTTAGAAGGGTTTGTGTTGCTACTGCCTTTATATTTAATCTTTTCAAGATAATCACAGGTATTATTGATATTTCTGTTTTTCTATTGTGTGTTTTTGAATTTTGATTGTAAGCCACCTTGAATAAAAAAGGCAAGCTATAAATGCTGAAGACAAATAAACAAACATATAGCATGACAGAAATCTGTTTATACTGCACTTAACATTCTCCAGTTCTGGCTCCGCGCTGCTTTAGTTTCTGACAAATGTATGTATTTCCAAATCCCCTCTGAAAGCCCATTTCTTGTTGACAGCTCTTTAACCTAGGCTGCTCAATGGATGCCCCCCACCGCCACTCCTTTTGTACAGTCTGCCTCTCAGTGCTGCCTCACATTCTTTGCCAAGATGCTGAAAAGATCTCCCTGCTGTATCAGTGTTAAAGATAAAGCTCTGATGATATTATTCCTGCAAAATGAACAGCCAGAAAGTATTCAGCAACCTCCTAGAGGCTTATATCTCTCTACATACTATGAAGGAGCTGAGGGGGGGGGGGGAGAATCTCCTCAGCTAAAACAACAAGCCTTCGACTGCTCTGACAAGAAATTTGCTTTTTCATTTCATTGGCATTTATTTTCTTAACTCTGCTTTTCATATCCTCTGCTCTTCCTTATTTCGAACCCACTATTTCCTGTGCTTTTCCCTCCAGTCTTCCGACTTCTTCCACCTTTCCCTCTTGCATTAAAATCAGTCCCAGCAACCTCCTCCTTCTCATTACCTAAATTCCACCATGTGCATGTAGCACTGACATGGGGACACTCCACACAAATAGAATGCTGCATGGTGCAAGTATTTGCAAACATTACCCTTCAGTTGGACTGATCCAATTGTGAACACATTTTTCAGCAGCCTCCACAGGCTAGAGTAACATTTTATCCTCTCCCAAATCTTATCCTTTACTCCTGCGCACCTTGACAGATATTTTTGGATTAACCTAGTCCATCTTGGTGGCAACCCCTGCAATGATATCATGAGAGCTTCAAGTCTGAACCCAGGCTGTCTGTATCTCATGCAGATGTTTTTGGGCCCACCTACTTCAAGCTTTGCCCTTTATTCTAGCTGCGATAGGCAAATGATAAAATTACTTTCCCACATCAGTACCACTTCTCACCCATTCCTCTCATTTATTCTCCCAATTAAAGCACTACCACTAAGCAGCAGAAGTGGAAACCAAACCATGTAAATAAAGAGTCAGCCTTTAGTAATCAAGGACCAAATTGTCCATTGCCTTCACTGTACATATGATGATTCCAACTGAAAAGGAAAACTGCTTCCATTGCTAGTCATATACAATTATAGTAAATGTCAAACAATGCTTGCTCATGTTGTGGATTTCAGCCTATTTCCATGGAAGCATATTTAACTGAAATCAATGGGATGTACTTCCACACATAGTGTTCCACATATCATGTCTGCTAAGGTGTTCTGTACTGTAGACCAACCATCTGTCCTGTTTACCCTGCTTCTGTTCTCAAGAAGAGATCTGGTCTTGTGGTAGCAAACATGAATTGTCCCCTTTGCTAAGCAGGGTCTGTCCTGCATTTGAATGGGAGACTAAAAGTGTGAGCACTGTAAGAAATTCTCCTCAGGGGATGGGGCCACTCTGGAAAGAGCATCTGCATGCTTGCATGCAGAAGGTTCCAAGTTCCCTCCTTGGCATCTCCAAGATAGGTCTGAGAGAGACTCCTGCCTGTAACCTTGAAGAAGCCGTTGCCAGTCTGTGTAGACAATACTGAAGCTAGATGGACCAGTGGTCTGACTTGGTATAAGGCAGCTTCCTATGTTCCTATGATTAGCACCTTCTTGAAACTGACTCGGTGGCATGTTTCCTGCTTCTAGGGTTCGACAAGGATAATTCCCAGGACCCTAACATTCTATTAACTTCAGGGTTCCACACAGCAGGGAAATCTAGCATGTTGTCTAGAGCTGCTCTTCATGGAAACTATGAGCTATGCAACAAACACAATTTGTCTATATAGCTGTAAAAAATCTAGGACAGCATGGTTTCCTGAAAATGATGAAGGGCTAATGTTCTCTTCATAAAAACAAACATGTATGGGCCCCAAACAGTCTCTGCTCCTTGTCTTTGTAGCACCATTCTATATCAGCTAGGTCTCAACAAGAGAAAGGAACACACCGGCATCTGCGGTTACACCCCAACTGGTGAATTTCCTCCACACTTTGCTCCTTTATAATGAGAACTTAGTGTGGCAAGTTATTTATAGAGTCAGAGTTTGTTCTATAACCAATGCAGCAGGATGTGGTCAAAATACTGGCCACACTCCCTTTACCTTAACTAAAAGAACATTAGTTTTCTTCATATTTCACATTCAGTGGTGACGAAAGGAAAAAAGGTTTAACAGGTGCAGAGGACAGTTGAAATGTAGTATGTGGGATTTTTAATCTTCTAGCAAAGTTTGAACATTTCAAAATTAAACAATACAGTCATTGAGTCATTCTGTTAAAATATGCATTGAGTATATTTACCAATACTGTTGTTGCACATCCTCCATTCATTTAGCTGGGCTTACATGGGACTTGTACACAACTCCCACTGAAATTAATAAAGGTTTTCCAACAGTGGTGCTTAATGGATTGTACTCATTGGAATCTTAATTTTTTTAGGCCACAGTCCTGAAGTGCCTTACTGGGATACTTACAGTTGAAATAGCTTTGGTGAAGTCACTGGAACTCATCTCAATGGCCTCAATCAACAAAAAACAAAAGCCATTGGTTTTATAGATTGTATAAATTAGCAACAACGGTCATTATGGCTTAATTCACACCAAACCACAGAACCCATTCTATGGTTTGAGCTTCAGTACTTGAAACAGGCAAACTATGGTTTAGAGTTGCTTGTGGGGTTTTGTTTTCTACCCTCTCAGCTTTATAAGTTAGTAAGTTCACTCTTGTCTCTGTGGTACAAAACCCTTTGGAGGCAAAGTGATGGTGGTAACTACTGTTTATTATTTCAGATAGCACCACAAGCCACAGTTAGTGCAAACCATGATTTGCAACATTTTTCAAACCCCGCTTTCCAATTCTGGTTTGCCAGCCAATCACAAATAACTGTTTGTCAACTCAGACAGTTATTTCAAACCATTGGTTAGTTTGACTAACAGCGATTTGGTGTGACAACTGAACTGAGCCACTATCTTACTCTGAATTTCAGATGTTTGCCTCATGTGCGGTTCAGTAAGTAGTTTTAAAAGTTGTGTTCTGTTACAGAATATCAACATATGCTACGACTTTTTTCTACAGATTTTCTCTATAGTGTAAAGATTTTTCTTTATAATTCTCTGAAGGAGTATACGTTATTTTCTGTATACAAACATTTATTTAAAAGTTTTGTTCTGTTTCTTTGCAATTCTAACTGCTTTCAGCTTTCCATGCCAATAAAACTACACAAAAGACTAAAGAAAATAATGATTATCTAGTAATCGGAAGCTATAACTCTTAACATTATGAAAAACAGACATCATGAAACAAAAACAGAGGTTAAGAGTAATTCTCTACATATGGGTATGTTAATTTAAACATAACTGCACATATGTGTGTGGTTAAAATCTCTGTTTCTGGAAACACTTACCACATGCTGCAAATAGTTACTCCTGTGCAGTCCCATGGACCTCAGTGGAAGGCAATCTAATGACTAAAGCAACAGGGGTGGGAGTTAGGGGAAATAAAGTCTCTACTCCAAGCTTTGCCAGTGAATCATTTATTCATTTGTTCTCCAGCCCTTCCTACATTTAGGGAAGCTACTAGAGTCATGTTGGTTCTCTGTGTCCTTCTGAGTTTCTGTCTATAAAACAGGGACAATCGTTATCTTTTCTTATCTCACATGGGCTATTGTGGGAATTATTTATTCATCCGTATACAGTGTTCTTAAGAGTCCTTGGATAAGAATCACTAAGGAGCAGCTGCACATGATCTCCTTATTTAAACACACTACTGTACATAGTAATTCCTTCGAGCTCCCAGTTAATCCTAACCAATAATGTATATTTGTGGCCATGGCTTTTATGTAAAAATGTATGGGGGGGGGATCATAAGTGATTAAAAGAAAAAAATAAAACAAGTTCAAATGTTTTGACTCTGTTTTAAATAAAGATACAGACATTTGCCTGTATCAAATGTCAAACCTTTTGCAAGAAACATCTTGCTCTTGCTCTGAAAATGTAACAAATGCTAGCAAAGAGTGGACAGAGATGGGGAGTAAAGTACAAACTATCTCAGACTGATAGAGTTGCTAAGAAACAGTTTAGGAGAACCTTCCTCTCTTTTCAACAGCCCCAAAGTCAGGAAAGAAGATGCTACCTCCGCTTCTTCTGCCCTGCTCATGCCCTGGTCCTTTCACCCACCCACAATGGGACTAAACAAGACTCTTGCATGTTTCAGTAGCCAATGAGGAAGGACGACAATAGGAATGGGGCCGTGGAGAAGCTGGGAAGGAGAATCCTCCACCATATTCTCTTTCACAACTGTGGGGCTGTTAAAGAGGCAAGATGGTTCTCTGGGTTATAACTGGGCAAAGAGCAGCCCTACCTGGGTTTGACACAAAAGAGACAAGCTTATTTACCAAACAGAGAATCGTGAAACAGAATGAAACAGAAATACAGCATTTTCTATTTTTCCAGAGAAAATGCTTTATTTCATACAATCCAACTTGACCTATCTGAAAGCAGCAATGCCTTAGATAGCTAGATTTTCAACTGTGTATTGTGCATTTAATACTGAAGATTCTAGGCTATACTGCTTTGGATGACACAATGCTATGTTACTTTGGAAATAGATTTTTACACTCTGAGCTTCTTAATATTTTTGGAGAAAGATACTGTATAACAATAAAATGGATACTCAGCCCAGTTTATCATGGTATTACACAGTGAACTAAGGTTTGGTGGGACACATGGATGGAATGTCTTAATCAGACAACCATTAAAACCCACTGTGTCCACAGGATTTAGTTCTCTCTCCTGTTCACACACAGTTTCCATTAATGGCACTTAAAGAATATAACTGGGATAAATGCTATGCAGTCATGAACACGCAATAGCAGTACTGGATGTTGTGGAAGTGCATGCCAATGGAAAATAATGGAAGATTTGATGTGACAGGAAAGGCGCTGAAGAAGATCAATTTAACCAGAAATGGAAACTTTTTATAGCTGGGGGATATAAAGAAAGATATCTGACAAAAAGGTAGAAAAGTTTACCTTTCTGGCTCAAAACAGAAAGACACTTCACTTCCTCAATTGCCTCTTCGTTGTTCAGAGTCTCTGAGATATATCATGCTTCTAGAGGTTTTCGTTTAAACAAAGCACTCTCCATTCACAACTGACTGAGAAACTCTGGCTTCACTAAATTTCTTTCTTTCTTTTTTATTTTCATTGCAAGGGGGAAACAAATCTTAATATTCCTATTCTATGCTTACAGTACACTAAGCCCTCTTCTTATCTTCTTGCAGCTCAATCCTGATTTATTGTCATGATGCTGTATTTGTAAAACAGAACCATAAAGTAAGGAAAAGAACATTTCCCAAGGACTACTCCAAAATAAATTATTTCACATGTGTGGAAGCTGCTTAATAAATCCCACTATTCTTGTTTCTTTGGGTATTTTAGAAACTGATTTATAAGTGCAATATCTCCTCTCAAAAATGAGACAATCAACGCAGGATAAAATTATCATGTTATGAAAATAGGGGTCAGACATTGGGGCTACACTTTAAATTAAACTGAGGGGGAAAATATCTTTCATAGGAAATTGACTCTTTTGTCTCAGAAATGAATGTTTTAATCAACTCTGCTGAAGAGGAGCCCTAAAGTAATGCTTGATTTCATACAAAGGTGTCTGTTGGTTTTCAGACAGCAGGATTTGCTGAATTCCCTCATTTTAAACACAAAGAAACAGACAGATCAGCCACAAATTTAGGGGATTTGCTAGAAATTAGTTTTCCCCATTTATGTATTATTGTCTCCTATGGACTCTATTTGCTTTCCAGAGCTTGAAGGGCCCAGACCAGAAACATCAAATGCTTTTTGGATAAGAGAGTTGTGTACTTGCCCAAGTGATAACATTTGCATCCCACCCTTCCTCCAAAGGTCAAAAATCCTCATGCACACTCTGTGGGGTAGGTTTTCTGAGATATAAGTGACTTGCCTAAGGCTAGGCAGTAAACTAATAATGTCCTTTTGCCAAACTAATAGTTTGGCAGAAGAGGTACCTTTTAAAATGGTGGCTCTCTTACATTAAGCAAGGGGAGAACAACTGTCCTCATATATCCCAGCATAACATTCCTCCAGTGGTGGTTACTGGTGTCTCCTTTATGTGTTTACTTCCCAGTTCACAGCTCAGTCTCTTAGTAACAACACTACATCAGCTCTCTATAGATCAGTGGAAGTTTGAACCTGGGGTTCCAGCATTCAAGTCCAACACTGTACTGTACAATATTTCTTACAGGGTATCTGTCCTGTATCGTTTAGGCATCAATTTAATATCCCCTCACCACCCCCATTTTTTTTGCCCATGTTTCAGTAGCATTTAATGTTTGATTGTTTTTATTCATGTTATCGGCTGTTTTATTGGCTGCTGTTTCTGCAGTGTATGGTTTTTGTTGTAACAGAGAGTGGCCGATATCCTGACTAACGGTGCATGCATCTCCAAAAGCAGATCTGGGAATGGATTCTGCATCCTCAAACACAATTGTAATTGGCTCAATTTTATTTATTTATTTGTATCTATATCCTGTTTTTTCTTAGCATGGGCTTCATGGAAGCTGGTGTGTTGATGGAAGGGAGGAGGGCAGGTCTTCTGTCTCTTCTTAAACCCCGTTTTCTCTCTTCCCCTTCTCCATACATCAGAGTTGGAGAAAGACTAGATAATGTCTAAATTTCCTAAGAAAATACAAGTTTTCTGTGTACTGAGCTGAAATACAACAAATGTATACTGTTGGAAAAATGTCTGATCTTGCCCTCAGCCAGCTAGGTATCACTTGATAGAATGAACACATTTCCTGACCTGGATGCTTCCACATGCCTGTGGAAGGAAACAGTGCGTGGAAGAGAAAGATCAAAAATACACCCTATCAGAAGTGACTTTTTAAACCCATGTGGTCCACCACTGGCAGCATGTCTGGTGGCATAACCAATGGTGGGGAGGGCGGAAATAAACATCACATAGTAACTTGGATTAATGTGATAGTATTTATATTATCCAAAAAATATATCAATAAAGCAGTGAACAAAGCAATGTGGTGGGGGATTTTCTGTCTTTTTCTACCAATCAAAAGAAAGAAGGCAAGAAGAATAAAGCATGTACATGCAAATCCCTATAGGCTGAAATCAATATGTGTGGCATTATATACACTAAGAGTGAAACATAAAACCACTGCATGAACATAACTTGGCTATTAACAAGGGCTTTCTTTTTGGGGGGAGTGAGGGGGGGATAGGCAGAACTTCACACTCCAAATTGCATGTGAATGAATTATGGGTATGACTAAGCAAATGGTTACAAAAGAAGTCAACTGCACAACCTCCAGCCCTGAGATCTGGTCTGCTTAAGTTTAAAACAAAAACAAAAAAACCCCAACTACCAGTGGTAACCCACCTTACTCAATACTCCCAAAAGAATGCTCACTCATGAATATGCTTCTAAATCCAATCTGTTTATAACAAAAGTAAGTGATACAAATTAGGAAAAAATGGTAAGTTTTATTGGGCCAACTTTGTCAGTAAAATAATATACTAGATTTCAGATTCACAGTACTCTTTGGGCAGGCAGAATAGAAAGGCTCGGTTATATAAGAAATATATATGAGTTTTTTTAACATATGCATAAAACCAAGAATTTCCATTCTGCACAGCATTACGAATACAAAAGCTGTCAGTTGAGAAGCAGAAGCTGACCTAGTAAAAGGCATCACCTTGGCTACACTGTATTTCATTACCTGGGACCAAACTACCAGGACCTCTGTATATCAAACAGGATGCTAATGACACACACCATATGGTATTAAAAGACACCACAAGTAAAAAGGGAAAGGTTACTCACAGTAGGCAGTTGACTAGAGAGGAGGTGTCCATCTTGGCTCAACATATTAGACACCATGATGGCTGGAAGGTCCATATTCTGGTAGGAGTATGCTGGTATCAGGCTATTTGGAGGGAGACTGTGGCACAGTGAATGGTATCCAGTTTCATGATCCACCAAATGAAGGAGGGAAGGGTCTGGGAGGTTAGGAGGAGTAATAGGAGGAATTTCATAGTCTTCATTATTCTCACTCTGACCATTGTATGTCTAAAACAAAGAATGAAAGAGGCATTTTTACAAAGAAGTTCTCACACCATCTTTGTCCAAAGAAAGGCTCTGTCGATTGCCCTAGGATCTGTAACCCGCCCACAGTTACTTCCTTCTGCAAAAGCTATTTAAGAACATATATGATTTTTTCCATTAAGACCATCTTCAAGAATGCAGAAGTGCAGCGATATTTTCATCCAAGTATGGCTTTTGGTCACCCCGATCCTATGTGTGCTTACCTGAAAATAAATCCTACTGAATTCAATAGTGCTTATGTGAATGTAAGTATGCACAGAACTGTAACCTGAATGAAGGAATATATCTAGATACAGACCATTTTTGCTTACAAGTGAGAATTAAACTTTAGAGATATTGTTTCTTAGCAAGCTGGATGTCAGAAGCATGGATGCCTTGCAGGCTATGCATAACAAATAAATTTCAGAAAATATGTCTACACTCTGCATTAAAAGGTATTATACCAGTGAAATTCTCATGGTACTAAAATGTACTTTAGTTCCAGGCATTACTCTGGAAGAAAGGCTGCTACTTGTGATATAAGGACAAGATTATATATAGGCTATAGGCCATCTTCAGCCTCAAAGGCAGGATACCTCTGAGTACCAGTTGCAAGGGAGTAACAGCAAGAGGGTGGGCATGCCCTCAACGCCTGCCTGTAGGCTTCCAGCAGCATCTGGTGGGCCACTGTGTGAAACAGGATGCTGGACTAGATGGGCCTTGGGCCTGATCCAGCAGGGCTGTTCTTATGTTCTTAAGATGCAGTTGGAAAGCTTCTTGAAATATTTTACAACCTTATTTCTATTTATATTATAAATGTGATGAAGTTCTTCTCAGCTTCCTAGTGAAAGAGATCAACTAGTGCATGACAGCTTGTTTAGAGATGGACTATGATTTATTACTGAACTTAAGATTGGAAACATGGTAGCTTAGAGTGAGAAACAACTTTGAAAAGGAAAGGTGGAGCAGGGACAGAAGAACTTGTAGTTAATTATGAAACTCCCACCTAAAGTACCTTACTGCTCCCTTCAAAAGCATGCATTTCTGGTAAAATTGCAGAGCAGTTCACCAGAAAGAACTTAACCCCTCCTTTCTTTTTCCTTTTAAAATACAGGAAACCTGTCACCCTTTGCATATCCTTTGCACATTTCTACAAGTTCTATACAATTCAAGGACAAAGAATTGTTTAAATCACAATGCTTTTCAATGAGCTAAAGCATTATGCAACTGAATCAAAATCATGATCATAGCTATACACATTAAAAGCAGATTAGACAAACCCAACCAACACATTCAGACTTTATGTCTGCAATATACTAGAGGTGTGCATGAATCAGATTTCGCGATTCGTTCTGAGCTCAAAACGAATCACAAAATTCACAAATATATTCGTCAAAACAGCGGCCAAGCCAGGTGTTTTAACAAATCAACCGCAAATTGATTCAAGTGATTCAGCCATAAGGAACAATGGGGAACTTGAAACACTCCATTGTTCCCCATGGGTAGGTCCTAGGGACACCATAGTGGGTTGGGTGGTAGGGCTAATGGGTGCTACATATCACAAAAGAAATGGGCAAGCAGACGATTAAATTTTTTTTAACCTTTCCCCCCCAAACCCCATAGAAAGGTTTTTTTAAAAATGACCTAATATGTCTCTATGTGTTTCAGAACCTGTACCTTGACAGCTAAGGCCATACCGACAGCCCTGTTGGATAAGGCCGAAGGCCTATCTACGCCAGCATCCTGTTTCACACAGTGGCCCAGCACTCCTGATGGCCAATAAGTATTAAATAGGATTTGGATACAAATATGGACTGAGCTATCCATGATTTTGAGCATATATTACTGCATGAAGAATGGCAACCCTTCACATCAGTCAAGAGCCTTGTGGGTTCTCCAGTCTGCATGTACAACCTTCACATACACAACAGTCCCATCAATCTCAGCTGAGACACCAGATCCACAAGAGCAGCAAGGGGATATACAGTTTCCATCTAAACTGAGAGACACACCCATTGCAGGTAGTGGGAATCTCAGCATGCTTCAGAGCCCAGTGCCATAAAATATCACTGGGCACTTGTGCCCAGCTAGAATCCAAGACTGTTGTGATTCATGTTTTTTGTTCCTTACATTCAACAGAAACTGACATCCAAACTAACACTGCACTAGTGTGACAGGAGCAGTTGCATTCACTTAAAATGTCTGAAGACTTGTGTAAGTTGTGATGCTGTGCAATGCTGTTGCACTAACAATGACCTTCTCCAGGACATATGCAAGGTTGTGCTACAAGGTTGCATAGCCAGCTGCACAAGGCATCATGCAACACACTGTACAACCTTAATGTTCAGCTTGTCACAAAGAATAGTCTGGAACAGATGTTCCTCTCCTTGTGCAATGTCTTTGTGTTTTATCCTTGTTAGCGCAACAGCGTTACGCCAGCAGAATGCTAGTCTGGAATGCAAGCTCTTGACTGTGCTAGCAGGACTGGCTAGCACAACATGTTTGCACAAGTGCAGCATGGATGTCAGTCACTATATTTTGCCTGGAATATGTATAAAGCTCTCCAGCGAATGTTTAACAAGCACATGGTTCTTGCTGCATACCAAAAGATACATCACAAAGAGCACTGGGCAGCATCCAGACTATTTAGGAATGTCTAAGCACCACTGAAATCAATGAGACAAGTTAGCTATGACTAACTTAGGTCCCAGCAATTTCAATGGTAATGTAGGCAGTGCAGACTTGCCCCCACCACTGTGGGGCTCTAAATCACCTGGTGATACTGCTGGCTCTTGCACAATCACATAGTGTGCACTACTTCAATTATTCCCTGTGGAAGTAGTACACAATATGCAATCGCAACAGTGCCAGTACTGCCCTCTTGCATAGCAGCATTGCTGGGTGATTTAGAGCCTACAGTGGTGCAGGTGAATCTGTACCACCCACATTACACTGTTGAACGTGTAGACCAATAAGAAATAGCCATGACCAGCTTATTCTGGATCCTGTCCATTATGAACCAGAGGGCCATGGCAGTTTTGCATATTTCATTACGTGGAAATCCACTCAAGTGCACATCATTTCCATGTGAAATACAAATGGTGGACCCATAGCATTTATTCTGAAATTGGTATCCTCAAATGTCTACTACTACAATCAGTTCTCAAAAGTCTGTCATGCAGAACTAATGGAATGTATCACAAAATTGTGATTCTTGCCACTCGCTTCCATGTTCCCTTTCCCATTCATATATCTTGTGATTGCATTTGTATGGCAGTATCAGACACCATGCAGGGAGGAGCACAGATTATCTGAGTCCTAGAAAAAGGTGCAGAACAACATACAGAGTCCAACAGAACAAGCCCAGGAAACGAATGAAATAGGAACAGGTAGCTATAGAGGTATGTAACGTAATACAGAATTAAGCTACAGAAAAGCAGTGGAAAGGAAAACAAATAATGGAGCTGGATCATGACTGAATGCAGAAGTATCAATACTGCTTAAAAAGAGGTTATGGAGCTTCCTATTGCAACAGTGAAAAGCTTCCTTCTGTAAAAGTGAAAAGCTGAACAGGGTAAGACTCATGAGACTTCAAAAAGATTCAGGAAAGGAGATTGTGGTTGCCAATGCAAAAGAAGAAGAGGCAAAGGCATGAACCAGAAGATAATAATGAAAGTCAAATTGGTGGTTTCATCATTTATTTAGTCTATTTGCAGATACAAGAGAAGAATGAAGGATCAAACTCACTGATGATGCATTGCCTAAAGGCAGGACAAAGCAAAAGGAACTCTGTTGAACCGGAAGGTTGAAGTTTTCCCACTGGAAATATTTTTCTACTCAGCAGAAACCATGAAAGCTCATCGTGGTAATTTTTACTACCCGAACCAAGTGTAAGGAAATTATATAGATAAATCCAGAGAACTGCATGAAGGCCAGCTAGGAATCTCCAAAATTATTCTGGACTATGGTTCTTCACTCACTAGATGCTTTCATGAGGGTAATGAATATAGATTAAGTCAGGGGTTCCCAACCTTGAGTCCCTAGATGTTGTGACACTGCAACTCCCATCATCCTCAGCCTTCAGCTATTGCAGCTGGGGACCCAAGGCTGGACACCTCTGGATTAAGGGGATAAAGAGAAAAGAAGGGAAGGGATGTGCTAGTGGATTAAAACAATTATTACTCGTATTCCAAGGCCTTAGAATCTAAGAGACGAACGCCTCTAAATTAACTTTACATAATTGTGTCCACAATTTAAGGCACCATTCAGGTGGCATGTAGGTAACAAAACATCCAATGTACAGAGCACAATTTAATATTTAAGATACCAAGTGCAAGCAGATTTAAACAGCTTTTGCAAGGAGCTATAGTCTCAGATATGCAGGCCAACATTTTTTTACTCAAAAAACTAGAAGCTAGCAATGAGCAAGTTACCAGTAGCACTGAACATTTTTCAGTGTAAATGTCTAGCCCTGCATAAGCATATATTTGACAAAGGAACAGGGCTCTGTTTGTCTCTTCCAATAGGCTAGAATGAAACAATTGCCTCTCTGTTCTGGCCTTATCAGGGTGCTGCACAATACCATTTCACAGAGAATTAGGAAAGCAGGAGTTACATTGGAATCATCTGCCCTTCCACACTGCAGAATGGACCTGCAGCCAGTGCAGAATCATTTTACAGAAAGAGTTTTATGGGTACCCCCAGAGGGGTGCATAAAGTAAAAAGAGAGGGAGAGGAATTATGCTATCAAACAGGACTGACTCTCTTCTCACTCATAAAATTATGAGACGCGGAGATCAACAGCTTACACATTCGACTTACAATAGATTTGCTTTTGCCTTGTGGGTTTTTGTATGCATAGTGCTGTCACTATCTCCAAGCAGATTCACATACAAGGTGATTAGTTCTAGTAAGACTCATAAGGATGTCATGTTGCAGTTGCTTTTTAGGGGTGTGGCACGTCCATGCAAATTAACAGGGAAGACAAGCAATGATCACATTGTGTGTGTGTGTGTGTGTGTTGGGGGAGAGGGTCTATTCATGTGAAACCCCCTGCACCTCTATTTATTTAAAACATGTATATGCTACTTCTCCCAAGGCTCAAGGCAGCTTTCAATTAAAACCATAAACATATAATTAAAAATACCAGCCAAACAATAAAGCACTTTCTAGCAGCAGTAATAGTGCTTAGCAACAAATCATAGCAGCAGCACTAATTCAAAATTCCTGACATTTCAGCCATCAAAAGTCTGCCACAAAAGGAGAGTTTTGCGTCCTCTCCAAACTGGTATCAGGCACCCTTAGTCTCAGTCTTACCCAGTGTGTGTAAAACCTTCTGTTACACCAGAGGTTCTGATCCTTTTGCACTTACAGACCCCCACAACCACCCCGATCTTCCAGTACTGCCCATGGATCCTCACCCCATTTACAGAAGACACCTTCAAAAGGCTCCAGTAAAAATAAGAGAAAAATAATAAGTACTCAGGATACTTATTTTCAAGAACTTTGTTCTGGCTCACCAGGAAGCAAATTAAACTTAGTGCAGCAAAGATTTTCTGTGGATCAGCTGGACATATGTCTATGGTCTTTGGGTCAAGAGCCCCTATGTTTCATCAACTAGTGAAGGTCTTCTGTGTACAATAATAGGCCTTAAAGGATTCTCTTCAAGAGAACAGAGAGAAGCTAGAACTTGTTCAGAAGCCATAGCTCACAGAGATTGCTGCTCAGTCTTGTTATAGGTGTCTTACTATAACAGATCTGCTTCAGGACCTTTAGACAAATCCACTCTGCTCAGCAGTCAAAAAGATTGTTCTGCAAGCTACACTGACAGGATGGCCAACTCTGGAAAGCAGAATTTTTGGTCGTAAGAGACCCCAAGGATCACCTCTACTTTTGGGAGCAGAGCACTTCTTGAGAGTACTATGGTCATAAGAGGCCCTCAAGATTATCTGTACTTGTTGTGCCTAAATCAACAAGTGTACCAAATACCATAGCAAAACAATTGGAAAGAAATGCAAAAAGAAGTCCCTGCAGCTAGGTGACTGATAGAGAAGTTAGAGGAAGTCAACAGCGAGAAATGAATGCCTCCATTTGACAGTTCTCTTGCAAGGAATCTACCACTGGACTTCTTAGGATCTTCTAGAACCCTGAGAATGTAACATTCAGCAGTCTGTGGTACCATCTGCCAGATGAGCCTTGCTCTGGATTTCATTCTTGAAGTCCAAAAGGCTAGAGTGATTGCCCTGAACTCCAGTTCGTATATGGTCATCCTGAAGAGAAAGAAAAATGATAAGGTTGTGTGAGAGAGCCCTGAGATAGCCTGCCTAGTTTGATGCATCAGTCTATGATCTTCCAGGTTTCCTGGGAATAGGTATGTACACTCATGCCTGAGCCATTACTTGTTCTTCAAGAGGGCAGTATTAGCTTCTGCTGGTGCCTGTTTAAAATCTCTTAGGACACAATATCCTAACAATACACTACAGGTGGACCTCATCACAAATGGTCCTGACACCCGCGGTTACGCATATCCATGGTCAGGCAATAGAGACCTGACCTCGGTATAGGAAGCTTTAAAAAAAGGTTAAAATCCACATCTCCTGTTCCTAGGTGGCCAGAAATGACCTCTGAGGTCATTTCCAGCTATCATTTTGCTGAAAGGAGCCACTTTATGGCTCTTTTGTAAAAATAATTTATCTCCCATTATTTTTCGCAGAAATTGCCAAAATTGGGGGATGGGGGGCATTGCTGGACATCTGGAGACCTGTGGAGCATGGGACAGCACTTTATTTCTGACATTTTTAGCCATTTTAGAGCTGTTTTGTGTCTCCAGGAACCTAACCCCCCCCCCCGATTCCCATTCCAGAATAGTTTCATAAGGCTCCAGTAAAAATGAGAGAAAAATAACAAGTACTCAGGATACTTATTTTCATGAACTTTGTTCTGGCTCACCAGGAAGTAATTTAAATTCACTGCAGCAAAGATTTTCCACAGACCACCTGCACCTTCCATTTGCCATGGACCACCTGGACCCAATTCCCATTGCCTCAAGGTCTTGTAGGCAAGAACGGAACTCCTGTGGGTAACGAGGTTCACCTGTGTAGATCCTAAAGGTTGAGCCAGATCCATCACAGATCTCTGGCAATAGTTGCACAGGACCCCTGCTCAAGTACAGGCTTTCTGTTGTAATTTTGTCACCAGAAACATCTGGTCCCATTGGAAGTCCAGTATGATGCTCAAGTGATTTATTATAATGGCTGATGAGAGCTCTGATCCTTGGTGGCTAGGAAGCTATACTCTTTCAGTTACTCAATGGCTTCTGATTTCCTTCCTGATTTTTTTGCAAGGGACCGAATCGGGTAAGATGCCACACCATGAGTCCTCTTAGTAAAGAAGCACCTGTAAATGCTGTCAGCAGATGATAGAGCAATCTGCAGATGTTGATATGGGATGGGAAATGTCTGTGGTTGTAAGAAACCAAATGGGATTTTTTTGGTTCACTCTGAATGGAATCAAGAGATATTGATAGACCTAAGGATTATTCATACATCATGCTGTACACATGTACAATCTGTGTCTAATGTATAGAAGTTGTTGCATAAATGTACATACACGCAGTTTATGTTCAATGCATGCACAAAAGTACACAAAATCCATACCCTATATACCAGTACCCAAGTTCACTTTTAAAATGAAATCAGTCATTCATACAAAAACAAATACCCTTTTTTTCTTTACAGATATCTGTATACACACATAGCCCCAAAAGCTAAGGAATCTTCCTGCCACTATGACTGATTTTCAGCCCTTGAGGTGATGGCCCTCAATTATGTTACTTCAGGATATGCCCTAGCAATTTTAAAACTATTTTAATGTTTGATTATTTTAATAAGTTTGATTATCAAGTCAAGCTGAGTTTGTGTAACAAGTAGCCTGAATTTTTTTTTTAAGCCCCACCTCTTTTCCCAATGATTCATAGCTCCTGGAGATGGGATGTGATAACCAAAGACTAATTTTGCTGTCCTGCCTCAAAAGGTCCTACCAGCATTTGGCAGAGATGGCAATGGAGCTGCTAACTGCCCCCCACCCCGCCTCCGGTAGAGTTCCTATGTATTTCATAGAAAGCAGAAATCCAGCTAGTGAAACCTTTCACTGAATGTAATTACAGCAACTGGCTTAACTGGTGTAATTTTAACTGACTTGCTAAGCAGCTTGAAAGGCACCAGAATCCCTGCTAGGAGGAAAAAAAATGTTAGCAACGTTGGACGGCAGTGTTACAACACACACCCCTTAAACACACAGACCCCCCGCTCACAGCCTTACGTTCCAAGTCCAACATAATTCATCAAGATAACAGTATGTGCCCAATTTTTAAAGTCTATACCAGCTTTCAGATGGCTTTAGGGTGACTCGCTGCAAAGGATAACAGGACTCAGACCTTTAACAGTTCTGTAGTAGAGGAAACTTCAGCAAATTTTTATACAGAGAGATGAACAACTGTACCTGCCAACACAATTGCTAAAGTACAGGACTTCTGTCTTCTTTTGCACTGTATTACTCTAGAGTAGGGCACTCACAAGATTACAGAAATCTGAGCTGATTAATTGTATAAGTTTTGTACTAATATGCATATGGGTAAAAAAACAATAGTTCTGAAGCAAGAACTGATATGCATTTATATGGTTATTTCGCCACTACTGTGTCTGCTCTAGGGGTGTGAAGGCACCTTTGAAAATAAATAAGGTGCTTACTGGTCCGGCACCACTGCTCCTGCCTGAAGCAGCACAGTACTCCCCAAGCAGCCCACATGTTGCAGCTCCAACACTCATGTGGCCTCTGCACATGTGCCGAGGCCAGGTGATTGCTGGAGCTGCACCATGTGGGCTGCTGGAGCGAGTGCTGTGCTGCTTCAGGCAGGAGTGGTACCGCGGGTGCCGGTCCGGCAGACCAGTAAGCATCTTCTCATTTACTCTGAAAGGCGCCTCTCGCAACATTCTCTTTTAAAGGCCTTTGTAATGCAAAAGGGGAATTCTTTACAAGTTCCTCAGGAGGTCGGGGAGGAGCCCTTGACAGCCGACTGTGGCCAGTTTGCACACCAGTCATGCCTATCCACTCTGAATTGGACTCCAGGTTAATGACGGTACCCAGTTACTTGTCTCATGCACTCTCTGTTCCTGTGGTATTAGATATATTGCAACTGGTGTTGCTGAGGATGTGGACAAGATCCTCAATAGCATAAAGGCAATTCCATGCATTCTTGCTCTTCTTTGATAAAAACTACAAAAGGAGAATGGCCTTCTGGTTAGAGGGGGCTTCTCCTTGACCTTTAGAGCCACATGAGGCTCAATTTTATCCCTCAAGTTGTTTAGCATCTACATGAACCTGACATAGGAGGTCATCCAGAGAGCTGGGCTGCGTTGTCACCAATATTCAGACGACACCCAACTCATCTTATTTCAATCTATTATCAGATCTCAGGGAATCAGGGGACAAACTGAACCAGAAATTGGAGGCAGGAATGGGCTGGCTGTGGCAAGAAATGGAGACTTAATCCAATCCAGATGAGATGGAAATATTAGAGGCCATCAGGAGAGCAAATCAGGGAGTTGGAATTCAATTAGACAGGGGTGCCCTTTCTCTGAAGGAACAGGTGTACAGTCTGGGGGTTCTTCTTAACCTAGCAATGTCCCTGGATGTTCCTGGTCAGGTGATGGTTGTGGCCAGCAATGCCTTTGCACAGCTTTAGCTTGTGCTCCAGTTGCAACCCTTTCTCAAAGAACAGATCTGGCTGCCATTACCCATGCCTAAAAGGTAAAGTGTGCTGTCAAGTCAATTTTGACTCCTGGCGCCCATAGAGCCCTGTAGTTTTCTTTTGGTAGACTACAGGAGGGGTTTACCATTGCCTCCTCCCACACAGTATGAGATGACACCTTTCCGCATCTTCCTATATCGCTGCTGCCCGATATAGTACCAGTGGGGATTCAAATCAGCAACCTTCTGCTTTTTAGTCAAGCATTTCCCCACTATGCCATGCCTCGTCACACTGTATTTGGATTACTACAACACACTCTACATGGTTTGAAAAGCATTTGGAAACTTCAACTACTTCAGAATACAGGTATCAGATTGTATTTGGGACCACTCAGGTGGAGCACATCATCCCAGTACCATAAAAGCTTCACTGGCTACTAATTCATTTCTGAATTCAATTTCTGAGAAGATTTCGGTGATGTGTTAGCTGCTGCTATATGCCTTGTTTCTTACTCTGCTCCTATGTTTGTTTTTAGTGTATATTTTATTGTATATTTTTAAAACTGGGTTAGTTTTTTCTGTTATTGTGTTTATTTGGAACTTGTTGGAAGATGCCTTAGGGTCAGTTGATTAAAGGTCACTTAAAAATGCAATCAATCGATCAGTCAGTAAGGATAAAAGTAGTTCTAAAGCAAAAAAACACAAAAACATGTTTTTTGTGTCCTTAGATGATGCAAATATTTGTCATACTATGCAATGTCTTAGAGAAGGTATTCTCCCGACTTCGATGTGAAAGAAACAAGGAATGCCTCTGAGGATAGTGTTAGCCTTAGTGCTTGACCTCAGTAACTTTTGTAAGTATTTGTATTAAACATTATACACATATTTAAAAATCTGCTACCTGATTAACCAGGGGCATCTTCTTAGCTGATTAAAAGTTTTTAAAATCTAACTGGTTAATCAGTTAAACACTTCAGGCCTACTCTAGATGCAAACAAAATCTTGCACAAATCCTACTAGTTTTCATAGAATCTCTTATTCCTTTGAAAATAAATCTGTTTCTTGTGCTTTAGTAATCTACACATGTAAAATGGGCTGCAAATGAAAAGTGCTTTAAATTCTATAGATGAAGAACTCCATCACAGCAGACTTTGTGTGCAATTGTTAATCACAAAGAACATTACATGGCCAAGCAAGAATTCAGGAAAATGCTCTCCTTAGGAACCTGACAAATATCAAGTGACCCCAATTCTCTGCCAAGTCATGTTCTCTGTGATTATCTGCTGGGATCCTGGAAGCTTCAGACAAACATTGATTCAAAGAATGTTATTCACAGTTAGTAGGATGGAGATTTTCATCATTATTGGAGGTAAATATTTGCCCTGTCAAATAACATTCAGAGGCAAACATAAGTTTAAGAGAGAAAGCAGCAGAGAAATTGTTTCTGGTGAACTACAAGGAAAACAGAGAGAACTGAAATATATAAATTCATCTGTCAATGCAAAATGGGACAAGGTGGGTGTTTACACCCCCCCCACCACCCCGTGGGTCGTCTGGTAGATCCACTGTACACACAATTTTCTTATCCATTCATCGACCACCATAGTTTAAAAAGCAGTTGTCCCCAACTATTCTACTAACCCAACCATCCACAACCAAGACCCCTTGTTTTCTGTTCTTGCAATGTCCCAACTAGAAACACATTGTTTCTAGCCACTTAGTTCTTGAATTCCACTTATGAAATCTATACTTTGGCATCACTGTAAAAAAACCAAATCAACACATTAGATCCCCATGGCTTTCCCCATATATCAAGGGTAAATGTGCTTTCATAGATCTGCATGACTCCAAGAGGGAGCTAAAAAATCTGAACACGGAGATTATATCAATTTAGCAATACCACCTTTCAACGGATTCTGTGGGATGCAGAGGTGTTATGGGGCCACAGTTTCATGTGTATAAGTCAATGAGCCATGACAAAGATAACAAAACTGTATTTATTATTATTATTTATTTGTAATAACACAGTTGGAGACTAAGCATGCAAAGGATGATGGAGAGTCCTTAGGATGACCAGAAACAAAGGACAACAGCACCCCTGTAGTAGTTTTAATCCTGTGCATAAGGCCATGGCGCCTAGACTAGGAAACTCAGAGATATTTAATAAAATATTTATTTGTCCCAGGTAGCCCTGTTTCAGTTCTAAGTATATTGCGTGTAAAAGGGATAAAGAGAAACCCATTTACCATCCTCCCCACCACAATAATGGCGCAGTGGGGAAATGACTAGACTAGCAAGCCAGAGGTTGCCAGTTTGAATCCCCGCTGGTATGTTTCCCAGACTATGGGAAACACCTATATCGGGCAGCAGGGATATAGGAAGATGCTGAAAGGCATCATCTCATATTGTGCAGGAGATGGCAATGGTAAACACCTCCTGTATTCTACCAAAGAAAACCATGCGGCTCTGTGGTCGTCAGGAGTTGACACCGACTCAACAGCACACTTTACCACCACAATGTCCATCAGTAAGTCTGGTAATTGTGTTAAGTGATCTGGTGATCACTTCATCAAGAGGTTTGGTGCAGGGTGTTATGCTGATGAGACCCAGATCTATTTCTCCATATCAACTTCATCAAGAAATGGCATGACCTCCCTAAATGCCTGCCTGGAGGCGATAATGGGCTGGATGAGGGGTAACAAGATGAAGTTGAATCCAAATAAGACGGAGGTACTGACTGTAGAGGGGTCGGGACCCGAGAGATGCTTTATATCTGCCTGTTTGGGATGGGGTTACATTCCCCCTGAAAGATCAAGTAGGTAGCTTGGGAGTGTACCTGGATCCAAAACTCTCTCTGTTTTCTCAGGCTGAGGCAGTGGCCAGGAACACTTTTTATCAGTTTTTGCTGATACTTCAGCTACGTCCATTTCTTGAGGTAAATGACCTTAAAACAGTGGTGCATATGCTTGTAACCTCTGGGCTAGACTACTGTAATGCACTAACCCTAACAGTAATGCCAAACCCTAACAGTTTGGGCCCGGGATACCTGAGGAACTGCCTGTTCCCAAGGGCTGCTGCCCACTCGATGAGGTCATCTGAGGGGGCTCTGCTCTGGGTGCCAACAATGAGGGAGGCTCAACTGTTGTGCACGTGGGACAGGGCCTTCTCTGTTGCTGCCCCCAGATTCTGGAATGCTTTCCCGGTGGCTATTCATTCCTCAGTCTCCATCACAGTTTTTAGAAAGCATGTTAAATCTTGGCTTTTACCCAGGCTTTTATATGATTGTCTCTACTGCTGCTTCTTTGTATTTTGTAGAGTTCTTATGCTTGTATTTTAAATCTTTTTAGTCAGATTTGTTTTTATATTTTAGCGTAATATTTTAATTGTGTCGTTTTTATCATCTTTTTAATTTTTGTGTGAACCGCCTTGGTATTGTTTTAATGAAAGACAGTATGCAAATTTAATAATAAATAAATAAAAATAAATAAAATGTGGTGCAGCCTTTGTATGTAGTCTGGAATCTACAACTGGTACAGAATGTAGCAGCCAGACTGGTCTCTGAATCAACCCGAAAGGACCATATAACACCAATTTTGAAAGAACTGCACTGGACGCCAATATTTCTGAACGAAATATGAAGTGCTGGTTATTTACCTATAAAGCCCTTAACAGCTTGGGCCCAGGGTACTTAAGAGAGCACCTTCTTTGTCATAAAGCCTGTCACCTATTAAGATCATCTGGAGAGGTCCGGTTATGGTTGCTGCTGGCTTGTTTGGTGGCGACCTGGGATCAGGGCTTCTCTGTGACTCACCCAGGGCTCTGGAATATGCTCCCCTTTGAAATAAGAGGTTCTCCTTCTCTGTTTGCTTTTAGGAAGACCCATAATAGGTACCTGTTTTCTCAGGCTTCTAACTGAAGTTTTAAACTATTTAATGAGTTTTTATCTGTGAATTTTAACTGCTTTTATATTCTATCTTGGCAAAGAGGCACCTTTTAATGTGGCAATTCTCTTTATTTAGCAGGGGGAGAATAACTGGCCCTATTCACCCTCAGCACAATATCTCCAGTGACTGTTCCTGGTGTCTATCTGATGTTTCTTTTAGATTGTGAGCCTTTTGGGGACAGGGATTCATCTTATTTATTTATTATTTCTCTGTATAAACCACCCTGAGCCATTTTTGGAAGGGCGGTATGGAAATCAATCAATCAATCAATCAATCAATCAATCAAATAAATAAATAAATAAATAAATAAATAAATAAAATAGAGGCTACAGAAATCACCACCAAGCAACTACAAAAAACAACTTTACTGGGAATAGCCTATATTTCGTGACGATATCTATAACAACAATATTGATAATAAAATTCAGCCATCCCAGGTCCTTGGGAAGGACTCAATGTCTGGATAAAACAAACCAGTCAATAATACCTGTCTGACTGTGTAAACAATAAATCATTGTCGTCATCATCATCATCATCATCTCATCATCCAATCAATAACATCTGGTAGCCTGTTTGTAAATAGATAATATTCTACATTTGCTGTGTTTTTAACTTTGTACACCGCCTAGAGATGCATATATCACTACCTAGAGATGCATAGATAGATAGATAGATAGATAGAGAGAGATAGAGAGAGATAGAGAGAGAGATAGAGAGATATTATTTATTTATTTATTTGATTTATATACCGCCTTTCCAAAATGGCTCAGGGCGGTTCAGATAGACAGATAGATAAAATAAGTCAGTAAGTAAGCAAGTAAGTGTCCACTGGCTGGCTCTACTCCTAAATTTTGGGCTGGCTCTGAGAGCCAAAGAAAAAATTTCAAGGCCTGGCATAAGGAAGAATTCAGCAGGTGCCGCTTTTCTCACCCTGCCTTGGTTCCCCCTCCCATTCCCAAAGAAGATTGTCAGCTCCACTTAAATAGAACATCCTCTGTGCCTCCAAAGTGACTTTCATCACAACCTCAACAAGAAACTTGAAATGCATACTTTGTGATATGCTATCTGTAGCAAAATTAAGTACATTACAATTACATAAGAACATACAAACAGCCCTTCTGGAGCAGGCCCAAGGCCTATCTAGTCCAGCATCCTGCTTCACACAGTGGCCCAGCAGATGCCTCTGGGAAGCCCACAGGCAGGAACTGAGGGCATGCCCTCTCTTTTACTGTTACTCCCCTGCATCTGGTATTTAGAGGCTTCTTGCCTTTGAGGGTGGAGGTCACCTATCGCCCTCAGACTAGTAGCCATTGATAGACCTATCTGCCACGAATTTATCTAAACCCCTCTTAAAGCCATCCAGGCTCTTGGCTGTCACCACATTTTGTGGCAGAGAATTCCATAGATTGATTATACATTCCATAGGTTGAATGTACAGTTTATGAATATACCACCTAGAGTCTTTGGAGGAGGTGGTGTATAAGAAAATTTAAATAAATAATAAATAAATGAATAAATATTGTTGGCTTTCAATCAACTTCCCAATTCCCTCTCCTCAGTCTCCCTCTCCCCCCCCCCCTTTCCAGGGCTGAAATCCTGTCAAATATAGTGGATAGCATAAGACTAGAACTTATTATGTGTACAGTGATTTTATGAATTCAGTGGGGAATGAAATGCAATTTTGTCAGACTTGTCTGTGTTCATAATGACCGAGTCAAATTAATCATTGTGGATAATACTCCCGTGTCAGCCATTCAAGATATTTTTTAATAGAATTTTTCTGATTCATGTCTTGCAGTACATCAGATCTGTAGTATTGCACCACTTCTAAAAATCAGGGCAATTATAGCTTCTTGTTGGCTTGTCATTTTCCTAGAATAAAAATGTCTCTGAAAAAGTCACACACTGTACATAAACCAAAATGAAAAACCAAACTCTAGTTACAATTAGGCTGGATTGAAGATTTAATGTCTTTTAGAGGCTATTATTTACAGGCAATGCATAAAGTATCAGGTGCAGTGGTGAAGATAGTTTACCATAACACATATGTATTTTGTGGAGGTTGTCAATTCTCTCTGTACACTGTTCTTTGCATTAGATGGTTTTGGATGCAGACATGACTAGCCAGCAAAGCAAACACAAGATAAGCAATGGGTTTGCAATCTAGTGATACTTTAATTGCATTCATAAAAAATGCATCTAGAAAAGCCCACAAAAGTCCCAAAGGGCTCTTGTTCAGAAAAATATCCAGTTCAGGAAACTGTTACAGTTACCATCATGCCAGTTTTGCCAGTTACCATCATGGCAAATGTACATGCCAGGAAGTAGCAGTATGTGTCATCCAATTACACCTATAGGAACAGTAATGTTACCACTTCCTGCTGTCTATGAAGGAGAGCTAAAGATGGAAATTGAACTCGCATCTCAGAGCAACTCTAACCACTGGACACAGCAGAAATCTAGTTTTATTTTACAGAAGGTCAAAAATCAAACTAGATTAGGGCTTGACAAACCAAGGAACCAGGGCACCTTTAAAATTAACTGTGGCACCTAGACAAGATTATTCAGAGGTAGAGTTATTCAATAAAATCTTCATTTGCCCCAGGCAGCCCTGTTTCTGTTCTAAGTCTGTTACTTGTAAAGAGGAAAAAGAGAAGCCCATTTACCACCCCCCACCCCACAATGTCCGTCATTAAGTCTAGTAATGTTGCTCCTAGATTTTGGGGCTGGTTCAAAGATCCAATGAAAACTTGTCAAGAGCTGACCTATACAAAACAGAGAGGTACCATCTCCTAACAGAAAATGCTACAGGAGCAGTAAAGAAAAGGCAAAGAGAGAGTTCCTCATGCACTGAATTTAATGCTCTCTTGCTAAACTGCTGGATGCTCCTGCCCTTCCACATTTGACTCCAAAGCAAGGACAATATGGCATTCCTGTCCTGCAGCTCTGAAAGCAATGCTGCCAAGATTGGCCCACATATTTTTCTCCAGCTTTGCAGACTGCGGGAATGCAGCACAGACTGGCTAGCTAAATAGCTATCAGGGCACATGTGGCTTGTGGAGATCAGAAGCAATTAATGAGTGCACCTGACATGAAAGGGAAGCCCCATGCCAACATGCTCTTGCACAATACTTTATATTCTGCATCTTAAGGAAATCCACACCATCTGTTCTTAAAAGACAACCTTCAAACCAGTGACCAACGACAGAGCAACTGCTTCTAGGAACTGTACCGCTGACAACCCGGCTTCAAATGCCAGCAGCATTACAGAGTATATGAGCATAGAAAGCTGTCTTATAATCGAGTCAGACCATTGGTCCATCTACCTCAATCTGATTTTATTTAAATGCTGCAGATTATTTACAGCAGGACTGTACAACTGGCCCACCAACAATGTTTGGACTACAACTCCCATCATCCCCAACTATTGGCCACTATGACTGCAGATGATGGGAATTGTAACAGCAGCTAGAAGGCCAAAGCTGCACAGTACTGACCTACACTCTACTGTAGATGCAGAGTGCAGCACCTTCAGGAATTGTGCCATCGAGTTGGTGTCGATTCCTAGTGATCACATTCCATGTCATTTTCTTGGTAGAATACAGGAGTGATATACCAGTGCTTCCTCCCGCACAGCATGAGATGATGCCTTTCAGCACCTCTCTATATCACTGCTACCCAAAATAGGTGACTACAAATGTATTTACTAGGCACAGTCTTGGAAGCACTGCACCACTGCAGCTAATACCTTCAGGATGCCCAGGGTTAATTCCAATATAATGTTTTGCAGTGTGGAATTATTCTTGTGGCTGCTTGTATGTGAAAACTCTTAATCGGAATACATTTTATACATAACATCTCCACAGAGAAGTCTTGTTCTAGTTAAGTTCTTTTTAAAATGTCTTTGAAAAAGCTCTGTGACATATTCCATGGGGAACATTCCAAAAATTGCTGTGCACTTGCAGAAATCTATACTGAAGATTTCTTTAGTCACCAAACAGTCACTTTGGAACTGTTAAGTGAATGGCGGTGACATTATTGTCGACAGGGAGTGGCTCAGGAGGTTGTAATCTACAAGCTACTTAGGAGCAGTCTTAATGGGTGGTGGTTTATTGTATGCCCTTGAGGAATGTTCAAATGATTGTACCATTTTTATCAGCGTTGATACATGATAATCCTTCCTAAAGATCAGAGGTCAACCTGCTAAGATATTGCAACTTTCAAGACTGCAACAGCCCCCAAATTACTAGTCCTCCACTCCATTCCCAGTGGCTTTCTTCTTCTTCTTTTCCCCCTCACAACCCAGTAAGTACAAGCAAACCAATTAACAATGCTGAATAATATTATTCTCTTGTGATTTTCCTTCACAAGCGGGAAATCCTAGCTGGCGGCTTCCAAAACTGACACTTCAGCCATACGAATTCCTACTTTTCTTGGTCATGTCTATTAAGCACTATGCAGTGCTAGCCACTGGGAGCTGAGGCTACTGGCCTATTCAGTCCTCTAACCCAGGGATGGCCAACCTGAGGCTCTTCAGCTGTAAAGCTGCTCCCCATTGCCACAATTTGCGGTGGGGGGCGGTGGAGTTGTATACCCAGCCCCATAGGCAGACACGGGACTGCCATCTTGTCTCCCCCCCCCACATATGACTCAGGCTGGCCAATCAAGTCACTACCTTGCCTCTCCAGGCATGTGATGCAGACCGATCAATCGGTAACAGCAAGGGCCTGCATAAGCAGCAGACTTCTTGCAAAACTTGTCAGTTGCTCTCAGGCAAGGCACCCACCCACCTGTCCCATTCTCAGTGACAATTATCCAGTCACCATTTGGGGCCAGGTAGGAATTTTTGGGGTTGCACCAGATTGGCTTGGGGTGCAGCCTTTTTTCCACTTTACAATATGTGTTCCACTGGACATAGGATCTTTAGCCACTTGGCAGGAGAGTGCAGGTTGGGGTTGGTTATTTTGGAAATGGTGTTGGGCCGGTGGACCATTTAAGACAGGAGGGGGCCAAGGAACAGCCCCTCAGGGTTTTGCAGCCCATTGGGCTGGGATGGGCCCCCACCTGAAGGGTGGCTTGGCTCACCACCGAGTTGTGCGGCTTGGGTTGAGGTGGGCCAGGCTGCCCTCCCCTTAGCAGGGACAAACCCTGCTGTGAGACTATGTCAGGACTGGATGCCTGGCTGAATCGACACGCAGCCCATCACCCTGCTGTGGTGCAGTCCTCCTTATGAGGCTGACCCACATGGGTGAAATACCCGCACTCTGATTAGTTTATGTTCCTCGTTGCAGGTTGTATCGTGTAATATTAATAAAGTGGCCATAGTTTTCTCCAATTAAGCGTCTCCTGTCTTTATTTGGGCCTGGGGGTACAATTGGGCTTCCATCATTCCCAGCTGCAATAAACCTTGGCTGGGGATGATGGGAGTTATAGTCCAATATTAGTTGGAGAGCTTAAGTTTGGCCTCCCCTGCTGTAGCCTCACTCAATCTGGATTTAAATAGCCAGTCATGTTTATTTACGGTCATAGACCAAAATTTAAAGCATACATAATAATACACATATGATATAATAGTAATATATACAGAGATCCAATATTATCTCATCCTAATCAGCAGTTTCCAGTTTACATAATCTGGTTCTGGATTTAAATATATATGTTCCATAAGGAGCTACCTGAATATGAAGAGAGGTGCTCTGCATAAATAGACTGAGGATAGAATATTTATGCAATCCCTTCTTACTTGGGAGAAAGCCCCATTGAACTCAGTGGGATTTATTTCAGAGTAAACATGTACTGTGATAAATGTTTCATACTTGTGCCCAAACAAGTGTTCTTCCTACCACCAGCCCACAATGTATTCAGTTTTAAACCTTGTTATCTAGGGATCATGTTTTCGATTAGGTTCGCTCTGGACAGTATACAGGAAAATATATCCATGTGTTGGTTTTATGCTTATATATATCGTCACTGAAATTTCATCCTCTTGTTTCTGACTTCTAAGTGCTTAATGTTGAGAAGGTCTGTAAAAATTAATTCTCATCTGGCAGGTGCACCTCCACACTCAAGCAGCATCCATGATCAAGAATCTTCTTCATCCTCCTGCATGATGAAAAAGCCATGGTAGTTTCTCTAATCTGAATTGCTTTACTCTTTTTGCCTAGGTTTTTTTTTTAATCGACCAAAGCCAAGGAAACTCTCAGACCACTGCCTATTCTCATTCTTTCTTCAGCTACCTTGCTTTTGGACCCTCTGTCCCCTAACATCCTCCTCCCCGCACACAATTTCTATCCCCTCTTTCCACTCAATATCTCCAGCACTTAATCTTCCTGCCTGCCTGTCCTAGCACTCCTGCCTCTGTCCCTGCTTCCTAATAACCTGTCATTCAGATACCAAGGGGCTCATTCCTAACCAAAAAGATATTTGAGTTTCCCTGCAAAAGCTGTAAAGTAAATGTGCCGTCAAGTTGATTTCGACTCCTGGCACCCACAGATCCCTGTGGTTTTCTTTGGTAGATTACAGGAGGGGTTTACCATTGCCTCCTCCCACGCAGTATGAGATGATGCCTTTCAGCATCTTCCTATATCGCTGCTGCCCGATACAGTATCAGAGGGGATTCAAACCGGCAATCTTCTGCTTGTTAGTCAAGCATTTCCCCCACTGCGCCACTTAAGGTGGTCATGCAAAAGCTGTACTGTTTGTTAATACCCCATGAATTGACATTTCCCCCTCAGCATTTAAAAGGCTCATGAACATTCCATGACATCAGAGCAGCTCAGCCTATAACTGGTTTGGAGGTAGAATTTACAGGCAATAGTAGATTTTGAGCTGATTGTGCCTGTGCGTGTGCACATACACACACTCAGATTACAGTATATAAGTTTGTGTGTAGATTTATAAATCAAAACAGATAAAATGAAAGATTAAAAATTGCTAAAAATGTAACCCTAGCTCTAGTAGACAGAAGGACAGTCCACTCTATCCTGTATCATGCATCTGATAGTTGAGAGATCAGATAATTTAATAAAATATGAAACAAAGGACACTAATAGGGCACTACATTCCCTGATGCTCAGAGTTTATTTCACTTATGTTTTGGTGCATGTTAACCATGTGGATCCTGCCTAATAGCTGAAAATAATGTTATATTCAGTTTAGTCCTCTTTTTAAACTGCCCTATAATACCTCCATTCACTAAGCTTTTATGGCACTGCAGACAAAACCACACATAATGGTGGCAGGGCAAATGCAGATTACTGTCAAACAGAAGTAAAGGAGAAGAGACCATTTTTAATGGGAAAGCAGAAGGGGAGATGGGATGCTGAACTATTCCATGGCTTGTCACCACTCTACAACAATTCCTCCCCTTAGCTTCTTTTCTTCCAACAGAGCTTGGATACTAGATATGAGCCGCGCCGGGGGTGTGGGGGGGGGTGTATGGAAACACAGCCTAGGGAGTGTTTTGGAAAGAGGGAAGTGGTTGGTTCAGCATCCCAGTTCCTGCCTGTTGTTTATCCAGTAGAAACCATGCAGGTTTACTACTGTTTCACTGTGCCCCATGTTTGAAGACCTGGTAAGCCACCGTTACATGTAGATCCACAGAGTGTCACAGGTCAAATGTACATTATGTGAAATAAAAGTGCTAGAAAACAACAGGTCTCCCCTTTGGAAGACTGACAAAGACTGCTGTTTTTCATGCATGAATTTAAATGAATGTGAATACAGCCTACTTGTCATATACAGAAATTCTCATTAAACGTTTAAGGATCATGGCCAAAATTCAGCAAGCCTCTTTAAGTACATGCAAAGGAACTTGTAGATGCTCAGTGAGGCCTGCAATTCCCACTCCACGAAGCAAATTCTGAAATACACTGCAAACTGCTTTTAAAGCTCCCCCACTATTACCAAACAGTTTGCAAAGTGACCCAAAAAAGAAGGAAAACAAATATAATTTCTTCTGGGCCACAGAGGTAGTCAAATAGCTGTCTAGATTGCAGCCCATAAGTGGACATGCTCTGGATTTTATATTCCATCTATCGTGTGTGTGTGTCGTAGTTCACTACTACCAAAATAAATTTAAAATTGGTTCTGAAGAGCTCCCCCCCTTCAAAAGGCTGTTAATTCTCTCTCTCTCTCTCTCTCTCTTTCTCTCTCTCTCAAACACACACACACACACACACACACACACACACACACACACACACAGAGCTGTGCGGGCAGCTCCTGGAACCTGTCACTTGCACAAGAGAGATCACTCATTTTTTGCATTATTTTAATGAATAACCGCCCAAGGGCACGATTCTCTGAGCTCCCTCAGCTACTGGTTTGGCATATTAGCACCAACTCAGAAGTTCAGGGAGCAGGCATAATTCCCCCTCCTCATACATTCAATCTGCACAACAGAAAGTAACAGGAAGGCCCTGAAATCTTCTGCATCTGTGGTTGGAACAGGTGGGATCAGGTGAGGATCATGCAGGCTGAAGCTGTCAGTGGCTGACATGCAGGCTAAAGCTGCATGGTGTTGAAGCTGAGAGTGATTTTCATTGATCTTTGAGGCCTCCAGAAGTACTCTGTGCCTTCCAAAAATATGTCCCTAAAGGCTGCGTAACCCTCAAGGGCATATTTTTTGAAAGGCACAGAGCAATTCTGGGGGCAGGGAAGATCAGCAAAAATAACTCCCTCTCTGCCTATGTGCACCGTGGAAGTGGGGAAGCTTCCAGCTGCAAGGATGCAGGCTCTCCCATTACATCTTTGCTTCCTTAGTCAGGATGTCAGCTGCTGCTTGTGGATCATGAGGGTCAGATGTTCTTGCACACTCAGTCCTCTTTAAAACTGTCATATAGGAGCACCCTTAGTGGGCTACCTATCCTAACCCCATGGCAAATGTACAAGTTGTGAAGACAATTCCAAAACCCTTTGACATTCTCTTCAATAAAGCATTGAAATGTACAGATGGATTCATTCCCCCAAAACTGCTACATTTATATGACAAGCTGCTTTTGTCTCTCTCTAGTAGTGGAGAATACAACTGCAGTTTTTTTCCTATTACTGTCCCCCTTCCCCCACTCCATATCCCTCTCCTCTCCCGGCCCCCCAGCATTTGATGGTGTCTGTTTAGCACTATGTAGCAGATCTCAGAGGAAGCTTGCATAATATGGCAGAATCTAGCACCTCCCCCAGGGTGCCCAGCTGCTGCAGAAGCAATTTCACAGCTCATCATCCATTATGAGATTAAAATAATTTTTTCCTCCCGTGAAGTATTAATAAATTGTGCAGGCAGCCCAGAGTTAGTGCCATTTACACAAATGGTAGTGAATCACCCACCTAGTTATTTCTTAATGGATTGTGTCTCTGCAGTTCTCCTTATCCTGTAATTTAAGAAGCCAAATTTACAAACCATTGCAGATTGGTGTTTGTTTGCATTCATTTCCCTATATTACCACAAGGTGGCCCTTACTATAGGGAGAATGGTGCTGGACAGCAGTACAGAGGCCTCAACACAGAGAAGAGATGATTTAGCAGATTCCCAGAACCACTAAATAAATCCATGGCACTTACTATAGAACGACACCAAAACATTCATGTCAATCGATACAAGAGGGGAAGTGCACTTATAAAATGAAGTCCAAGTCCATGTTCAAATCCCTTACAGAATTCACTTACATTCCCTTCTGGGGGCAAAACTCACTGAAGCAGCACTGATACAATACAGGCTCCTTTGAGCATACGGGGAGATATGAAGCTCAACTCAGAGCTCCGCTAATGACTCCTGGAACATCTCGCTTTGTTACAACAATGCACAAAGCACATATCTTTAATGTTTAAATTTGCACCAGTTAATGCCGCTAGCAAAAAATAAAAACATTTAAAAGCTTTATGCCACACGTGTTGCCTTAATAGGCATTAAGTGCTGGTTACACACACACACCTTTTTAAAAATTAGAACAATGAGCCAATCTGTGTAATTCTAACAAAAGTATCCAACAGCTGATGTCAAACTGCTGAACACAACTTCAGAATACAAGGTGTTGAAGGGATCAAAATTAACCAACTTTTTCACAGTACTGTGGCAAACATTGTGCACACACGCCACCTTTAAAACTGATTGATGGCAAGGGAAGAATCAAATCTCAACCAAATAATGCTGACATATAAGGAAGAGTATATGCCAAAGCTGGGTCTCTCTGGACCTTTCTAGACATTCACTTTCTCTTCAGCATGATCCCAGCTAGGACTCTTGCTAGTGGTGAACTACCACCACTTCCTAACAGTTAGATTGTTAACTGTACTCATAACAAACTGTGTTTATTACTGCTGCTCCCGCTTCTAGCATCTGCAATTATCACTGCATGTATTTCTATGTGAAAGGTGTTTGCATTAGTGTTACTAATGCCTATTAGAATGTGTCAGTGACATCACCACCAAGTATGTCACTGGGCCCTCCCTTGCCTATCCATGCAATTTTTTGCTCACAAACGTTCTGGCTCTTAAAACAAAACAAAACAAAACTTCAGCATAGTGTTAGCCTCTCCAAGGCTGTAGTGCATGCCCCTGAAATTTATATTTTTAAAAGCGGGGCGGGGGAGGGAGGTATTTCCCAATACGGCCTGCCCCGATGCTTTTCATATTACCAGTGTTAAAAAAGCACTATCACTGTGCCACAATATTCATCAAGAAGAAAGTGCGTGTTCTGGAAAGTCTTTTTGACAACATAAGGGTGTGCTTTGAATGGACACCACTCTGAGATAGTTTTACACTGGCTGTTTTTCTCTGCACAACCCAGCCAAGGGATCTGCACTGCAGACCAGCACTCTTGCTAGTACAATCCCTGCCAACAGCTGAGAAGGGTCAAGAGTGGTGCTCGTGTCAGATTGTTCCTTGCCCACACCGGTTTCAGAAGTACCACTTACCTTGCAGTCCTTCCTCCCATTTTCGGGAAGAAAGCTGTGAGAGATGTAGCAGCTGAGGATACAGATGACCTAGACAGGCTAAGTGACCATCACTGCCGATCCTGGCAGCAAGTTTATGAGAGGCTGAATTAACAATATTAACCCCTGAGCCACGGATGGTGGTTCCCTATTTCACTGTCAGGACGGACAAACTATGTGATATTTTCAAGATGAAAGCATGCACTGGTCAGAGTGTGCAGGTCCACCCAACTCAACCTAATGCAAGCAGCCAATACAATAATACAAGGAGATGACTGATTGCTTGATTGACTGACTGACAGATCCTTTATATAATGGATGCACAACTTCGGCCCTTCAGCAGTTGCTGGAACTACAACTCTCATCATCCCCAGGCACAGTGACCAATAGCCAGAGATGGTGGGAGCTGTAGTCCAACAACAGCTGCAGGGGCTGAGGTTATTCAGCCCTGTTTTCTATCAACTGCAAATAAAAGGCAAGCAAGAGTATTATCTAGAATGCTTAGGTTTGGTTTTTGCTGCTTGACATTTAAACCCGGTAGCAACATCCCCTTGAAGAGCTTTCTGAATTTTGTATAGCTGTTTTCCTTCTTCTGATCCATGGCATTGCTAGACAAGTATGATTGATTCATGTCCTAAATACATTATTATTTTCTTCTTTGATATGCCGTTTCTTATTTGCTTTTTTATTTCTGATAGTCTAATTTGCTTTCTTTAATTGGCTTGTTTTTCTAGAGAAGTGTACTAAATCACTCAAGTGGTATTTGGCTGCCTACCCGAGTTACAAAAGCAAAAGAATATATTTATTGCATGATGTCATTTATAGGTGGCTTACAATACTCCATGTGCTCATGAAAATATACTATCTTCATACAGAAGGTCTCATTTCATCCTTGAAGAATGCTCCCTGATACCAAGGATATGCCTATTTGGCTTCTTGTGCAGGGGTTGTTTCCTAATACTTACAAGTATGATAGAGAAATCCCTCATTTTGCAATAGTAGTACTGATGATACAAATAAAATATTTAAGAACAATACTACAGTGATTGGAATGAGTCACACTGTAGCACATTTCACTTGTAGCTCAGCACAGATGATTGCACAGCTTGGCCAGGATCCAAAGTGCATGTGCTTCTGTGAGGGGAAAGGTTTTTCTGGTTATCCCTCCTAGCAACAGCCCCTCACTCCTCAGTGAATTGAGAGTCTCCTGATTTTCAGAAGTACTTTGGGGGCTGGGTAGAGAGGGCTGTTATAAGAAGAGGAGAATGACAAACTCTTGTGCACAGGCCCTTGGATCATGTCTCTTGTCATTAGTAATGGCAACGTTTCTGAAGGCTCAGACAAAAATACTCATTTCAACAATCTGCCCCTGCTAGCCCAATATTCTTTCTTCTCAAAAGGCTGGCTCACATGATTGAAATAACTGCCAGGTTACCGAGAACCTGGAATTACTAGCAGGCATGCACTCCTGCGGAGTGTGTTGTGTGGGCAGCAACAAAATCCCAGTCCCAAATTGGCAATGTGCCAACAAATATTTGACAGACTGAGTTCAAATTTCAAATTGCCAATCCCAGTTAAATGTAGGGTTGGTGCTGTCTGGAGCTTTTTTTTTGCTGCCCACACGACACTGTCTGCGGGACTGCACACCTGCTGGGAATCCCAGATTCCAGTAAGCAGACATTGATTTTGGTTATCCCAATTTGGAAAGTTTCCTTTTCGTTGGTCTAGGATTCAAAATAGTAAAACAAAGTAAGAAAGAGAATCTTAGCTAGTGTTAACCCAACTCTTTCATGTATGAATTAAATTGACTACTGGGAATGGGAGACAGAAAGAATTAGAACAAAGATGTATTTATTTGACCATCATTACAGTTTTAACTGTTTGCCTCTTTCTCTTTCTTTCTTTCTTTCTTTCTTTCTCCCTTTCTAAAAAACAAAAAAGGAAGGAAGAATAAACACACACTTCCTTCTCTGAGCAACTCGTCAGATGAGTATCACCCCCCTTTGTATAATAAGGGATGGGATTTATCATTGCTATAGGAGCAAAGTAAACACAGCACAGCTGTGCCTCCCAAATGGCTAGCCAAAAGCTTTACATTATTCACAAAGAAACACCTCATGCTAAATTTAATTACCGTTTACGAAATCAAGATCAACCCACATTGCTCTTACACAAATAATACACGGAAAATGCTCTTTGGAGTCTTGTCAGCAGTATCCCAGAACACAGAGCATCCTCTTTCCCTGCTTCACTAGAAGAGCTGCAGGGAAAATGTTCAATCTTTAATCACTACATGAGGATATGCTTTGTTTATAAGCCATCTAAAGTTCTTTAAATAAATGTACTAAACTGTCTTTCAAAGACTAATGGCTCTCCCCAACTACCATCCCACTTCATCTACTCTATAAACTTTCAGGGATGTCTTTATTGTTATTTCTAATTTTGGAGAAAAGTAACATTTCCTGAGATTCAATTTCACTCATAATTGTTGGAAGGAAGCTAAATTGTCCACTGTAAACAGTCTCTGTATTGTGTGAAAAGAATCTTTATTATAGCCCACTAGGAATTCTAATAAAATTTCCAGTTCAAGTCCTTGCTTCCTTTTTTTCTTTTCTTTTTAGAATTTGCTCCTTTCTCTTACAAGTCTATCAAAATCAGTTCAAACATTCTGCAGACCAGATATTAGAACTCTCAATACATATACAGACAGTTATATTTTAACAATCAATTACAGTCTCTCCCCCCTCCTCCCGCTTTTCCTTTGCAGCTTTCTATTACTGAAAATGAGAACGGCTATTCCATTTGCTTGAGTGCATGCTTAAAGTCAATGAAAAAAAAAACTCATTAGTTTAGTCTGACAAATGCAATATACCCCAAGTACATATTTTTTCCCCATTTTATTCTACAGCTGCAAAATGGATGCTAAATTTCATCAGACTGGAATGAAAACTGTGGTCTCAGAACATTTCTTTATGTTAGGGGTCTTATATTTAATTCAAAATTCATGAATCATTTTCTAGTAATACTACTATAATTATTCTTAAACTTATGTTTGAAGGTTTAATATGAAATGCTTGCAGAAAGTCCTTTTTCACTTTGATAGTTGGTAATCTTCATGGTAATCAGATCAGTTGGTTCCCTAACAACAGCAGCCAGAAAAATACAATTTAATATGAACCTCATACTCTTCGCTCAGATTTTAATTAAAGTAATAAAAACCAAGTCATGTTTTGCCCTTTATAATGTATACAAACCCGAGTTATATATCAACAACACAGTCATTGTTGATGATTGGTGAAGGGTTTATAACTACAGGATAAATCCAACTTGGAATTTTTTGAAAGCTTTCACTTATAGAAAGAAATATTACTCAGTAACAACTCTAGCACAAGGATGGATAACCTGAGCCCCATGACTGATATCAGAATACATACTTAATGCCAGCATGCTACTTGAGGAGACAAGGAACAAACATTTTGCTTCAACTGGCCTAGGACCCACTCACACAACCTTGAAATTTGGGTAGAGCTTGGATACAAGATGCAATGGTCATATGGATACTTCCCTGCATGCCAAAGTCCCAAGCATTTCGTGTCGACTGGCATTGTATCTTACTACATGTGTTCATTTGCTACCATACGCCAAACCTGGATTTGGTCATTTGAACTACAACATCCACTTCTGCTAAAGCAAAACAGCAGCAAATCTTTACAGAAAACTATAGCACAGTTTCCACTTTTGTGAATGCAGGACAGAAAACACCATTCCAATTTCATTAGTGGTGCACTGAAAGATGAGTTAGTGCATAGTCTAATATTATTAGAGTCTCATAGTCTCACATTATCTCCAAAAAGATAATAAGGTCATGCACACAACCAAAAGTGCTGGCAAGGAGGAGGGCTGGCAGAGAGTCAGGCTCCTGCCTGCCTCCGCGCACATGATCAATGTTTGTCATGATCAATGCAAGCGGCAGAACATGGAGCCAGAGAAGGAGGTCTTCCAGCATCCCCCAATGCATCACGCCAGAAGTGCGGTGAATTGAGGTATCCTCCCTCAGCCAGGCACTCTGGCTGCTCAGCTCTGCCTGCAGCTCGCGCATACACACGGCCCCGAACCAGGGTTTAAGGGCATGCTCATGCCCAGGTTAAAGCCTGGCGTAAATTTCCAGGCATGGGGCCGAGGCAGCGCCTCAATCCCAGCACTTCAAATGGGCAACCCAGCCCAGGCTGGGCTGCCCAAGCCTGGTCTTGGCTGCTCGTGTGAACAGCCTCAATATTTAAGTGCTTCATTGCACAGGGAATGGGCCTCCTGAGCAAAAGTGACTGCTTTTGGCCCCTTGAGGACAAGAGAAGGAATGTTCAGCTCACAAAAAGCAGTTATGCACAAGAACTGAAACTGACTAGTCTCACAACAAAGTGTGAAATAGAAACTTGCCAGTTTTACTTTAACAGTCTGGAAGAGATGGGAGGGGTAAAATGGACAAGTGGATTTGCTGCATTTTGCCCGAAACTAGTCAGCTTCACTAATACCAGACACCCACTTGAATAACTGTGCCACCAGGGTAGCAGAATGCACTGTCTTGCTTCTCTTCAGTGAACATATGAAGGTGAGTCAGACCATTACTGAGCCAGACCATACAGCGTCAGACCCTTACTGACTCTAATCATGACTCTAGAGCTAGTTGGATCATAGACTGGTCCATCTAGCTCAGTACTGCCTACATTAACTTGCAGTGGCTCTCCAAGGTTCTACATAAAGGGTTTTCCCAGTCCTACCAGGAGATGCAAGGAACTGAACCTGGGTTCTTCTGCATGTCAAGTAGGTGCTCTGCTTATAAGCTACAGTGGTGATGTTGTGACCATTCAACAGGTTCCCCCAGGAATTTACTTGAGGAAGTTCCTAACTTGTCCCCAACTTGTCCTTTTAATTTAAATGAGACTTCCTTGAGTAAATTTAGTCAGGATATCAGTCAGTGATATTTTCAGCAACAACAGAGTCTAGCTTGAGTGCTGGGGAAATGTGCAATAAACAAGTCACCTAAAAAGGCCCCTTTCTAGTGATAAACTCGGAAAACCATCCAATATTATCCATAGCAATGGTTTAGCCCTGTAACCATTTCAGAGGGTTGGAAGACAGAAGGTTATAAAAGATGGAAGGAGAAGGAATAGCTAACAAGACAGCCCTAGAGAAACTGGAAAAGTTACTAATACAATTCTTAATTAAGCAAAGCCAGTAAAGAAGGAGCTGAAATGCAGAAATAACACCCCAAGAACTGAGCTTTTACATGGCCAAGCAGTGTTTTAAACACCAATGCAATCCAATGAACAATGGAACATGCAGCTTCCGATTACAAAAGGTTCTGCAGAAACCACATCTTGCCCATATTCCATGTAAGAGGAACATCAGGCAATGTTTGGTGCTGCCCCATTGTAGCAGTTATAGAACTAGCTAAACAAAAATTTCAGCCAACTTGTGGATAACTCAGTCAATCCAGTAAAAAAAGCCAACCATGACATTGAATGATCCATGGCTTGTATGAATATCAGAATGCCAATTTTAGTTTGATGCATTTCCTCTTAGAAGAAGTTATAAATAATACATGAAGGTAAATTCAAGGTGTGTGCAACAAGGATAGGCAAGTTTACATAGCTGGCAGGCTATCCAGATCCTATTGTAATTAATGCACTGAGAATATTGTTTAATTGGTTTAAATGACTTGCTGCTTTAAATGCATTTCTGCTAACAGATGAGGGCCCTGATCCATCTGTGAAGTCCATGAAATGACAGCCAAATTATGCTATATGTATAGTTCCAGGATTCTTTTTCGGATTCTCATACCTCAGGGTTAGGGTGAATAAGATGGAGTGTGGTTTTGTAGCTCATTTTGTCTGCATTTGTAAAAATGAAAACAAATAACTGATTCAATACCTCACAACCATTTGTCTGCTCAGTTTGGCTCCCCAGTTCATATTCTCCCCCCACACCCAAAGGAGAAAAGTACCTGGGAGGACTTGTGCTCAAACAAAATGTCCTTCTCTCCACTATTACCCCTCTGCTGAAGAATCCAAACTCCCATGGTTGCTTCCCTTAGGGTGAAGATCAGAGTTGATTTGATTTAAATCAAATCGATTTAAAATGCTTCACAGAAGGACTCAATTTTAATGATTTGAATCACAATTTAAATTACTGCTCAGAAAGATTCTATTTAATCATTTTCTATAAAACTCATTATTGTTATCTAATATAACCTTAATACATATTTAGAGATAGAAGTTTCATTTTTAGGTGAGTACAGACTGTAATAGGTACACACCTCTTTATTTATTTATTTAACATATTTGTATGCCGCCCAAAATGCAAGTCTCTGGGTGGTTTACAACACAAATGAAATAATGCTGTTTCATTCGGACAACCAGGCTTCGTATTTTGTTGTTGTTGTTTGCCTTTCGCACGTAAGCCTTTCTTACCCACAAGTCCAGGAACTTCATTAAATATTCCCAAATGGGTTCTCTTTTATGGTCTGCTGCCATGATAGGCATTTCCCTTCTACAATGGGGGATACATGCGAAAAAAAGCTTCTTCAGTATGGTATAAGTATGTTCTGTTTACTTTTGGTTTCACTTTCTATTCCCTCCCAATCCCATGCATTTATATCCAGACTCCTCCTCACTCAGATCTACTCCATCCCCGCAAATCCTCTATTAATTCATTGACCTTCTTTGTCTTTGCACTTTGGGGAGCAGGGGGAGCAAGGGCTTGAGTGTGTGTGTGTGTGTGTGTGCGTGCATGTGCGCATGCTCAGTGGTGGATTAACAGAGAGGCAAGTAGGCATTTGCCTATGGCGGCAAAGTTTGAGGAGCAGCAAATTTTGCCCCTCCTCAAATTTTGCCACCCCTCTTTGTAGGTAGTGATGACTGCAGCAAGGGTGGAGTGGGCGAGAAGAAAGTTCCCCCTTTTACCTTTTTTAAAAAAGGCAAACCTTTTTTGTTCAAGGAAAAAGGGCGGCAAAAGCCTATTGGCAGAAAAAAACTTAATCCGCCCCTGCGTGTGCTGCATACACATCACCTGCAGAATAGGACTGATCAGGTCTGTTATATCTCATCCCCATATACTGTGGTTAACATGTCCATAGAATATAATTAGAAGTTATGATTAATATTCATGATGATATATTCGACTTGGGTTCTTTATGAATGGTTTTTTAAAAATCAATTTAAATTTTAAAAATCATCAATTTTAATCAACCCTGGTGGGGATAAAGTTGGGAAATAATTGTAGAACTATGCATGATGTGCATTTCCTTAGTCAATTTTGCTTTGCTAAGTCTTCTTCCTGTTTGCTCAGGCCTCCATCCAAACACTGAAGTGGAAAATAATGCTTTCCTGCTTGAAGTAAATGGCTCCCAAGTAAGCTTCCGCAAGCTATGCATCCTGTTGTGAAGAAGGTGTAAACACAAGTTCAATAATGGTTCCGTTTCAGTCAGCCATTACTCAATATGGTATGAGGAGGTTATAGCCAGTTTGGAGAGGGGGGACTTCAACTGAACAGAATGCTAAAATTTAATGAGATAACAAAACAATAATAGTGGGTCCAACTAACAGCAACACATGAGAGTAGAAAATTCTGTTTGCCAGAGATAAATGATAAATATCATTGCAATATTTATTTACTTATTCATACAATCTGTATACTGCCTCTCTGCAAGAAATACAGAAAGGCCGATGGAATACTCTTGATAGCAGGGAGAGTGGGAATAGCCAGAGGCTCAAAAGGCTGGATATAAAGGCTCTGTTTCTTAAAATCCTGAAAAACTGTCTGCTCCAAATACTGATCCACCCAATGGGATGTTGCTGAAACTCATCTTCATTATAATAATATCCTCTTGTTCCTAGAAGACTGTGTTATGCAGAACAAAATTCTGTCTGATTAGATTCACTTCAAATACCTCACTAAGACCCTAGTGCAATTTTTCTCCTCCTACACTTTACCCAGAATTCAATGACAAGCTCATTCAGTCCTGCTTTGTTTTTGCTGCACAGAATTAACATGAACATTGGAGACTGAGTGAAAAACTAATTTGTAGTTCTGGTTAATAAACTGGAGGATTTGGCAAGTTCCTGGGATAAATGCTTTCTTTTTAATCAAAAGGGATATCTGAAGGGATCAAATAGGACCCTTAGCTCATTTAAGCAATACTCTCCAACAGCATTTTTTTACTTTAAAATTCTATCTGGGGCTGTTCTCACACACAGCCTAACCCAGGCTAGGAATGCCCAACCTGGGTTAGGCAGGCTGCATGTGAGAACCACCAGGATCGGGCCCAAACCCGGCAGGGTAGCGCTGCCTAGCCTGGTTTTTAGCCAAGGTCAAGGAAGTGAGCACTCCCTTAACCCGGGCTTCCTGCTTGTGTGCAAGCTCGGACTGCTTCCAGCTCGGGCACACACAGAGACAGGTGCCTAGAGTGCCTGTCTCCTGAGAGAATCCTCCAATGCATTGTGCATGTCATGCAGTGCATTATGGGTTATCTGGAGGCCAGGATGCATATCTGGGAGGGGAGAGGAGTTCAACCAACCCCGCCGCCTGCCCGCTGTCCTGCCCTCCCAGTCATGTGAACAACCTCTATGAGTCATTCCTGATTTGTTTGGTTATATATCTCCCCCCCACACACACACACACATATCAAGGAGGGGGCCACTACTGTTGCTCCTGGTCTTACAACAAAATACGATTGTTATCATGACCAGCATTTCCAGGGTAGGTGGCAGCAAACATGGCTCCACAGGCTCATATGGAGCCATGGGGCTGCAATCTACCCTACTGCTCCAGACAAGGGCTACCTGATATTGATAGCTTGGTCTTTATGAAGCTGAGTAGTAGTAAGCCCCATTCTGCCACACAGCCGCGATTGTGTGAGTGTTCAGGGCAGCTTGCAGCAGCTCCCGGCAGCCCCGCTTGATCTCCACTAGTGAGTGCTGCATATAGAGTGACCGGGAAGCCAGGAGCTGCTGCATTGGCACGGGCAGCCTCTGTGCTGCCTGTGCAATGCACTGTGGGATACTGGAGGACTGCCTCCTCCAGATCCCTGCTCAGGCCATCGCCGCCACGTGGCTTGTATGGGTGCACAAGTGGCAGCAGGCAGCAGGAGGCTCAGATCACCTGGGTGCAGGAAGGTAGGATCCTGCCTTCCCCTCAACCGACATGAGTTTGGTCATGTGCACAACCTCAGTTTCTGCTGCTTATATATAAAAAACAACTTGTCCCCAACCTATACTTCATGGGGATATATAGATATGATGGCCCTAGTTATATCTCCACTAACACTACTACCACGTGACACAGTCACGTTAGGAAATGGCTGATGTGGTTTCAGGTTAGAGGAAAGCATTAACAGGCTGGGTGAATGATGCATCCTACCTGGTTTAACAATACTCTGCTTACAATGCAAGATGAAATTGTGCCATATATATTTTATATATATATATGACACCTTATGGCAGGAGCTTTGAGTCTGGATGCTTCTGGGAGTTTGGCAGGAAGCTTCTCTTGCACCCTTAGCCCTCACTTCACACTTGCAGTCTACGTGCTTCCTGAGTCCAAGTCTCTCTTAATTTTGCTATGCGCTCCTATCTCTCTTTGCAAAAATATACCCATTTGCATTGTTTCTGGATCCACATTATATTTTGGTGTCCTACCATGCTTCCTGAATCAGCTTTGACTGCATTCTGCTTACTGCCCCCCTTAAAGTGGGTTCATGAGACAGTGAAGTTCATTTTCAGGGACAGTCAGACATCAAATGTTACAAGCCCAAGCAGCCCAAGCCCATTTCAAACAAAGCCCAGACCTCACTGAAATTCAGGCCTGTTTCACAAAGGTTTTGGGATAACCTTGCCACAAGCCTCTCCACCACCTTCACCCGAATTCACCTTGACAGGACAGGGAGGGGAAACAGAAAGTGATCATAGGCCTCAGGCTTAAGGTCTGGACACTACTACAGATGTGTGCAGCAGAATCTACTTGTACCAGAATACATGGAAAATCTAGCTCCCTCAGGAAGGCTGGTGGCAGGCTCTCATGCTCCAAACATCATCAGGTGCAGGAGGAAGTTCAGCTGGGAATCATGGTTAAATTAAAAAAAAATTATTTTAGAACACCCAAGCAGCAATTTTCAGAATAATTCATTTGAATTTAACCCATTCCAAATCAAATTGAAGAAGGTTCAGCTATCTCCACACTAGCCTGAACTACCATAGAAATCATTAGGATGGCATTCCTTTTGTTTTAAAAGGAATAAAATGCTTGATTGGTGCAGAGCATCTGCATGCTAGTAGATTGCTCTCCTTGCCCCCTACCCCAGCCCCCTCACCCCAGAGACCTCCCCACCCTCACCTGAGTCCTGCTCCTGCTCTACCTCCTCATCCTCGCTTTCTCTCTCCCTCCTTCCCCTCTTCTTTCTTTCTTTCTCTCTCCTTCCCCACCTGACCCTCTCCCCTCTCCTCCAATGGTCATTGCCCCATCCTCGCCTTGCGCGCAAACCTTTTCTTGAGTTGACCCAGCGAGGTGCACCATTCCCCTGAGCTCCTTCACACCCGGGCTGGTCCTCGGCGATACCAAGATACCTAGTGGGGGCTGGCCGTTCTGTGGGTTGGCCAGATGCCGCGGATGCCTCCTCCTCCTCCGCTGGCTCCTCAGAGCATCGCCACCACTGCCACCTCAGCTCCAACATGGCAGCCGCCAGGAGTGGATTTTCCTGAGAGCTTGCACGTGAGCAACAGAGAGTGTGTGTGCTCCCGCATTGCTCTGATTGGTTTAGCACTGCGAGGGCGGGGTGAGGGTGGGTCTTGCCATGTATCACCTAAGGATATATAATTTTATATTTATCTTTCTTTGTGGCCCCAGTGTCAAGAAAATGGAGGAATGTCTTTCTCTCCCCACCGATACATGGTAAACTGTGATGACTGCGTGCTGGTAGCAAGGAGCACTGGGAATTGTAGTTCTGACCCCTACCCAGGAGGTCAGGGAGAGAGATGCAAAAGCAACAGGAGAAGTAAGGGGTGAGTGAGAGGAAGACTGGGGCCACGTGTGAGTGGATGGATCAGTGGGAGGTTGGCAAGCAGTGAAGGACACAAGGCTAATGTTTCTCTGCAGTCGGGATTAAAATCTGGGCTGCAGAAGAAGTTTTGAGTCATAACATTTATCTTGCATTAGAGGGAAGCATTATGAACATGTCAGATCCAACTTCCAATCTGTGCTTAGATAAAGATTGACAGCACCACTATATCCTCATCAGTCTTGCCAAAGTACAAGGCATAGCAAGGTAGCAGATGACTAGTCTTTTGGTAGGAGTTACCAATGTCCTGGACACATTGTCAGTGGCAAAGATATCTTATTCTGGTAAGCGCATTTGCAGCTTGAGAGATGGACTGGCCTCTGACTTCAGCGACACTCCAAAAAAGCAAAGCTTCACTGTTTCCAAGCACTTTTGAAGCTCAACGTGACTGCAGAGGCCAGTTTCCACCTTCCTCCTGCTGGGAGGGAGACTGAGTTTTCACACACTGCTTTGAAGTGCACCTGAAGCTCAGGCAGACTGCAAAGGCAAGACCTTGCTCCTCCTCAGCTCACACATTCTGACTGGCTACCAAAGCCAACCAACATTTGTGGGCTCCCACTTTTAGTTTAAACAATGCACTTTGGTAGTCAGTCTGTCTAAAGTGTTTTGCAGCAGGCCCTCAAGGGTAACTAGGATTGTCATATTTTAGTGCCAGCTGAAGGTTTTGCCTCATTCCTTTCTGATCCTGCTGCACCACACACATACTGAACTCCAGTTACTACTCAGGTCAACTCCAAACATCTGATTTTCTACAAGTACTGAGATTTATTTATTTCATTTATATACCACCCATACAAAAATAGCTCAGGGCGGTTCACAGTAAAAAATAAGAGCATTTAAAATATCAACATAAGACTCATTCAAGCTATTCACACTACTGGAGGGTGGGGGAGGGCGTGTGTGTGTGGGGGGGCTGTGCTGAACTTACCTTCCCCCTAGACCAGGGATTCTCAACGTTGGGTCCCCAGATGTTATTGGACTTCAACTCCCATAATCCCCAACCAAAGGCCACTGGGGCTGGGGATTATGGGAGTTGAAGTCCAATAACATCTGGAGACCCAAGGTTGAGAATCCCTGCCCTAGACAATTGCTAGATTGTTCACACGCGTGGCTCTCCTAAGAGCTGTGTGATGTCAGGTATCCCACAATGCATTGCCAGATGAACAGGGTGCATTGATGGAGCCTCTGAGGCACCCATCTCTGTGGCTGCTCAGGCTACAAGCAACCCAGGCAGTCACATGAGCAGTTAACCAGGGTTAAAAGCCAAGGCAGAAAGCTGAGATTGGTGGTGCAGCACCATCAGGATCGGGTTCAATTCTGGCGGTTTGCATGCACAGCCCAACCCAGGCTGGGCTTCCCTAGCTGGGGTTAGGATGCGTGTGAGAACAGCTTCATTAAAAATCATTAAAAACCATTTAAATGCTATTAAAAGCCAAGCTACAAAAGATGGGTTTTCAATAGTTTCTTCTTGTATTAGTAATTCTGTCATAAGAAACTATTGAAAAAGAGGTATATAAACAAACATTCTTAACACAGTTTAAATAGAAATATTAAAAAATGATTGTAGGATTCTGCTTTCTAGAGCCATCTGCACCCATAAAATTATTCAGAGCACCGTCTAACTGCTTCTTAGTCATCCACAATTGTATAAGATGTTATTTTGAAGCAAACACAGAAGAAAACAGAAACTATTCATTTTGGCTCTAGGGGCTGTTCAGTTACATTATCTTTATTTCTAAGTTTTTAACAATAGGGCTCTGTTTGAAAGAACTACCACCAGCCATCACAGGAAAATAATGTTCATTCTTATTTAATGCCAAAGTATATTTTCCCCATTTAAACAATATAGCAGTCTTATACCCAAGATGTGCATGCTTGTACTACCAAGATCTTCATTATTTTCAAGCAAAATTATAATAAAGCCTTCTTGGCTGTGTGCTTTAAACATTCCATTGTCAGATAAGAGCTCATACAAAATTCAGGTGGTTGGATCTTGTAGTTGCATTCAGCTCAATATTACCCCTGTTTTGAGGGGAGGGCAGAGATGATGTATGTTGGCTCCTTGTTCCCTTAAACTGGATATAACATTATACTACTCATTCTAAAATGGTACATGATAGTATCATTGTGCATCGTGCTAAGAAAAGGTGTTTAATATTAATCAGCATATCTCCTGCAGTCCACCTATACAAGTCCCTTCTGTATGTGTTCTTTAAACATTGTATATACATTTTATATATTAAAGTGTCAATAGAGGAAATATCTTGATACACACGTACAAGGAAAAGAACCAAGACTGCCCAGCCATCCTTATCTTTTGTATTTCCTCGTACAGAGCTGACCTTGGAGTTCTTATCATCGTAACTCTAACTTTGTGGAAACATTAATATTAGCGGAGAGCATATTCTTTAAAATCTTGTTTTCTTTAAGCTCCTTAATCTATAAAGTAAAATTTCAACCTTCACAGATGAATAGGAGATGGCTAATGGTCTTAAACAATAGCTGAATGTGTGTGCATGCATGAAAGCATGTGATAAAAATGTGTGTCTGTGTGTGCACACACGCTTTATTTTTATTAATTTTAGGAAGCCCGAAAGTTAAGTTGTTGATTATTATACATTCTCCTCAAGTAACAACATATTGCAATAGCAAACTATCTACTGAATAACGTTCTTAATTAATTAAAGACATATTGCTTACGTGTGAATGGCTTTCAAGTAGTCACCTGTATAGTCTATACCTATCTATCTATCTACCTACACACACACACACACACACACACACACACACACACACACACACACGGACAAATGTGTTGGTACCCCTCCATGAAAAAAGAACTCACAATTGTCTCTGAAATAACTTGAAACTGACAAAAGTAACTGGCACCCATAATTGTTTATTCCACATTTAACAAAAATCAGACTTTGCTTTAGAGTTTTGATGCAAAAGAATATTTCAAAGAATAACACAAATGAAAATAGCATGGACAAAAACGATGGGACCCTTAACCTAATATTTTGTTGGACAACCTTTAGGGGCAAACACTGCAAACAAGCGATTCCTGTAACTCTCAATGAGACTTCTGCACCTGTCAACAGGTAGTTTGGCCCACTCTTCCTGAGCAAAATGCTCCAGCTGTGTCAGGTTAGAAGGATGCCTTCTCCAGACTGCATGTTTCAATTCTTTCCATAGATGTTCGATAGGATTCAAATCAGGGCTCATAGAAGGCCACTTCCGAATAGTCCAATGTTTTGTTCTTAGCCATTCTTGGGTGCTTTTAGCTGTGTGTTTTGGGTCATTATCCTGTTAGAGGATCCATGACCTGCGACTGAGACAGAGCTTTCTGACACTGGGCAGTAGATTTCGCTCCAGAATGTCTTGATAGTCTTGAGATTTCATTGTTCCCTGCACAGACTCCAGGCCCCCAAACATAACTGAGCTTCCTCCATGTTTCACAGTAGGTATGGTGTTCTTTTCTTTGAAAGCTTCATTTTTTCGTCTGTGGACATAGAGCTGATGTGACTTGCCAAAAAGCTCCAGTTTTGTCTCATCTGTCCAAAGGACATTATCCCAGAAGCATTGTGGCTTGTCAAAATGCATTTTAGCAAATTCCAGTCTGGCTTTTTAATGTTTTTCTTTCAACAGTGGAATCCTCCTGGGTCTTCTTCCATTGAGCCCACTGTCACTCAAAAAGCGACATGGTGTGATCAGACACTTATGGACCATGACCTTGGAGTTCAGCTTGTATCTCTTTGGAAGTTGTCCCTGGCTTTTTGTCTACCATTCTCACGATCCTTCTGCCCATTCTGGGGTCGATTTTCCTCTTGCGGCCACGTCCAGGGAGGTTGGCTACAGTTCCATGGACCTTGTTTTTAATAATATTTGCAACTGTTGTCACAGGAACATCAAACTGCTTGGAGATGATCTTATAGCCTTTGCCTTTAACATGCTTGCCTATAATTTTCTTTCTGATCTTCTCAGACAACTCTCTCATTTGCTTTTTCTGATCCATGTTCCTTGTGGGACACACGATGATACCAAACAACAGACTGACTACTTTTCTCCATTTCAATAGGCTGAATGACTGATTGCACGATTGGAGACGTGTGATACTAATTAAAAGAAAACCGCTAACTTGAAAAATCACTCGAATCCAATTATTTATGATCTTTTCTAGGAGTACCAAGAAATGTGTCCAGGCCACTTTAGAATATCTTTGTAGAATAAGCAATACTTTATCTCTTTTCACACTTGCTTTGCTTTACTTGCTGACATATCAAAGGCATGCAGGTGCACATGGGACAATTGCTTTTCATTTAATTGCTTTTCAGGAGACATAAAACACTTTTTCAATGAGCTTTAAGGGTACCAACAAATTTGTCCATGTGTGTATCTATTCTACACCTTCACAGAAATATCTCTGGTAACTTGCTAGAATTCTAAATGAGGAGCTGGGGCTCTTGGCCCTCCACTCAAGAGGAGGCCTTTGATCCCTGGTGCATGTGTTGAGGACTGGGAAGGATGAGCACTTTCTAGCCTAGTTCACACTGCAGAGCTATTTGTTCTGAAATTTAAGCTCCAGGGAAAGCAATGTGGAAAGAAGGTGGGCTGTGTAATTACACAAATGACCGCTCTGGTCTCTGGACAGATTCATCTACAGGTGACTGGCTGAATAACATACTTAGATGTGAATGCAAGTGTCCTTTGAAGAATAGATAGCAAAGAACCACTTTGACAAAAAATAGTGGCATCAGCTCTTGCATGCTTATCAAAGGCACAATATTTGATGAACATGGAAGGTATACACAAGATAATGGTTGTGCACAGTCAGCAACAGAGAAAACTGTGCACAATCTCTTGAGAAAAAGAATGCAGCATTCCTCTGATAGAGGGCCTTTTAATCCTAGAAGGAATAGGTCACTTTAAAAAGTCATTTCACAGGGTTAAAATAGAAACTAGTCACTGAAATAATCTTTTGAGAAGGCAGTGCAATGCTTTTTTAAAACTAAAACAGGTTGAAATATTTCCCAATCTGAATTGTTTGGTTCTGTTAAGATAAAATGATGGTTAGACTCATTCCTTTACATCGTGTACATCAGGGAAGAAAACAAGAAGAACAAAATCTTGCAAGAGATCAAAATTAGACACCACCTTAGTAAGAAATGACAAACTGGGTCATTGTATTAAGAAAAAATGGTATATCATAATGGAAAGTGCATACAGTATCTCACTAGCGCACCTAGCCAAAAAAATTACTAGGAGAAAAATTGTCTTGAACATGAACAGATGGTGGCTACATAAGGCAATAGGCTCAAGGGTCTCTACATAAGCTGGAAGAGAATGAAGAACAAACTTCAAACTGAGCTAGGCAGGTTGATGGATGGGTACAAATTATGGAAACCCTCGAAGAACTGCTTCACTAGATGGTAAGAGAAAATGGGCATTCCCTCAACTGGAGGGTGAAATGCAGAAAGTGCTACCATATGCACATGTAATGATGAACAGACTAAAGTATTGTTAAGCACAAAAAGTAATCCAATTCAAAAACAAATGGAATTGGTAAAAGGGTGCTCAGAGGCTATTCATGTAGGATTTCCTGGTATACAGTTTTCTAGCATTGAGTAGAACCTAATGAATTGGTTCAGAATTGTATCCTCCAGGTCAATCAGTGCAGCATGATGGAGGACCCATCTACAACACTGTGATAGAACACTAGGTTCTGCAGCCAGATGTAGGATGTCATTCCTTACCATCTGTAGCAATATGATAAAACAGGGTTGTCAGGACAACCATGAGCAAATCAGAATGCAGCTGGAGCAGTTTGAGAAGATCTTGCCAAGTGCTATGGAAATAGATGGGAAACATATGCGAGGGCTCCCCATGATCTCATGAAAGCCTCTCCTCTAGAGTGTACATCCAGACTATCTCCACTGCAGAAAATGTAGCCCCAAAGGTGGAAAATATGAGGGAGAAAATGAGGGTCGAGGAACTACTTCTTGGCTGCCCAGCTCAGCACATCTTTATGTATGAGGTAATTCAAGCCGAGTACACATATGGCCATAGAAAAAGCATCATGGTGGAGACATCAAAATCCTAACATCATTGCCAGGAAACAAAGGATTTGAAAGCTGTACCACCTCTGATGTGAAATTTGGTGGCTGTTGTTATTTGTGGCTATGTACTTTCCGCAGAGGAGAGGTATGAAAGAGAGTAGTGCTGTGTACGAACCTAACACTTCTAGGTAATTTATGTACAATAACCTCTGTGCTGATGTTCATGCTCCACTGATAAAGTGGCAATGGTCTTCCAAATCATTTGTGGCAACTGTAACTGCTGGATCTGATAACCAAAAGGGAGCACGTAGAACCAAGTTTCTTCAATCTTGACCAGTGATGTGAATTAGAGGTGTGCATACCTCTAGCCCCTTCAGGGGGCTTCCTGTAGGCTGCGAGGGGGTGAGTTCCACGAGGGTTCCCGCCTGCTCGCCCGCCTCTTAAATCACTGCCATGGGCTCGTAAAATGATGCTTTCTGGCCTGTTCGGGCCTCTGTAAGTGCGTGTGGCCACCATTTTGGCCACCACTATTCATGCGTAAATGGCCTCTGCAGGGCCTGGCATGGCCCAGGGCCTCGCAGAAGTCATGTGCGCATGCACAGCAGCCATCCCCCCATTTTTGAAACAAAATGGCCGCTGAGCATGCGCAAATGACTCTGCGAGGCCCTGGGCCATGCCAGGCCCTGGAGAGGCCATTTACGCATGTGCGCACTTACAGAGGCTTGAACGGGACAGAAAGCAGCATTTTACGGGCCAGCGGCAGTGATTTAAGAGGCCAGTGGGGTGAGGGGGAAACTGCGCGGATACACACACACCGCGGCCTACAGGAAGCCCCCTGAAGGGGCTAGAGGCATTTAAAATTAATTAAAAAGAATTTTTTTTTTAATTGTGGACTTGTCCGGGGGTTCGGTTCTGGTCCAAATGGAACCGGTGGCCCGGGTTTGGTTCGATCCCGAACTCCCAAACCTCCAGACCTTACCCCCAAACCTCTGGACCAGTCCACACATCCCTAATGTGAATCTAGCACCAAGGAAGGATTTGTTAGCAGCCTAGATTGTCATTCCTGAAGAAGAGATAAGATGCAAATCATTCATGGATGCAAAGGGACAAAACCTGAATCTAACTTTGTGAATCATGCATATACCATGAGTTCACAGGTGTACTGGATGTAAAACAGTGTTTGTACAGCGTGGTGTGTGTGTTTATGATCAGGTTGGTAACTGATGCAGACTAATCCTTGGGGAGAAAAGCTTGAGGCTCTGCAGCAGGGGTAGGCAACCTTGGCTCTCCATCTGTTGCTGAACTACAGCTCCCATCATCCCCAGCTGCAGAATCAAGAATGGCATCAGTGAATTAGATACACTATGTAAGTTGGTAGTTGATGTATAAACCAAGGGACAAAGTTATAAATCGCCCTGAGGTGGGCAGACTGACAATCTTCTATATATATAATTCTCTAAGGCATACCCGCGGCTAATCCTGTGTGTGGCAGGTCTCGAGAGAGAGTTCGCGAGCAGAAGCACCGTGGTGATTGGGCAGTGGAGATTCCATATGAAGATAGGAAGGAGGAGCCTGTGGCACCATGGTGATTTGGCAGTGGGGATTCCATATGCAGATAGGGAGGAGGAGCCTGTGATGGTTAAGGTTAGTTAGAATGCAACTGTTATTGGTCGGAAGATGTTCTTGATTGTAGAGGATAGGAATATATATATATATATATATATATATATATATATATATATTCCTGAGTATTGTATGGGGCTGTCATTTATGAGGCTATGTAAGATATATTTTTATGAAATTGTGTTGCTGTGTATGTTATTGCTTGTAAGCCACCCCAAGTCCTATGGGAGTAGGGTGACATATAAATCTAACTAGATATAGATATAGATATAGATACAGATACAGATACAGATACAGATACAGATACAGATACAGATAGTGGGCAAGGGTCTGCGAAGAGAGGGGTCAAGAGGGAGGAAAGAGCCCCTTCAGGATAAGGAGGCTGCCGTTGTGTGAATTAGAGGAGGAAACAAGATGAACAAGATCTGTTGACTTAGGAAGGGAGAAAGAAAGAGAGAAAAGAAGAAGGGAGGGGAAGAAAGATAGAGGGAAAGAGTGAGTGGAGGAGAAAGAAAGAGAGAAAAATGGAGAGGAAGAGAGAAAGAAGGAAGGGCAAGGGACGGGCCCAAGCCTGTCAGCGGCCTGAGGGGAACAAGCGGCCATGGTGGCACCTGTTGGCAGCAAGGAAGGGCCCAGTCAACCACTGTTGCTAGGTGGGGCTACCAAGGCCATTGGCGGAGGCAGGCAGGCAAGGGACGGGCCCGGGCCCGCGTCTGTCAGTGGTCTGAGGGGAACGAGAGGCCATGGCAGTGGTGGCAGCAAGGAAGGGCCCAGTCAACCGCTGCTGCTGCTGCTCCTGTGGAGAGAAGCAGGAGTGGGGCTCAGCTGAGGAGGTCTCTGGGGACAGGGGGCTGCAGATTGGCCAATAGGTGCCACAACACTGCAGCTGTGGCCAAGAGGTGTGAGGGGGATGGAATAAAGGGATGGAGGAGTGACCAAGAGGGATGAGGTGAATGGAAGCAACTGGATGGAGGAAGAGGAGCAGGAGCGCAGCTCAGGTGAGAGTGGAGAGATCTCTGAGGTGAGGGGGGCTGTGACAGGGGGTGAGGGGAGCAATCAAGCACTAGCACACAGATGCTCTGCGCAGGTTAAGCCAGTTCCCTATAAAGAACCAGTTTTCTATGTAAGGAAAGAAGTGATGCCTAGATAACCAACATCTGCTATGTCTGCTCTATACTTGGTGAATACCCTATAAGGAAAAAATAATATTGGAAGCATTGGCCTCCTTTTACAAAATGGAGTTTCTGCATTTGTGATGGATGATATTTCTTTAGGTTCGAAAACGAAGTGTGGAATGACACTAATAGAACCATTTGTATTATTATGCTTGATGCTGAAATTCTTATTCAGTGTATTTTCAATTGGACAGACACGCCTGTTATAAATGCCTCACATCAGCTCCAGCTGACTCCTCTAGGATTGTTCCTGCACCTTTACAATGGTCTCTGTGCCTGCAGCAATTTCTACACCAGCAGTAATCACAGTTATCAGTGACTGTTCTACCAACATCTGCCATCCAGGCAGACCACCTTTGCAACACTGCCTGTATCCAAATACTTGTTCTTTCTTCATCTACAGCAGGCCTGCTCAACTTTGGCCCTCCTGCAGATGTTGGCCTACAACTCCCATAATCCCTGGCTATTGGCTACTGTGGCTGGGGATTATGAGAATTGTAGTCCAAAAACAGCTGGGGGGCCTAAATTGAGCAGCCCTGATCTACAGTAATAGCAAGTAGTACTGTACCAACAGTTTCTACAGCTACTATTTTATTATTGCAGCACTTGCTACCATACCAACCCCAGTGTCAATTGTCAGAGTCCCAGCATCCATAGTTGTGTTGGTTTCAGGATCAGTAACAGCACCAGTTTCTTGAAAGGTGCCACTTCAGTATCTGGGTGCCTCTTCACCCAAATGAAGCACTTCTTCAGCAACACACTCGGACAGAGAAGAAGGCTTGTCATCTAGGTAGTTCAGACCAGACTTCAATTCTGTCTCAGATAACTCAGATGCTGTCATCTTCAAGACAGTTTCTGAACAATTCAATGTAATGGCTCAGGCACTGGATCTTTCAAAAGGTGACCCAGTTTTTCGATTAGTAGAAGCCATTACTTCTAGTACAAGCCAGATTGTCTTGGTTGGCCTGATGGATGTTCTCCAATTAGGAAATGACAGAGGGAGTGTGACTCTGTTGGTCCTTTTAGATCTCTTGGAGGCTTTCAATACTATCGACCACAGGACCCTTCTGGAATGGCTGAGAGGGCTGGAGGCACTGCATTGCACTGGTTCCACTCCTACCTCTCCAAATTGCCTCCAATGCTTTTTAATATCGACATGAAACCACTGGGAGAGATCAACAGAAGATTTGGTGCAGGGTGTTACCAGTATGCTGATGACACCAAAATCTATTTCTCCTTATCAGCAGCAGCATCAGAAGGCATAACCTCCCTAAATGCCTGCCTGAAGGCGGTGATGGGCTGGATGAGGGATAACAAACTGATATTGAATCCAGATGATGGAGGCACTTATTGTGCGGGGTCAAAACTCGGGAGATGATTTTGATCTGTCAGTTGTGGATGTGGTCACACTTTCCCAGAAGGAACAGGTATGCAGTCTGGGAGTGCTTCTGGATACTAATTTCTCCCTGCTGTCCCAAGCTGAGTAGCCAGAAATGCTTTCTTTCAGCTTTGGCTGATACACCAGCTGCATTCGTTTCTTGAGATAAATGACCTCAGAAAAGTGGTACATATGCTGGTAACTTAACTTCCAGTCCGACTACTGCAATGTGCTCTATGTGGGGCTGCTTTTGTATTTAGTCTGCAAACTGCAGTTGGTACAGAATATGGCAGCTAGGTCGGTCTCTGGGTCATCCTGGAGAGACCATATTACTCCTATATTAAAAAGAGCGCTACCAATAGGTTTCCAGGCAAAATACAAGGTGCTGGTTATAACTTATAAAGCCCTATACAGCTTAGGCCCTAGGTATTTAAAAGAACATCTTCTTTGCCACGAGCCCCAGTGCCCATTGAAATCATTTGGAGTGGTTCACCTGCAATTGCTACCAGCTCATCTGGCCTGGCCTTCCAAGGCTTGTAAAGTGTTGTGTGTTTCTTTAAGTATTTTAATTGGTTTTAAATGGTTTTAATCATTTTTGAATTGTTTTTTATACTGTTTTTAGCATTGTGTTTGAATTGTGGGTTTTATGTCTTTTTTAAAAAGTTGTACACCGCCCAGAGCCTCTGGTTGGGGCGGTTTATAAATGTAATAAATAATAATAAATAATAATAATCTGGTGGCTACACAGAGACAGGCCTTCTCTGTTGCCACCCTGGGACTCTGGAATGCACTCCCTGCTGAAGTAAGAGCCTCCCAATCTCTGACAACTTTTTAAAAGTCCCTAAAGACTCATTTTTTTCACTCAAACTTTTAAACAGCACTATGATTTTAAATAAGGTTTTAATTCTAATATGTTTTATGTTGTAGTGAACTGCCCAGAGAGGAAAATTGGGGGCAATCTATAAATCTGAGAAATAAATAAATAACTGTATGCCTGTAGGTCTTCCCATGCTACCATAGAGCAGCACAGAGTGGTTACTATGGAGCAAGCCCATCTCAAATACTCCTTTGTTGAGGCTGTACCAAGTCCAGCATGAAAAGGCAAATTGTCAAGGAACTGGACAAGGAGAAATGCACAAACCAAGGACATCACAGAGACAGGTACCTAGCACATCCGTCTCTTGGGGGAATCCCCCAATGTAATACACACGTCGCACACTGCATTATGGGATTCACAGAGGCTGGAACTTGTTGTTCCTCCTGGATCCCTCCACCCTGATCCATGCTTCATGGAGCAGGGCTGCTCATATGGGAGCACGGAGCACGCTCCCACTCACCAATACCTTGATTGTCTGTGGGGAAGGTAAGCTTTTTGGAATCTTCCCCTCTCCACACCTGCTCTCAGTGATTGTGAGAATCACCCCATTGTATCATTATAACAACCTAGTCACATGGAGAAAATGGTGGTTATAACCACAGAAAGAAGGTTAGTGAATTATGAAGAAGTTGTCCTACATTTTACCCTGGTTATGATTCCAAATTGTATATTTGTATATTTATCTTATCTAATAAATAACCATCTTTTTAATTTTTTATTTTTCTATGTAATCTGTTTTGAATACTTTTGTCGAAAAGCTGTATATAAATATTCATCATAATCACAGTATAGACAGAAGAAGCATAGTAAAGAAGCACAGGATTTTATGCACAATATGAAATACCTAACCATCTATATCCCCTTTTTATTGAAGTCTGAACATCACTCAGTTGAATTTCCATTATCAGCAAACTACTGCATAGTAACACAAAATTAATATATTCTACTAACTATATATATACATATAGTACTTATGCTAGTATTACATATGCTAACACAATTACAATAACATACCAACACCCTGTACCAACCAGAGTCCCAAACAATGGCTCTGAGAAAGATTGTAGTGCATCACCTATTGCACTTTCCTCATAAATAGTGTCTCATCTGGAGAGTAGGCAAAAACTCACCACATTGGGCCATAGCCATGTTGGGACTGTACCTTCTCAGTTCCTGGCTTAAATTTCATTGAGCTGAGTTTCTCTATCCACTGGCACTAACATACATAGAGATGTTACTAGGCAAAGGCACTCACATTGTCACTATCTCAACCCCTTTTTATCCCTGGTTGTTCCCTTTTTCTTCTGTTCTTCCTCAGTCTGACTACATCCTCATTATAGAAAAACAACTTACATTCTGTAATTTCTTTCTTTCTCTTCTTTTCACAGAATTTCCAGCTGTCAGATCTGCCTTCCCCAGAAATGGGCCACATTTCTCTCAAAAACAATAATTAGTAACTAATTTGACTCTTGCCATCCAAATTACACACTGGCCTGGTTCAGATGTAACAGGCCACCATCATTACCTGTTGGGAGAATGAGCCTCTCTGCATGCCATGAGCTTGTCACCCAGGTTTTGTGTGCAAGAAGAAAACTTTCAGCTTCGGTTTTAAATCAACTCAGCTCCGCATTACATACAAACTCAAGGAACTGTGGTTTACATCAAACCAGAGTTAGGAACAAACCAGGATCTGAAAGCACAGTATGATCCTGGCTTCCCTAACCATGGTTTGAGTTAAGCCATAGTTTTCTGAACACATATATAATATAACTGTGGTTTAATTAAAACAAAACCAAAAAACTTTCCTTCTACCTCTCTCTAGTGGTGTACATGAATCATTCTGGTGGTTTGGTTCAAATTTGAACCAAACTGCCAGTCCACTAACCAGTTTGTTAGAACTGGCCAGCGGCTTGGTTTGTGTGGCTGAACTGGATCAAACTGGTTCGGCCCAGTTCAAGTGACTATGCTTGTAAAAGGGAATCCAGTAAGGAATCTCTAAAGGGGTTCAAGGGGTGGGAGGGAGGGCATCTTACCGCCAGAGGACCAGCGGCGGGTCCTCTAGGCCCCACCGGCACTCACCTCCAGCAATGCAGGCTGATGGTAGCCTGGTTCTGGCCTCTGCACATACGGAGGCCAGGGAAACCTCACTGGATTCCCCTTTACAAGCATAGCCACCCGAAATGGGTCGAACCAGTTCAATCCTAACCAGGCCCAGTTGGATTCAAACTCAGACCCCTTTTGCGGGGGGAGTCAGTCCAGTTCAAACTCAAACCTTCCAGCTATGTCTGAACTGATCATTATTTGCATAAAACCTGTATAATATAATTATTTTAGTTAATGGTATTAAAAAAACCCCACACCTTTAAAAAAGAATTTCTTAGAATGAGTTGCTATGTTATTTTTTATTTTAATATACCCTTTAGTTTTTAGAAGTACAATTGTAAAAGTACTTTTGTAAAAGTACAAAAGCACAATGTAGTTTTTAAACTACAAGTACAATTTCTTAAGCACAATACATATCACTACAGATTCAGATAAATTAGTGAAGACAAACACTCTCTGCAGCCCAAAGAGCTATGTAAATAATGAAAGAGGCATAACTAGAGCATCTCTTAAGACTTTAAATATAGGAGGTAGAATTTCCTACTGCTTGCAGTTGGCCTGATTCAGCTATCTCAGATGATTGTTATAGAATTAGAAAGGGCAGAACAAAACAAGGAAACAATTACTCTCCCTTTCAATTTTTCTGTCTTTGCAACAATAGAACTTCTCACATGCTCCACCCAGTTGAACTAAATACTACTGCCCACATTGTCTCTTTTTTGCAAACAGTAACTTGCTAATTCTCTTTCTTTTTCTTTCCCAGAAATGACCCAAGTAAATAACCAAAACAACTCACAGTGACCAACACTGTTGTTCAACTATACAGCCATTCCAATGGTTTAATATAGGAGTAATGTAACTTATAATACCCCAGTCTATTTAAGGTCAGGCCATTCTTTGACTAGATTCAAATTGTCCTTGTCTTTGCCTTCTTCAGAACAATGGACTACTTATTTTTTTCCCCAAAAGTACTACTGAAGAAGACTAAGATCAAAACAATCATGAGGAAGCGGGATGTTTGCTTCTAAATTTTTCTGCTTTTGTGGAAACCGTAGCTGGTCTTCATCTAAAACACCAATCTATGGATTGCATGAGCCCTCCAGACTAGGACTGCGACCCTGTTTTGGAGGGTTCACACAAACCATCGTTTGCCAGTTCTGATGCAGTGGCAAATTATAGCTAACACCAAAGTAGACGCAAATCACAAAAGCCTGTGTGGGGTTCCTGCTGCTGCCTCTGCCACCATCCCCACCTCTGAGCCCGCCTCCTCAGCTATCTGTGCCACACAGCAGCAGTTTTAAAAGGTACTGGGGAGGGAGAAGGAGTCCCTGCTGTTGCCTCCGCCACCATCACCGCTGCTGAGCCCGCCTCTGAAGCAATCCCCACCTCATCGAGGCAGTTCTAAAAGGTACTCCAGGAACCTAACCCCCCAATCCCCACTACCTGAATGCGCCAATAGTCACAAATTCCTTATCCGTGGTTGTAGCGCAGAATGAAACCACCGTGAATATCGAGGTTTTCCTGGTACTTGAAAGTAAAGCCTTTGTTGATGCACTGACACAATCTTAAATAAGTACCTGATTTTGAATACAAGGTTGTAATATAGGAGGTAGTGTACAGTCTTGCAGAACAGAAAATAAAGAAAAGTCCACACTATTTCTCACGTTCAAAGTTCTAAACTTCTCACATTAGCAGGGGCTGGCCAAGATAACCTGAAGTGTTGTCCACCTTTGTAGTCACTGCAGGTGGAAGATGTGATGTTGTAGAGAAAGGTTGTTACTCTGCCTCAGAAACCATTACCCGTTTGACCCTACAATGTAGTGAATAAGGAACAACTGAAGCTATTGTACAAGAATAACATTCTTTTCTTTGGTTTGGAACTTTAAAATTCTTTCAACTGTGTCATTTACTTCTCCCCATGTTACCACTCGGGCACAATACCAAAGTTAGTGTTAGAAACCCAGATTTGGTGGCAGCAGCATAATAAATAAAGAAAGGGTTTAAAACAAATCAGAAGGGTCGCAAACATATTGTTTATTTTAACATCTATATATTTAAACACTAATCTCTCAGTTCTAAACTCAGCATCCTGACAGCATCTTTTTGCAATTCATATCAGACTGGATTTTTATCGCATAACATGGAGTGCTAAGAGGAAAAAGAAGCTTTGTCTGGTTTGCAACAACACAATAGTTTCCAGAATCCTCATTAGATCCTAATTATGCTATTATTTATGTTTACGTGATTGGTTGTTTACCAAGCACAGTTCTATTGTAATTGTCAATGCTTCATAACTAGCAAAACTATTGTGATTATAAAATGAGCACCCTAAATGCTATTTATTAACAGATAAACCTTGTGTAACCCTGAATGAGGACATTTAATAGCAAGAACACTACTTCAAAATCCCATTTTAAATAAGTCACCCAGACAGCTGTGCCTGTGTAAAACACATTACAGCAGCACTCAGAGCCCATGTGGCTCAGGGATATATACAAATTATACAATTTCTACCATCTGATCAAATGAGAGGGACATTTTGACCCCAGAAATGAGTCAAATGCAAGTTGTAATTCAGCACCCAACAGAGGACATGGCGGTAATGCATCTTGACATCTGATCAAGCAACCTGACCATTTGACCCCATCCTCAGCCCCCAAGAGCTGCAAAGTACTATATGTATTGCGGCTCCCTGCAGACCAAAATGCAAAGAAGATAAAGAAAAGAGATACAGCGATACACATGCTGATTTGTACACAAGCATGGAGCATACAAATATGCACATAAGTGCACAAAAATGCATTACTGTTTATTCTCCTTCAAGCTTGACCCACACTGTTTACCTGTCAGTGGTGCTTTGTCATTGGTAGGGAAGTTTTTCACTCCTGATGCTCAAAAACCATTTTATAATCTTACAGCTACTTCAAAAGTCCTATTCGAATGTTGTGTTGAACATGCATACAGATGTCTGTACATATGTACATATTTTTGTGTAAATGACTGCACATGAGTTCATTTTAAAAGTGAACTAGGGTACAGGTTCCCTCAAATGAAAAGTATAGATAGGAAGTATAATACTTCCGAATACTATACATGCGTCAACCATGGATGTGAATAATTCTACATCTGTACAAATCTGTAAGTGCATACACTGTGCACAGATTGTACATGTTTTGAACATGTTTGAATGGGGCTAAGGGACCAAAGATGTGAATGCTAGATTCATAGCACATCTATTCATACTTCCGTGCTGGCGCTAACCAGGGCTACAGAGAGGCACGCTGCAGCCCCACACACCCACTTTTTGAGTGAGTGCCAGTGGGGGGGGGAGCGGCAGGGAAGGGGTGGGCAGGTAGGCAGTGCCTCCTTTGCCCCTTAAAGAACACCCCCCCACACACCCTCTGAACCAGCTCCAACGCCAGTTGATGGGACTGGTTTGGTGCTCCTAGAATGGAGTGCCGAATGGTTCTGTACACATCCCTACATTCCAGAGAGCTGCTTAGGGTCCGCGATGGCAATTTTGATTGATTCAACTTCCAGCCCACCCCTTCCCAAATGATGAAGGCATTGGTACAGTCTGTTGACTTCTTTCAAACCACTCCCTCTGCCCTCCAGGATATTCCTTTTAAAGATCCAATTAATAAGAAGATAGGTGTTTATACCCCAAACATCAAACCTATACTGTCTGTCCAAACCCAACTCACCGTGACAGAACGATCACCTCCTCCCTGCTAGCTAATGCAAGCGTTGACTCCTTCTCAAGTCTTTCAAAAATGAATCTCAACCATTGTCAGAGTCCAACATAAACATTGTCTGACTGTTTCTGTTGGAAAATTATATTTGCTTGACAGCAGCTCTGTGTCTCCTTGCTCTTCAATTCTCTCTTAAGTTGTCCAGTAACACATGCCACCATTACATGCTTACAATTTCTTCATTCAGTTCTGATTTACACAAACAGAAAGAGAGAGGAATGTGCCCCCTTGCTTATCTTAGTGGACATTATCACAAGAACAAAATCATGAGTCTAGTCAGCAGCAAACACAGGAGGAGGAAGGGGTATACTGTGCCAATTTCCCCATACCATAAGTGCACAATGACTAAGCAAGCACCCAAACAAATAGACCAAATATTCTATTCTATACTGAACTCTAGTACTGAAAGCCGTTTCATTTCTCATAGGAAGATCATACAGCCTACAAAATGTTTTGAGAATCAGCCAATGAGCACCCACAACATGCTTGTAAATTTTCAATCTGTGCATATCTGAAACATAACCATGTACACCATTCTGAGTTCCTCAGAGGAAAAGCGGGATATAAATGTAAAATAATAATAATACCTAAAGCAATTCATACATCACAATAGATTTTAAGTTTCACTTGTGCGAACAAGTACTTTGCTAACTCTTCTATTACAAGGATGATGTCAATTACTCATTTTTTAAGCTCTTTTATTTTTGCTCAGAGATTGCAGCTCTACTACCAGAGCTAAGCAGTTCTGGCCTTGCAAGTAGCCTGGATGGAAGACCACCTAAGAATCAAATAAAAGCCACTCTGAGAGCAGGATATTCATATGTTAAGTAAAATTAATAAATTTATCAACAAAGACCATATAAATGCACAGACACGTGACTGCCATATCCATCTTTCAAAGTAGGAACAACTCCAATGTCTACCATTTTTAAAAAACCCTTGATATACCAAATATACCAAGATATACCAAATGTTGCTTTGTCATGTATTCTTGTTGTGTGAGAGGACTGTTTTGCTTTTTTCTCCTTCCTTGTTCTTTTTTTGTGTGGAGATAGGAGAGATCTCAATAGGCAGGGAGATTATCATTGTTGCACTGTATGTTTGGTCTTGTACCATAAATAAATAAATAAATAAATCATTGTTGCACTGCAGAAAAATATCTAAATGCACTAAAGCTATTTGTACATATGTTTCTATTTCTATGTGATTTTAAATGACAGCAGAATGCAAGGGTATCGTTAACCCATTTACATTATCAGAGAGAGAGAGAGAGAGAGAGAGAGAATGAATGAATATTGGTTAGGGTGAAGAATGACACCCTGCCAACTTTATTAGACACAATAGATCCCTCACTCATCTATGGGGTCAAACGGCCATGGCCATTTGATCACATGTCAAGTTCCATTAATACCGATGCCCCTGTTGGGGATTGCATTACATTTTGCATTTGACTCACTGTGAGGGTCAAATGCCCTTCTGATTTGATAGAACAAAAAGGAATTATTTTCATGCAGCAATTGTGTGCCACTGTGACTAAGAGTCTGTCAGCATTTCTATTATGCTATATGCCTTTGGTGATCACAGGATTATTTCTCAGCTCAGACAAACTGATTTTTGGCAATGGTGCTAGATGTTTATAATCCAGAACCAGATGTTTTAAAATAAATTCAGTGGGGATGAAAGATTCCCTTTCTTACAACTGTTTTAAACTGTATACTCCAATAAACGTATTAAATACATTTATTGGAGTATAAATTCTACATCTTTCAATGGAACTTACTTCCAAGGAAGTGTCCCTATAATACTGCAGGCTTTAAAATGCACACTTTTTTCAATTAATGTTTTATGCAACAGGAGCTTTAATGCATTATACTGTCCACAAGAAGGAATTCATGGTTGGCAAAACAAAAATGCAGAGACAGGATTTATGGGTTCTTATCCAGGATCTTTCACAAAGTTAGCCCAAAGTACTTAAAACTGAGACCTGCAAAACTATCAATCCCCAATTATATTACAAGATAAATAGGAAAGTAAATATCCATTCACATTTTGCAGTGCTGTTGGGAATGATATAAACTAGACATGAGGTAGGCAACATTTGGTACCCCAGTGGTTGCTTTGGTACCCCATTTATTATGGCTGGAAATGTTGAGAGTTGTAGCCCAACAGATGGAGTGCCAAAGGTTGCCTACCCCTGGGCTAGATCATATTTGGACGTAGATATGCATCTTATTTGTCAGAAGCTATACACACATTTCTGAGGTGCAGCCCCAATTATTTATTTATTTATTTATTTACACAGTCAGACAGGTGTTATTGACTAGATTGTTTTATCCAGACATCGAGTCCTTCCCAAGGACCTGGGATGGCTGAATTTTATTGTCAATGTTGTTGCTGTTGTTATAGATATCGTCACAGAATATAGGCTGTTCCCTGTAAAGTTGCTTTTTGTAATTGGCTGATGGTGATTTCTGTGGCCCATATGGTGTTGAGGTGCTCTTCAAGGTCTTTTGGAACTGCACCCAGGGCACCAATTACCACTGGATTTATTTTGGTCTTTTTCTGCCACAGCCTTTCAATTTCAATTTGTAGATCTTTGTATTTGGTGATTTTTTCTATTTCTTTTTCTTCTGTTCTGCTATCCCCTAGTATTGCTATGTTGATTATTTTAACTTGTTTTTCTTTCTTCTCGACTACAGTGGTATCTGGTGTATTGTGTGGCAGATGTTTGTCTGTTTGTAGTCGGAAGTCCCATAATATTTTTATATCTTCATTTTCTTCAACTTTTTCAATTTTATGGTCCCACCAATGTTTGGCTACAGGTAGCTTGTATTTTTTGCAGATGTTCCAGTGTATCATCCCTGCTACCGTATCATGCCTTTCTTTGTAGTCAGTCTGTGCGATCTTTTTACAACAGCTGATGAGGTGGTCCACGGTTTCATCTGCTTCTTTACAAAGGCGGCACTTGCTGTTTGTTGTTGACTTTTCTACTTTTGCTCTCATTGCATTTGTTCTTAGTGCCTGTTCTTGTGCAGCCAGTATTAAACACTCTGTTTCTTTCTTTAAGTTGCCATTCTTAAGCCATTGCCAGGTCTTGGTGATGTCTAATTTTCCACTTATATTGTGCAAATATTGACCATGCAGGGGCTTATTTTTCCATTTTTCTGCTCGGTTCTTGACTTGTTCATTCTTGTAGGCCTGCTTTTTTTCATTGGAGTTGAATCACATTATTGACCATTTGAAGTGCATCTTCTTCACTGTCCTTGATATATTCTTCAAGGCCTCTTTTACTGTTTGATGGACTTGCAGCATTCCTCTTCCACCTGAGCTGTGAGAGAGGTATAGCCTATCTACATCACTGCGGGGGTGCAAAGCATGATTGATGGTCATGATTTTCCTGGTCTTACGATCTAGCATCTCTAGCTCTGCCTGGGTCCAGTCTATTATTCCTGATAACAGGTATAGCCCATGTGTTTATGGCTTGTATGGTGTTCCCGCCATTGAGTTTGGACTTTAGGATTTTTCTAACTCTCCTGATGTATTCACTTCCAATTTTTCTTTTAACTTCAGTGTGTGCAATACTATCAGCTTGGAGAATGCCCAAGTATTTGTAATGTTCTTTCTCTTCCAGGTTCTTGATGTTGCCTCCATTGGGCAGTTCTATTCCTTGTGTTTTTGTTATTTTCCCTCTGTTCTTTATTAATGCAGCACACTTGTCTAGTCCAAACTCCATTGCTATATCGCTACTGAATATACGGACAGTGTTTAGCAGTGATTCGATTTCTGACTGGGACTTTCCATACAACTTCAGACCGTCCATGTACAGCAGATGGTTTATTTGACCTGATGTTTTAGATGTTTGGTATCTGAGGCCTGTTTTGTTTAGTATTTGTGAAAGTGGGGTCATGGCGATTACAAACAACAGAGGGGATAGTGAGTCCCCTTGGAAAATGCCTCTTCTAATGCTAACCCGTCCAAGTGTCTCGCCACTGATTGTTAACTGTTTACTCCACATGCTCATTGCTTTTTTAATAAATATCAGAATGTTTTTGCTGACACCAGTTGTTTCTAAACGTTTCAGTATCCATGTGTGGCAATGAATCGAAGGTCTTCTTGTAGTCAATCCATGCAACACTTAGATTGGTTTTTCTTCTCTTGCCATTTTCTAAAATCATTTTGTCAATCAGCAGCTGGTCTTTTGTGCCTCTGGTGTTCGGGCAATTTCCTTTCTGTTCAACTGGAAGCTGTTTGTTAGTTAATAAGTGTTGCATCACTTCATCTGCTATTATTCCAGTTAATAATTTGAACATGGTTGGCAGGCAGGTTATTGGTCTATAATTACTTGGAACTGCACCTTTTGCTGGGTCTTTCATGATGAGATGAGTTTTCCCAGTTGTTAACCATTGTTCAATATCACCGCCTTGCAAAATGTGATTGAACTGTTTTGATAGTTGTTTATGGAGGCTTGTTGGGTGTTTAAGCCAAAAGCCATGCAGTTCATCGTCGCCTGGCGCACTCCAATTTTTAATTTTCTTTGCTCTTTCACTTATTAATTCTGGTGTTATTTTTAGTTCTTGCATTTGTTGGTTACATTTTTTGACCTCTTTCAGCCAGCCTGCTTTTTTATTATAATCTATTGGATTGTCCCATAATTTCCCCCAGAATTGAACTGTTTCTTCTTTATTTGGTGTTTCTAGGTTTCTTGCAGTTTCTCCTTCTATGCTTTGGTAGAAACGTCTCTGATTCGACTGGAATTGGAGATTCTGCCTGTGTTGTGTAATTCTGGCTTCGTATCTGCTAATCTTCTTTGACACTGCTGTTATTTGCTGCTTTATTATTTCCAGGACATCTCTAATTTTCCTTGAATCTAGGTGGTATTTTTGGATCAGATACTGTTTGGTGTTTTCATTCTTCAGCTTCTTGTCTTTCATATCTTTCCATTTACTAGCAGCTGATCTAAACCTGGAGATTTTATTTTCTAATCTAATCTTCCATTTAGGTGATGTACTGCTTTCTTTTTTGACAGGTCCACTGATCTTATATCCGAGCTCTTGTGTTGTTATTGTTGCTGCACTGTACATTAGTTGGTTTGTTTTTTGCAAATTCTTGGTTGTTATTTCTATAAGTGCAGCATTGACATCTTTTAATGCCTGAGCAAGTTGTTTTTTGGCAACTGTTTTTAGAGCGGGAAGTCCAACCCTGGTGGTTGTTTGGTTCATGTGCTCAGTTATTTTTTGCTTTAGTTCTTGTTGCTTTTCTGTTAAATGGCATTTGGGTTTTTGAAGTGAAGGCAAAGGGGAGGTTGCGTGGTTTTGATTTTGGAACAGTTCAGCAACAGTGGCATCCTCTATTTCCAACACTTCCTCCACCTGTGCCTGAGCAACTTCTTCAGTTGGTGGCAATTCTTCTTCAATATCTTGAGCCTGTGTTGCTCTTTGCAGTTCTTCCAGCTCAACTTCTGTGAATGCTTTATTTCTTCTTCTTCTTCTTCTTCTTCTTCTTCTTCTTCTTCTTCTTCTTCTTCTTCTTATTATTATTATTATTATTATTATTTCTTGTTTACACACTCAGACAGGTGTTATTGACTGGTTTGTTTTATCCAGACATCGAGTCCTTCCCAAGGACCTGGGATGCCAGAATTGTATTATCAATGGTTATAGATATCGTTGCAGAATATAGGCTGTTCCCAGTAAAGCTGCTTTTTGCAATTGGCTGATGGTGATTTCTGTGGCCCCTATGGTGTTGAGGTGCTCTTCAAGGTCTTTTGGAACTGCACCCAGGGCGCCAATTACCACTGGGATTATTTTGGTCTTCTTCTGCCACAGCCTTTCAATTTCAATTTGTAGATCTTTGTATTTGGTGATTTTTTCTATTTCTTTTTCTTCTATTCTGCTATCCCCTGGTATTGCTATGTCAATTATTTTGACTTGTTTTTCTTTCTTCTTGACTACAGTGATATCTGGTGTATTGTGTGGCAGATGTTTGTCTGTTTGTAGTCGGAAGTCCCATAATATTTTTACATCTTCATTTTCTTCAACTTTTTCAATTTTATGGTCCCACCAATTTTTGGCTTGTATTTTTTGCAGATGTTCCAGTGTATCATCCCTGCTACCTTGTCATGCCTTTGTTTGTAGTCAGTCTGTGCGATCTTCTTACAACAGCTGATCAGGTGGTCCACTGTTTCATCTGCTTCTTTACAAAGGCGGCACTTGCTGTTTATTGTGGATTTTTTGACTTTTGCTCTTATTGCATTTGTTCTTAGTGCCTGTTCTTGTGCAGCCAGTATTAAACCCTCTGTTTCTTTCTTCAAGTTGCCATTCTTAAGCCATTGCCAGGTCTTGCTGATGTCTGATTTTCCGCTTATATTGTGCAAATATTGACCATGCCGGGGCTTATTTCTCCATTTTTCTGCTCGGTTCTTGACTTGTTCTTTCTAGTAGGCCTGTTTTGTTTCATTGGTGTTGAATAGTTTTGCGTTCTTGACCATTTGAAGTGCATCTTCTTCACTGTCCTTGATATATTCTTCAAGGCCTCTTTTCTCCTCCTCTACTGTTTGATGGACTTGCAGCATTCCTCTTCCACCTGAGCTGTGAGAGAGGTATAGCCTATCTACATCACTGCGGGGGTGCAAAGCATGATTGATGGTCATGATTTTCCTGGTCTTACGATCTAGTATCTCTAGCTCTGCCTGGGTCCAGTCTATTATTCCTGCAGTGTATCTAATAACAGGTATAGCCCAGGTGTTTATGGCTTGTATGATGTTCCCGCCATTGAGTTGTTGTTGTTGTTGTTGTTGTTGTTATTTCTTGTTTACACAGTCAGACAGGTGTTATTGACTGGTCTGTTTTATCCAGACATCGAGTCCTTCCCAAGGACCTGAGATGCCAGAATTTTATTGTCAATTGTTATAGATATTGTCGCAGAATATAGGCTGTTCCCAGTAAAGCTGCTTTTTGTAATTGGCTGTAATTAATTAATTTATTATTGTTGTTCTTGTTATTATTAATTCAATTTCTATACCGCCCTTCCAAAAATGGCTCAGGGCGGTTTACAAAGAGAAATAACAAACAAATAAGATGGCTCCCTGTCCCCAAAGGGTTCACATTCTAAAAAAAAACGTAAGACACACATCAGCAACAGTCACTGGAAGTACTGTGCTGGGGGTGGATAGGGCCGGTTACTCTCCCCCTGCTAAATAAAGAGAATCACCACGGTAAAAGGTGCCTATTATGAATCTTCTCTGGTCTGCTAGCCTTTGTTCTATTATTTCTGTAACTGGATGCTTCTCTTTCCAAATTTGGTACATTCTTTTAAAATAACCTCTTCTAGTTGGACTAGACTTGTAATAGATCATTATTTCCTTGTTGGCATTTTTCTTATATTTTTTTCGGTTAAGCGACATTTCTTCCAGTAACCTTGCAGTCTCCAGCCCTGGTTGCTCAACTGAAGATCCTGAGTTGTGTAGCCCACTTGTCACCAGATGTCCAGGGACTCCAGCACCTGGCGCGGGCCTTGTTGATGCGGGCGACGACCGATAATAATAATAATTATTAATTTGATTTCTATACCGCCCTTCCAAATGCAAGTGCGCGGGGCATGCTGGAGAGACCCCTGAGCCCGTGAGGCTGGTTGCAGCTTCCTGACCGGAGGTCTCCTCGTGAGTTGCCACGGTGCGGAGCCACGGCGTGGCAATACAAAATTGAAAAAATGGGGTTAGCAGAGCCCTCACTGTGCTAACTCCATTTAAGGAGAGGGGTATTTATTGGGTTACCCGCTTTGGGGAAACCGGGCTCGCCTGCGATTCGTGGAAAGTGGGCTAAGCTCCTTTAGCCCGCTTTCCACTGGTCGTGAGGATACCCTCAATATATAGGACAGAAAAATGATGATTAGGTGTACAAATGGAGGGTGGCAGATCTTTAGTTCATCACTCCTGAACATTCAAGGCTGTCAACTCATTTAATTTTCCAGCACATTTTCACTTTCATCATTGGTTGGGAGGTTGTGCCACATTTTCTGACAAAAAGTGAAGAAAACATGCTACATTGATGAACTACTATATTTCAGACAGTAAGAGTTAGCAATATGTTAAAATCCCCTAAGAAAGGAAAATGATATTCCTGTGTGTATTATAGTGTCATATCTGTCATGATTATTTACTCCCCTCTCAAAATAAGATTCTAAAGATGTGTTGCTGCATTTATGTGAGGTTAGGTGAGGTCTAGCAAACAATAAATAATATCTAGAGTGCTCATTTTAATACATTCATGTTATTAGCAAAGATGTTATGACCAATGCAATAAAATGCTCTTTGATAAATACACAGTTATGTCAAAGTAAATGATGACAAGATTACAAACTAATGATGGCGAGAAGAATGGGACCTCAAATAACAGTTTATCATACATTGCTGCTATTACAAGAAATGGAAACATGTGGGGGTGGGAAAAGTGCTGTGAAATCTTAGTAATTACAGCATTTTGCAAACAGCACTGCTGCTCCTATTAGAAGCAAAAGTTAGTATTATAAGAAAGGTAAGGAGGAAGACCATTCTAAGGCCTACTTTGTGTGAGATTAGCAGCTCAATTGCCAAAGATTCTCCAACACCTGTGCATTCACCGGTGTTGCAGGAGACAGAGTAGACATTAGTCCTAATGACCAATCCACCCCCAGTACAGTACTTCCAGTGACTGTTGCTGGTGTCTATCTTATGTTTCTTTTTAGATTGTGCGTCCTTTGGGGACAGGGATCCATCTTATTTGTTTGTTATTTCTCTGTGTGAACCACCCTGAGCCATTTTTGGAAGAACGGTACAGAAATTGAATAAATAAATGAATACATACATACATACATACTACGAATTGGGTCATTAACATGGGTGGGGAGAAGGCTTCACAAACCTTGCCTCCCGCCCCAGATAATTGTCCTTTGCTTGGTGGGAGCACAATCTGCTCTGCTCCATGCAGTATGGAGCAGGGCGGATTGCTCTGAGGCCGTGACTCATTATCCTAGCCTCCAAGTCTCCCACAGGGCACTGTGCACTGGGTACAGTTCACAGGGGGATTCCCCCAGGGGGTGGGCACTATAGGCACCCCTCTCTGCGTCAGCACAAGCTGAAACACAATCCTGGAAGCCGGGCTAAGGGCACGTAATAGTTGGGCTTTGGCGCCGAGACTGGCATCGCGGCACCACCAGGATCTGTGGGGATTCTGGCGGTTCTCATAGGCAGCCAAGCCCAGGCTTGGCTGCTCATGAGAACAGCTTCTATGGATATTCATATACCACTTTTAAACAAAGGTTTTCAAAGTGGTTTACACAGATCAATAAATATCAAATGAATAAGTTGATTCCCTGTCCCAAAAGGGCTCATAAACTAAAAAGAAATACAAGGTAAACACCAGCAATAGCCACTGGAGAGAAGCTATGCTGGGGTTGGATAGGGATAGTTGCTCTCCCCCTGCTAAATAGAACAGAATCACAAACTAAGAAGTGCCTCATTGAGTTCTCCCACTTATTCTTCCCCCAGCCCTTCTCTACTCCTGTGCAGAACATCTGGAGTCCTGCTTATTATAGCACAGGGGTGTCAAACCCCTGGAGCCAGCATGGTGCTGAACTAGGACTGGGGAGACCCGAGTTCAAATCCTCATTCAGTCATGATATTTGCTGGGTGACTCTGGGCCAGTCACTTCTCTCTCAGTCTAACCAACTTCACAGGGTTGCTGTGAGGAGAAACCTAGGTATGTAGTATACCGCTCTGGGCTCCTTGGAGGAAGAGCGGGATATAAAATGGAAAAAAATAAAATAAATAAAATAAACTGTGGCCCTCCAGCTATTGTTGGCCTACAACGTCCATCATCCCCATTCTAGTGGCCATCATAGCAATAGCAATAGCAATAGCACTTACATTTATATACCGCTTTATAGCCGGAGCTGTGATCATCCCCAGTCACAGTGGCCAGTAGCCAGGGATGATGGGTGTTGTAGTTCAACAACAGTTGGAGGTTCACAGTTGGACACCCCTGCTATAGCATGTGGAGAAATAAAAAGGAAAACCCACAGCTACTTCATCTCAAGAAGCACCTGGGAGTTTAAAGGTACAGGAAGAGTCTCTAGGGTTGTGACCTGGTAATCCTATTAATAGTTGCCTCTGGAAGAAATGACGCCATTTTAATCAGACAATTTCAAATCCTATTTTTCTGATGCCTGCAATGACATAACGGAGAATGCTAGGGAAGTAGCTTCAAATGAATGGCTTGTCACATGGGAGCTGCACCCACACAGTTCTGTTTGAAACAGCAACCAGGCTATTAATAAAAAATATTAGTTGAGCCTAAAAACAGGATACACAAGAATTAAGGTTATCGATATGCTACTGTTTCCATACAATTGTGCATATTAATTACAGGAGTAATAGCATCATTCAGTGGATGATACAATATAAATCTAGAGGCATAAATCAGTTGGGAATGTCTCCTGTATGGAAGTCTCCTTCTTATTTCCAAATGCTAACATGCCTTCTCTGCACAAGCTCTGATATTTTATACAAATTTATAGCATATAGGCATTGTTAGACAATACTTATGACAAACAGCCCTTGTTAGACAATAGTTAAATGCAACCACAGGCTCATACATCCCACAGTGTAATGTGGGTTTTGCCAGACCAACCTGCACCTCTTTAGGGCTCTAAAACATGCAGCAATAGTACAGCATAAAAGGGCAGTATTGAGACTGCTGCCTCTTTCATGGCCACATGTTGTGTACAACTTCCTTTAGGGATAATGAAAATCTCACACAATGCGTGATTGCGCAAGAAGCAGAAGACCTGGTACTGTCCTCTTGAACAGCAGTGTCACTGCATGTTTTTGAGTCTCACACCACCACGGGCACATCTAGCATTACGCTGCAGGACACGTAAGCCACTGTGTTCAAAGGCAGTATTCTTCTGAGTAACAAATGTCAAGGACAAGCAATAGTAGGTGGTAATCACCTTAATGCTCCTGAGTTTCAAGGGGCTCCTGGTAAGTAACCAGACCTTGGTCTGACCAAGCAAGATAGTTCTTGAGGCGATTCTTACGACTGCCAAAAAGCGGGCTAAGGGAGCGTAGCCCGCTTTTTGGCGGTCGTGTGCTGCAACGGGAGCTGCACAGCTCCCGGCAGCAAACCCTGCTAATTCTCCCTCCCCTTATCGAGTGCTCCGTTAACCTCTTCTTTGTGATCATGTGTTGTCAGGGCACAGTTCTGTGTCACAGCAACACACAAGGAGACCCCCGCCGGGAGGTTGAAACAAGCCTCCCAGCCCTGGGGGTCTCTCCAGGATGCCCCGCACACTCACGCCCCCCTCTGTGATGGCAGTCGTGTGGGTGGCCAATCCCGCCACCAAGGGCTCTGCAGGGAGAGCGGGCTATGCCCACTCTCCTCGCAAACCCCATAACAGTGAGTCTCATTGATCATGAGACTCGCCTCCTTATGTTCTTAAGCTCCAGTGAAGTGCATCTCAACCCTCTGCATGCTCCAAAGTCAGGAGAGGCTCTCCAGAGAACGTCCCTTGCCTTTACACTATAACATTCCCTTTCTCTTAACATTTCTGCTTATCTTCGGACTTTAAAGACAAAGAACAGTAAGAATATTGATAGTAATTGATATTTCTAGGGCATGCAACAGTGCATTGTCTCTGAAGAATTTAGTTGTTGTTTAAAAGTAGCCTCCAGACAGTAATGCTACAAGCTTTCCAAACAGAGGGGAAAAACATTTTTCTGCCCCAAGGCATTTACAGTCTGAGAAGAAATAATTAATGAAGAATAGAATCAAAACATTTTATTGTGCAAACAATGCAGTCATGTGGCAGTAACAATATAGTATGCTAACTTCATTAAACATTTGATCACATTATGCATGCTATACAATTTTTGTTAGAAGTTCTTCCTTTCTCCTTTCTGTCATTCTCCGCTTGCATATCTTAAGAACATGCATCTTAAAAATGCATGTTATTTTAAACCCACAAAAAGTAATCTTTTTACTAGTTTTATAATGTTTTAGTAGTTAAGAGCTGACATCCAGATTAGCACTGTGCCATGATTTTCAACTATCTCCTCTTCGCTCTGATGTCCACAGTAAATCATATAAATATGTTCCGGGGGCTGTGCAGCCTTCAGGGACATAGTTTCATGATTCACAGTGAACTTCAGGGGAAAGAGGAGTTTGGTCAAAATAATCTTCCTGCCGCTTGCACACTGGCACAGTGGTAGCCTAGATCTCGGTGCTTCTGCATCAGTGCAATGCTAGTCTGGATTCTGGACATAAAATTTCCTACTCTAAATTCTATATATTTACTTTAAAAAGCACTCAGCAAAACGTAATTTGTGTCTGCACAATAGGGAGGAAAGAGAAACCAATTATGGAATTGAGATGAAAACAATCCACAACTTAAAAAACAAAACAAAACTCCAAAACCAGTTAGCATATAGACAGTGGGACATACATGTGGTAGCACTAAACTCAATTGCTGGGTACTGTTCTGGAAGATGATGCACTGATGTGAGAGGCAGAGGCCCATATAAGTCAATAACTGCTGTCTATAGCCAAACCCAAGCAACCAAACCCACCCAGTGGTTAAGAGCAGTTTAGGAACATTAAGCCTCCAAGGCTTTTTAAGGAGCACTCTTTTGATGTTTGCTCCATCTAGGTCTCAGATCTTAACTGATGCAAAAGTGGCAGAAGCGACAGTGTGGTACAGACTACAAACCACACACCAAATCCCTCAGGAGTGCTGTGAGAAAGATTAAAAACAAAGAACCCTGAAAAAATTCCTTTCCAGATTCAGAACCAGCAAGCTAATTTTGGTCCACAATAAATTCTGTGCTCATGTGTTATCAAGAGGAAGCAGAGAGAGGGTGAGAAGATGTTTCCCTCCATCCTTAAGAGGGTGGTCATTCCCATGGGACACTATGATGTATGTAGAAGGCTCAGCTCTACAGGGCACTCTCCCTCCTACACAAAATCCTCTGCTCTGTGTCTCCCTTGCTCCTTCCTCCACGTCAAGCACAGCAAAGTGTCTATCTAAAGAAAGGAGCAGCACATTTCATTAGAAATCCATGTTGCTGACTATAAAAATGATGCTGACTAATATATGTGAAGGAACGATGTATCTCAAGTACTTTCAAGAACAAGCTGAACACTGTCTGTAATTACCCATGGAAAAATTATAGGATTAGTTACCTTTGAATTAAGTTTACCTTCTAATTTTACTTAACTGCAGTATCTTTTCACCTTTAATACAAAACAAATCCAAGAAGAAACTAAAACTTTGCAAGCTGTAACATTCTTGTTTTTCTCAAGGACAAAAGCTATAAAATGAATACTAAATTGAAGATAAAATTTGGCCACATTGACACGACCAGAATGATTGCAGTTAAAGAATTAACCATGATCGGCCAGTCTCATGTTCTCCTATGGAAGGTTTTGTGAGGATCTGGAATTTCCCAACAATCCTGGTTAAATTTTTCCAGTTAACCAGGATTTAAATATTGATTAACCAGGATTGCCTGGAAATTCTAGGTCATCATGCATACGCCAAATGAGTAAGCAGGAATGGCCAATTATAGTTAACTAAGGATTAACTCATTAACAACATGGTTATGTTGTTGTAAACTGCCCAGAGATGGATGTTTGGGGCAGTGTACAAATATAATAAATAAATTAAATAAAATTATCTTTAATCATGATTGTTCTGGTTGTGAAAATGTAGCCTTTAGGTTTCAGAATCTCCCAGTTACAATGCCCAAGAGAACAGAATGGCGAAGACCATTACTGAACCTTATTTCAGGTAAGAATCCAGCCAGAATAAGACTGAACATATTACAAGCTCGTAAGGAGCCCTAGCTGTTCCCAAAATATCAGATGGTACCACCACTGACCAATGCATTCAAATCTACCTATGTGGAAAAAATATCGAGTGGCAATAGAAGTAATGTGCCACTGAGACAAGCTGGTGAACATAAAAAAGAACATCTGAAGCAATCCTGCTTGCTCCATGTGTAAAGTGCAAAATCTGTAAAGCAAGAGTATTAGAGGCCAGTTTCAACCTTCTCTCTCCCACCATGCTGCCACAGTGCTCAGCGGTTGCTAAATTCCATGTCAGAACACTCATTTTAACGAGAACCCTCTCACTAAACCATTCAGCGATTTCCTACTGTCTGGATCCCCAATGCACAGGCCACTCTCAACAGTAACCTGATCCTGCCTATCCTCTTAGGGCATCAAGTTTCATGTTCCATGTTCCACTGTCAGCAGAGAGCCAGGCCATGGGACACCTTGCCTCAAGAGATCCAGCTTGCCCTGCTCCTCAATGACATTTATATGACAAGTAAAGACAAGAAGGCAATTCACACAATTACTAATAAGAGTAGGGCAAGTGCCCTATCCTAGTTTGGGAGCTGTGCATGCTCCTGTTTTGTGATCTAATGCAAGGAAAACAGCATGGTTGGAGGGGAAGGAAGTGATTGTTTGGGAGAGAGGAGCTGGGTTCGACTGCAATTCCTTCTACTTTGGTAAAGTGCTGGGTGCAAGAGCTGGGTAGAACAGTACCAACCGATCCAGCTCCTCCCTGTCAGATGATCACTTCCTCTCCGCCAGACTTACTGTTTTCCTCACCTCGCATGTGATCATAGAACAGGAATGCACAGAGTTCCTGAACACTTGTTCACAGGACACTGATCCTACCCTAACTATAATCGTGTGAATGAACCAAATGACTGACATAAGGGCTGTGTGCAGGGAATGCTTCCATGCACACATTAAGGGGATAGGTGATTTTTCAGCCATCCCCTCTTCCCATGCCACCCAGCCCTGTACTACTCCAGCCCTCAGCAATATATTCTGGGGAGAGACAGGTGGATGTAGTGGAAAGGGACGATTGCTGAAAATCACCCGCTGCCTTCTGTGTGCACGTGGAAGCATGTCCCATCAACAACCTTACTCAGTATGCTGGGCTATGTTATTTGAACCAGCATACCTAGAACTTGGGGTTTTTGTTTTTGTTTTTAATCCCCTGGCTTACTGAATGTGTGTATGTTATCTGCCATGGGGGCGGCGGTGGGGGAGAGATGCTAAATGGCATAGACATCACAGTAATGGGGCAGAAAAGTGGGACATAAATCATTCAAATAAATAAGTAGTCTGCATGGGGAGCCTGGACAGCAGATGGTTGTTGAACACTTTTTGTGCGCCATGGGAGGGCCTTTTCATGAAATGAATGCTTGGTCAGGGACAAAATGTGTGTGGAGAGCACCAGCAAGCAGGTTACAAGTATGGCAGTGTTAAGGGGGAGGGGAGAGCTATATAGGCTTCTTAACGGAGGTGCTTTGCACCCTGCTCCTCATGTGCTGGGCATGCAGAATTTACTTTTTATCATTAATGTCATACTGTGTATTTGAAACTGATACAAGTATTCTTTCTTTGATCCTAATTTTTTACATTTAAAACTGCTCAGGGATTTTCATGCATCTTGGAAGAGCTTTCCTTTGACATGTCAATTTGACCAATAATGATCTTGTTACCTTGGTTGAAGAAATAGCTTTTTAAATAGATGTGGAAAATATTGGGTATGTGGAGCCCAGAAGGATGATTTTTTCCATATGCAGCAGACATACTCAAGGAGAACTATTTTTCTGGAAAATGGTTTCAGAAAGGATAAAAAAAAAGATGGCAGGGTATACTTTACTCCTAGACCCTCAAATTACGTTCCCAATTACATTAAGAAATATACTGCTAAAGAGGGTAAGAAATTAATTCTCAGTAGGATCGACACAGCACGAATCATTTTGGTCCAATATTGGAAGTCTCAGAAGTGCCTATCTAAGACAGAATGGCTAACCAAATTATGATATACTGCTGTGCTGGCTAAATTAGCATCTTAATACAGGGTTAGAGAAGAGAGGCAGAAAACAGACAGCTTGATTGTGTTTCCTAACTTATGAAGAAAAGAGAATCTGTTAGAGGGATAGGATAAAGAGTTTATTAATTTATTATGGAAGACGTATTCCTAAATTATTCCTATCTTCATGTCCTTTTAGAAAAAATACACAATGGTATTTATCTTTATGGTTTCCTCCCATAAATGCTGTATATTTTTCTTCTACCTTTGAACAGATAAGAAGTGCCACGCTTGACTGATCACTGACCATAATAATAAATTATTACTTACTTACTAGAAGTGTTACATTCTATTAAAGAATGTTTAATTCTACAAACTTAAATTAAACATGTTGTTTCTTTATATTATTTTAGTAGAAATGAACATTCCAGAAAGGTTCTGGCCTAGCTTTCTCCCTGATGTTTTCATCTTCTATGTCTAGGAAGTTCTTGATGTGGAAACCATTCAAATATACATCTCAAAGAAGTATGGCCTGTTTTTTTCTGATCATTTGAACAAATTCTTATACATACACCTAACTGAAAGTACAGGATGAGCCTGTTGACAGGTATGACGGTCTGGGCAAAAGACTATGTATACATATACATTCTCAAGACTTCCAGAAACACTATAATAATAATACGAAAAATCACATTTATGATATAGCCCCATCCAGCTGCCTGTTCCTTATGGACTGCTGAGATCCAAGCATTATGAGTATTTTCCAACAAAGAGAAAATGAACTTGGGATATAGATCCCTAGCAATCCAGCCCTACCACACCCTCAAAACCTAGAGCCCTTTCACACATCATGCTCAGTCAAGAAGAAGCACTGGATCAGAATGGTCATAAGTAAACAGGTTTTTTAAATAATAATAATAATAATAATAATAATAATAATAATAATAATAATAATAATAATAAATAAAATCTTCTTTAGATAAGAGCCATCTCAGGGGCTGGGTCCTGTTGAGATCCCAATAACGTAACAGGTAGAAAAAAACACTATATCATGTGTTCCTCATCCCTAACTCTTATTGGCTATGAGCCATCCTTTTCTGAAACTCACCCATGGTGTTGAGTTTAGCACTCAGAGCTTCTAGGAACCATAGGAAGCACCATTTCCATGAGTCTCGGCACCAGCTGCATCGTAACTCAGGCCTTATTGCAAATCGTCTCCACTATTGCCACCAGGGAACATGGAAAGGGAAGAGGGTGGCAGCACTGGAGAGGGCTTGCAGAAGGAATGGGGAACTATTTCAAGCCACTGTGAGCCAGGCTTGGATTCCAGATGAGTCACAGCCCAACTAGGACTTCTAGCCACTGCAGCTATGAGAAGGACCTGGAAATGACTTCTGTGATGAGCTGGTGTGGAACTCTTTAGCATCACAGGACCCATGAACCTAGATAGTCTAGACTTCCATTAACAACTACAATGTTAAGCAAAGATCTGCTTATTTTGAAAAAATTCAGATTAGATCCCAAAAGTGGAGTGCAAAACACACAGGTATTGCAGCAGGTATTAAGGAGAGATATGTACATAAACAACATCTCTCCCTTCAAAATAAGATAACCAATGAGTGAGAAAACATCAGGCCCTTGCTTATGTGTATCTCGAAAGTGGCAGCTTATACACACTTGTGGGCTCTTCATTCCTTAACACTAGACCAAAAGAAAGATTTATTTATTTCTCACCCCTGCTAACTTGGCAAAGAGGCACCTTTTTAATGTGGTGATTCTCTTTATTTAGCAGGGGGAGAGTAACTGGCCCTATCCACCCCCAGCACAGTACCTCCAGTGACTGTTGCTGGTGTCTATCCTATGTTTCTTTTTAGATTGTGAGCCCTTTGGGGGCAGGGATCCATCTTATTTATTATTTCTCTGTGTAAACCGCCCTGAGCCATTTTTTGAAGGGCGGTATAGAAATCGAACAAACAAACAAACAAACAAGATTTGGCCTTGAAGAGTTCTTGACCCCATGGGGCAGTGACAGTATGCGGGGCTTACCTCTGTGAAGAGTAGTCATCCGTGCCACACAGTGGAAGGCCCTTAAAGGGATGTTGAGCAGTGGTAAATCCCAGTGATATTATGGAAGCTGTGCTAGACAACACATGAAGAATGCTGGAAAGTGTAGGATACAAGGAATGCAGGAAAATGTAGCGCTTTCTCCAGAGCTCTATGACAAAATGCTGAGAATGGCGACACCTCCCAGCACTCTTCAATCACCATCCCACAAGGCTTCCATAATATCACTGGGACTTCCTGAAACTCAATATCTCTTTCAGAGCCCTCCCTGATGTTATCCAAAGGACCACTCCACATAGAGCTGTGTGTGGTCACCACCCTGTAGCCATGAACGAGGTGCAGACGATTCAGTTTTGAGGCTGAATCTTTGCACAAGCCTATCTAATGCATACTACAGGTATTCAGTACCAGATATTGGGACTCAAGGATGAAAAGTAATTTTTAAAAGCAGCTGAGGCAGCACATACGACACATGTGAAAGGACGCAGGTCTAATCCTTGGCATCTCCAGACAAAGCTAGGAAAGATCCCTGTCTGAGGCCCTGTAGGGCCATTGCCGGTCAGAGTTGACACTACTGAGCTAAATGGACCAATGGACTGACTTCATGTTCATATATGTGCTCCTGATTTACCATAGAGAATACTTCTGATTGATATTTCAGTCCTATTATAGTCTACTTTGCTTCTCTCACTTATTCATTTTATATTTTACATGGCTAGATGAGTTATTCTGCCCCTTGGAATGGGATCCTTTGACCTTTCTTCATGCATTAGAATGTAAAATTATTGCTTACGTTCTCCCAACAAAGAATACTCAGGGCATCTAACTGCTTCCATTATTCATGCTCTATTAATAATACACGTTGAGCTTCATTCAGAGGTGTACTAGCAAACTTCTGCTCCTAGTGACTTAAGCAGTTTCAGTTCAGATGCTAATGAACTTCTATTATTTGGCCTGACCTTGATAAGCAACAACACAAAGAGTTCAATGGCTGTATGAAGGCTAGAGTTTAGACACTGGGATTTTCCAGCTTGTCTCTAGATCAGACCTTTTGTGTGGAAACATTTATAATTCTCTTGAAAAACACCTGGAAATGTGCAGCAATGTTTAAAAATAATTCCTTCCCTCACCACATACCCAAAAGCAATTGCACTAAAACCTCTCTGAGTTAATGTACTATATAACAGGTTTTAAAAAGCTATCCTATCCCTTATGGGGTCAGCAGGTCATATAGTCACAGCTATATAAGTCAATGGGATTGTGTCACTGTTTAAAGAAAGGTATACAGCTATATCCTATCCTATATGGTTTAATTGTTGTTCTGTTTTGATTTATTTGATTTTATTGCATTTTCTAAAATCTGTTTGTGAACTGCTTTGGGAGCCTTAGACCAAAAAGAGGTATAGAAAATCATCATCTTTCCCAGTTGGTTAATAGCTTTCTCTCCTCTTCTGCTTTTAATGACTCTGCTTTTTTCTCCCTTGTTGCCCCTTATGCCTGGAACCAGCTTCCAGATCACCTGTATACAATGCCTTCTTTCTCACTTCCTTGAAATCTCTCCCCAAAACCAGCCCTTCTTCTTTGACACAACCCCAAAGTCCCCAAATTACAATGCAGGTAAGTACAGATGCATCTCTTTCCACCCATTATTGAGCTGAAAGACCAAGGCAAAATATGGATGAAAGGAAACTAATTTGTAAAGGCAACATAATATACAAGACCACACAAAGTCTTTACTGCTTACGTGGCACGGAAGTTAATGTGACCACCTTAACTAGCAATTTCAACACTTTTTGGAGCAGAAGTAAAAACCATAACCACCTTAACTTTCATCTCAAACTGAAGGGGTTTTATCTGTATATGTATAGTGCCCAATATAGCTTATTAAAGGATTATGATTTATTATTATTGTGCCAACTGGGACCGAGCCCCACACCCCACCAAGTATGGCCCTGAGAGTCATGCAGCCCTTAGGGATGTATTTTCAGGGTTCATGATCGGCTTCAGAGGGAAGGGGAGAGGGCAACAGAAAAAGTGCCCCTCCTCCAGAGCATCAGCTGCAGGAGCATCTCCTTGGACTGGATGTTGGCCATTATTTATTACATATTTCACACTTCTTCCAAAGAGCTCAAGGGCACATACATGTTCCTTCCCCCTATTTTATCCTCACAAGCCTATACTAGGGCTAAGAGATAGTGACTGGACCAAGGTCACCCAGTGAACTCCACGGCTGAGGGGGGATCCGAAATCAGGTTGCCCCAATTGTAATCTGACAATCTAATCACTATACCACGCCAGCCCTCATGACAACTGCACAGCAAGTTTTATTTATTTAGGTACTTGTATCCTGCCCGTCCAGTACAATACTGCTAAGGCAACTCACAAAAATAATAAAATGATAAAACAGATAGAACAATATAAATTAATAAAATTCCAATTAAAAAGACTCTTGGAAGTGATATGAGGAAGGAGTAGTAAGTACCTTTTGATAGGGACAAAATGTGGTCTCAGCAAAATGTCTAGGGAGCTGGTGGACTTGCCTGTTTGTCAAGCCTATGGTTTCCTTATGCACTCATAACTGAATTTAAATAGCAAAACTTTTTTATAATCAAGGGTTAAATAATGGGGCTTTTTTGTTTTACTAATCAATTACACAGAAAAATGCGTTTTGCAGAACGTATTTTTTTGTGTGTTCTGCATTGTTTTATGGCTTTACAATTAGCTGTTATATGTTTAGCCCTCAGAAAACTTTCTTCCAACATCAATCAGAATTTACTC